>NC_059341.1:74267787-74580444 GCF_018350155.1 Leopardus geoffroyi | reverse complement strand
CACAAGACAGCCTCAGTGGCTTATCTGATTAAACATCCATATTAGGTAATATGTCAGCAGAGCATCAAATATATTCTCAGAGAATTTTGTAGTGTCTGTATCTTAGTGTCATAGAATCAAGTATAATGGGATTAAGGGTCAAATCCTTGGTGACAATTGGCCAGTTACTGCCAAGAAAAGACAATTGAGTATCTCTAGATATTATGGAGACCATAAATGTTATGTAATAACTACTCTCTCCCCTTATAGGAGATTACAGTACAACTGAGAGAAGAAACATTATTAAACTAATTCAAGGGTAAGAGCTGATGGGAAGCCTGGTTGGCTCAGTTGAGCATCTGACTTTTGATTTCAGCTCAGGTCATGATCCCAGGCTGGAACTGAGCCCTGAGTCGGGTTCTCACGCTTGGAGCCTGCTTAGGACGCTCTCAGGATTCTTGCTGTCTCTCCCTCTGCCCCTGCCCTTCCTTGCACGATCTCTCTCTCTCTCTCTCTCTCTCTCTCTCTCTCTCTGTAAAATTAAAAAAAAAAAAAAAGTAAGAGTTGATTTGTCTACTCGAGACTATTCTGTCAAATAAGAGGTGAGAAAAGGAAGATAATTGGCAGAGACCTTGCTCTGGCCAACTGGACTAATGCAGCCGGGCATGAACACTAGAAAACTATACCATAGATACCCCAACCTTGTGCTGGCAGAGACCCTTACCTTCAAAAAGCCCGTATGGGAAGGAGGTGGTGCAAGCTAGCCAATAGCACTCTAAAGTGAATGTCAGTGAATAGATATAAATAGATCCTGCCAATGTATTATCATTTTAAACCAAATCCAGAGGAGAAAGAGACCTCAACGTTTCACGCTGGTTCTCTCTCTACACTTGCAGCTCCACACCTTGTCCCCACCACGGTTAGGATGAACATATCCCAGCCCCAACATGAGGAATGAAAATAACAGCAACAACGATAATAGTAACAATAGTAACCTTTTTACATGTGAGCTCCGTGCTTAGGGCTTTACATATTTTTTCTCATTCTTGTGAAGAAGGTATTATTTTTATGTCCATTTTACAGGTGGAGAACGGAGGCTTAGGAATGGTTGCTGATTTGCCTAAAGAACATATAGTAAAGAAGTCAGGATTTAAATCTAGTTTTGTGTGGATCCATCCAGAACCCAGGCTCTTAATGTCTACACTGTACTACTGTCTACACTATACCACGACTATATTGCTGCTCCCAAGTTTTGAAAAGAGACAGAAATATGGTTTCACCACGAGGCAAGTGTGCTGATATAGAAATGCCCAAAGACAGGAAGGTCAGGGCAAGTTTCCCAGAAAAAGTAATGGCTGAGTGGAGGCTTCAAGGAGGTCTGTATGTTTAGAGAAATCTAGTTTGTTTCTCACAGCTGGACATGTGGGCCTGATGGAAGGTGAGACTGTGAATGTACCCCGGTCCCTGGGGATTCGACTAAAGCAGTTGTCGGAAACAAGCACACCGGTGCCCTGGGGGCCCTTCAGCAGCTGGATCTGAGGCTTTAGGTTGGGGTCCAGTATGAATCCGCCTCATTTCACATTCCACTCTGCACTGAAAATGTAGTCCTTTTTCATAGGTCTTCAAGGAGAAAACATACTAAATTGGCTCATGTAAATGCTTATGGCATGTTTTGCTAGGTGAAAAAGAGTTAGAAATATTAGCTTCTTTTGTGTAACAATGTAGGCTTAACACGGTAATGATGAAATAATCCTACTTAATTCAGTTATCACTCTATAGACCAAGGAATGTCTTAGAGCTAATGTTTATCCAAGCCTCCCTGTAATTAAATTTATACTGCTAGCCTAGATATTGATTTGACTAAGCTGGTTTTGTAAGAGTGAATGATTTGGGTGGGAAGAGACAGAAAGATGTGATTTTCAAGCGGGGCCAGGGAAGAACCCACATCAGACCGGCCTGCAGAATTAAATTACAACAATTCAGGCTGCTTGTTGAGCATTTGTGTGCATTTTTGCCCCAACTCTGCCTGGTTAAATACTTCTCGAAAGCATTCATGCTTGAGTGAATTTTTCTTAAAGTCTAGATTGTATAGAGCTATTGCGCTAAGTTTTTCTGATTTTTTTTTTTCAACTGTATTCCTTTTCCGAAGAAAAGCATCTTGCCTGAGGAGGAAACATAATGAAAGACCTGTGATGTGAAAGTCTAAAAGAAGTTGTTTACTTTTTTATTTGTTCTCCTTTTTTAAAATATTCATACTTAATTACAACCTTAGGGAAGCCTTCAGCTCTCAGTCTGACCTACTTCAAATCAGTGGAAAACAACAAATATCTCCCCTCTGCAACCATTTATAATAACCTTGACTTTTTCCTAAAACCCAGAGGAAATGTAGTTCTTGACTCTGGGCCAAGTTTGTTGGGAGCTATCGATATTAATAAATCTTATTCACATAAGGATTCACTTGAAAATCACATCACTAATTATTACATATAATTTGTAACAAGGACCTTAAAATGACCTTCATTAGTTACATAGAATATAGTGATTTGATTGACAAATATGTTGTTACATTTTTTTTTTTTTTTTTTTTTTGGTCTTGTTTAACTGGTTAACATTAAGCATCTTAGGAATCTGGCAGGGGATTTGAAAATGAAATCCTATGCAGCCTCGCACGGGGTCTGAGATTTTCCTGAAGAAGTAGACGCAGGCATTGCTCTTTAGGGACTTTTCTACATCTAATGATGAGGGGGCTGACTGACTCCCCTGCTATTTGTCATTTCAGATATTCTCAAATTCTGCTTAAGTTTTAAGTACAGCACACTCGGGGAGACAGGAGAGTCATCTACCGATGGCACACATCCCATACATCTCTTGGATCTTGGTGCTTGCCAGGATTCCTGCCAGGCAGTGAAGCCTCTTCCCACAGGGTCTAAAGATTTAGAGGCGATGGAGGCAGAGGCATTTATAGGAGGTTTCTCCTGACTACGTCTTCACCTCCTCTACTTATTTCTGGAAAATGCTTGGAACATGTGTTTATTATTTGCTATCAACCACTTTAAAGCTATGCAGCTATACACACTGGCCCTTTAGCCCCACGCCACACTCTCTCTCTTGAAGGCATTGTTGACCCTGGGCAAGAGCCAGGCACTGAGCACTTTACTATCTATGGACATTCCCATGCAACGTGTTTATATTTGATCTAGAAATGCCTTCAGGGTTGTTGCATAAATGTGGTTCTTCCCATGGTCTTTCTCATTTCCATCAAATGGCAACCCCGTCCTTCCAATTGCTCAGGCCCAAAACATTGGTGTCATCTTTGACTTTTCTCTTGCTGTCACCCTCTAGCTAATCTGTTGGAAAATTCTCTTGGCTCTACCTTCAAACTGTATCTGGAGTCTGACCTCTTCTTACAACTTCCACCCCAGCCCCATCCAAGCCACTGGATTTATTGCAATGGGGCTGGCTGGTCTCCTTGTTCCACACTTGCCGTCCCAGCGTCTGTTCTTAGAACTGCAGCCACCATGACTTCTCTGAAGAGTAGGCCAGCTCATGGCCTTTCTGCTCAGAACCTTAGCACTTGCTGTCTCAACCCCTGATTACTCCCTGGAGGCACATGTGGAGATATCAAAAATCACTCCCAGGCCTGGCTCCATCCCTGGACATTTGGGTTCACTTGATTTTTACAGTTCCACAGGTAATTCTAAAATGTAGCCATGGCTGAGTCCTTCCAGGGGGTCTGCAGGCCCTTACCACCCCAAGAGTTCTCGGACCTCATTTCCCACATCTCTGTCCCATGCTCTGCTCTGGCCCCATTGGCCTCTGCGTACACCAGTCACGCTCCTTCCTTGTGCTTCTGCCCCCTCTGTCTGGAATTTTCTCCCCTATTCCTGCCTGACTGGCTTTGCCTCTTTCAGGTCTTTGCTCAAATGTCGTCTCAGTGAGGCCTCTGACCAGGCTATTTGACTCTGAATTCCCCACCCCACCCCAACCCAGCCTCCCTATTCCCTTTCCTGTTTTATTTTTCTCCAACACCTTCATCAGCATCTGACACCCTGTATATTTTACTTACTATGTGAGTTCCATGAGGGCAGGAATTTTTATGAGTTTTGTTTGGTGTTGTGTTCCCAGTGCCAAGAACAGAACAAATAAATATTTGCAAATAAATATTCCTCCAATGAACAAAGCGGGCCTAGGAAGGGGCTGTAAGGCTGCCCGCTGCAACGAGCTCAGGGGTGGCCATGACAGTTACTACTGTTGACAACATGATCGTTTCCATGTGGTACATTTTCTACTTTGTCCCAGTTTCTGATGCTCTTCTTCATCTCCCAAAAGAGCACAAGAGGGGTTTTGCCGTATTCGGTGATGAACAAACTATCAAAATACAGATTAGTACCCATTTTGCATATATTTCCCACTTGTTTAAGGCACCCCATTTGGTATTTATGAAAAGATGTCATGCTGAGTACATGAGAAGCAGGAAGCCAGTGTCTGTCTCCTCTCAGCATCTGCTAACAGAGTGACGCCAATTAACGTGTGTCAAGGGCCTGAAAGGACTCAGATTGGGCTTGATGGCACCAGGCAGTAGGCCTGGCACAAATTTAAGAAGCTGTCTCCTACCTTTGGAGCAGGATTTTTTGGAATCCAGTTCTGCCATGAGGAATTCTGACTGCTTTAGTGAACAAACAGCAGAGATGTTGTGTGTGCCCGGTGATACTGAGTGCAGTGAAAGATGACCTTTCTGGAGGTCATGTGGTGTGGCAGACCAATGAACTGCCCTCCTTGTCAACACGTGGAAACTTCCAGCAACTTCCATGGCAATGTGTTTTCTGAATTAGCTCCTGGTATGATGAGAAAGCTACATTACCACAAGGAAAACCAGGCAAAAGAAGAGACCTGAAGGAGGTGGGGTGCATAACATGAGTGTTGGCCACTCAGAATATCCACCTACTCTAAGTGAGGGTCAAGTATGTGATAGTAGATTGTGAACTGTGGAATGCAAGACGATAATTATCAAAGTTGGCAGCCAGTCCAGTTTTAGTGGCTCGTAGGTGGTCACCACTGATGAGTGGCCCTCCCTCCTCCGTCAGTGTTTCCAAGAACAGCTATGCTCTCCTTCACCTAGGCCCCTCTTTCTGTTCCACTGAAAGTCCATATATTACTAAACCCAAGAGAACAGGGGTCAACACACTGCTTTTGGTAGGTCACTCCTCCTGCCATATTATGCTCTATATTGTAAAAACCTTTTTGTTTTTTCTGGTCTACGCCACTGTCACCTCATCAACCTAGATGACCCTTCTGGCTATTCCAATAACATCTACAAATAAGAAGAGACAATGGAAAATGAATAGCTAACATTTCTTGAGCACTCACCATGTGCCAGCCACTGTTTTAAGTGCTTGCCATGAGCCAACCCACGTAATCCTTAGAAGAGCCTCTGGGTCAGGCATTACTGAGAGAAGCCACGTGACCTGTGAGCAAACTGAAGCACAGGAAGATTTAGAAGTTTGCCCAAGGTCACTCAGCTGGTCAATGACAGAGCCAGGAATCACACACATTTCACTTAATCTAGACACCATGCTGAAGTAAATACTCCTGCTCTATTTTACGTAGGAGAAAACTGCAAAAAATTACTCACCTAAGGGCCATGTGATTGTTAAGCAGTAGCAAGATCAGAACCCAAGTTTATCTGGTTTTCAAAGCCCTGGTTGTGCTTTAATTGGCTTTTTGGGGAAACCCCACTTTTTTTTTATTCATTGTTAATATTCTAAATTTGGTATTACCATAAATCTTGCTGGAAGCAAAATCCTATAACTTTTAGCTTCATTTTTAAAAAATAGCCAATCATCAAAACCTGAGCAGCAGCATGTTAGAGTGGCAGAGAATTACTGCTGTGGGCACCATAAGTGTGGTCTGTGTACTTCGCACAGTGCCGGGTTCTTGCTGACGTAATTGCACGGAGGTATGCCATCCCTTTTAGGTATGATGCATCAACAGACCCATTTTCAAATGGGGAAACTTGCCTGAGGTTACGTATCATAGCTAGTAGGTAGCTGTGATGGGATGCGATTCTATGTCCCTTGACTCTAAAGTCTGTGCTTGACCTACAGTCCTCTCTCTACCAGTGGTCAGCGCAAAGGTCATGTGCTGCCCAATACCTAGCCAACTTAGTGATGCCATTTTCTCCCCTTTGTAATAGAAAAATTAAGAATGCCTGTCATCGCATTGGGAAACCTTTGAGTGTGTGCTCAAGGACCAGATCCCCACCTGAGCTGGTCTGAGCCCATCTACCACAGGCAGCAGACTGGTTCTCTGGTCCCAGCCAGCCATCTCAGGAAGAGATGCTGTTACTGGCCATTAGGAAGATGCTTTAAGATCGAAGATATTCATCATAAATGTTAACATTTCTGTTGGAAAGATAATTCTGAGAGCATAGCTTCCACATAGCAGGCCCCGTAGCATCTTGATAGCTGTGCCAAAAAGTAGATATCAAAGCCATTTGGCCCACATGCTCTTCTTTATGCTCATAGATGTATTGTGATTATTTGTTCATCATTGTAAATATTCACATTCAATTCATTTTCTGGCAACTTTCAGAAAGTATTTACTGACAGCTGGATAAAATTAACTGAACGTGTCCAATAAAAACATTGCTGAAAATAGGAACGGCATTATCATTTTGACAACAAGTGTAGAATTTGTGTTCATGTTTCTAGTCTTATGTTTGGTTTTGTCTCAAGGGGAAAAAAATCCCACTGAATTCAGCTCCAAATATGAAGTAAGTTCTTTGTAATTTTCTCTCTTCCTTTCTAAGTTTTGCCTTCCTTCCTTCCTCTCTTTCCCCTATTTGTGTGTGTCTCTCTCTGTTTTTTCTATTTATTTGTTTGTTTATTTATTTATAAAATTTTTCTAATGTTTATTTATTTTTGAGAGAGAGCGACAGAGTGTAAGGCAGAGAGAGAGGAAGGCTCAGAATTTGAAGCAAGCCCCAGGCTCTGAGCTGTCAGTACAGAGCCCCACGTGTGGCTCAAACTCATGAACCGCGAGATCATGACCTGAGCCAAAGTCAGACGCTTAACCGACTGAGTCACCCAGGCGCCCCTCTTTCTCTTTATTTTTTATTAAATCACTACTAATTTCATAATAATTTTAGTTTTAGTCTAGAAAAGATTTTTTACTACCCTCCTAGACTCATACATTCTCTAGAATCTCACAGTTGGGAATCTGCTAAGATATGCCATTTATAGTCTGAAAACACATTATGTTTTATCAATTCAGGGCAATTTCTAACATTAAAGTTAAACCAATGCTAGCACCAGTCTTTCTTAAGTGATACATAACCAGTAGAGATTACCTTTCTCTATTCCTCTTAAGATTGCTGCCATTTCAGTAAATGTCATTCTAATGGAGAAGAGGACGGAGATAATCACATTCACTTCCCGGAACCTCCATTTTACCTAACCTTACATGTTCTTTTAGCAGCCATAAAATATCCCATATTATTGCCAGAACTCACATTCAGAATCATGATAGCTAATATTTAGTATTTTCCTGACAAATAGCTGTATGACCTTAATCTAGGTTTACAAAATAGGTAGATCATTAGCGCACTGCTACTCGGGTTTTCTTCTTCTTTTGTAAGACGTATTTGCTGGCTGATTGACATAATGCAACAGCACAAAGTTCTTCAGTCATTGTAGGTCTGGGAATTTCATCCACGTGTTCTCATTCTCAGTCCGTTGTTTTTAAAAAAGGCATGAAAAATAATAACAGAACATTAATTCAAACTTTTGTATTCTTCAAATAGCTTTAACAAATTGACAATCACTAGTTTAATTATCAGCCAGTCAAAGATAGGTCACACCATTAGGGAGAATCTATGGAGAAGTATTTATTTTTTGGCACATGGAATAGGAGCCTTTCCCTGAAGGACCTGAATTTGATAAACAAGCTTTTACATAACAGGTCATTATCTTAAACAATCTATCATTTTCACTAGGGACCGTTTTTTTTTTTTTAATTTATTTTCTTTATAGAGAGAGAGGGAGGGAGAGCAGGAGGCAAGGCAGAGAGAGAGAGGGAGAGAGAGATTTCCAAGCAGCCTCCAAGCTGTCAGTGCAGAGCCTGATGCAGGGCTCGATCTCGGGAACTGTCAGATTGTGACCTCAACCAAATCAAGAGTCAGACATTTAAATGACTGAGCCACCCAGGCACCCCTGGGGACAGATTTTTGTAGCACCTTTTTTCTTTTTAAATAATGGTACTCTTGGAGCACCTGGGTGGCTCAGTTGGTTAAGCCTCAGATTTCTGCTCAGGTCATGATCTCATAGTTCATGGGTTCAAGCCCTGCATCGGGCTCTGTGCTGACAGCTCAGAGCCTGCAGCCTGCTTTGGATTCTGTGTCTCCCTCTCTTTCTGCCCCTCCCCACTCACACTCTGTCTGTCTCTCTCTCTCTCAGAAATAAATACACATTAAAATAATAATAATAACTTAAATAATGGTACTCTTTTTCCTAATTTTTTTTTCATATTCTTAATGGTTAAATCATTTTTGAAAATAAGATGACCTTAGAAAAACGTCTAAAATTAAACATTTAAAACAAGGACTAGCTTTGGTGAAATATTACAGTGCTAATGGTTTTCTTTCTAAAATATTTTTCCAGGTCAGGGCACCTGGGTGGCTCAGTTTGTTAAGCGTCTGATTTTGGCTCAGGTCATGATCTCGTGGTTTGTGAGTTCGAGCCCTGTGTTGAGCTCTGTACTGACAGCTCAGAGCCTGGAGCCTGCTTCAGACTCTGTGTCTTTCTCTCTCCCTCTCTCTCTCTGCCCCTCCCCCACATGTGTTCTGTCTCTCCCTCTCTCTCTCTCTCAATTAAAAACAAACATTAACAAATTTTTTAAAAAATATTTTTCCAGGTCAATCTATATCTGTGATTTTCATATCAGGATATTAAAATTGCAGCCTTTAAAATGATTTCTATCTGCCCCTTCAGCTCTTTCCCTCCCAACATCTCTCCTGGCTTCTCTTCTGGCATTGTTATGACATTGAGTTTTCAGTCTTCTGAAATATTGTGTATGGCCTTTCACCTAATAATAATAATTAAAATAATTCCTTTCACTGCACGTTTAACTTTACTAAACTGTGTTTAGTTTCAAGTAGGGAAATGAGATACAGAACTCAATTTTCATCTTGCATAAAATACATTTAATGATACAACTCTTCAGAACTACATTTAAAATTCTCCTTAGATTGGCTCCAGGCAATTTTTCAAGTGCTCACCCCACAATTCTTCTATCTAAAGAATGCATTCTAATGTGGTCTGTTCATGGTCCTTAATGAGGCACCAAGAATATACTCCCTAGTATGTTCCACTGATTGATAGTTTATTCGTCCTAAATGACCTGGCAAAAATCCCACTTCTATGAAGTCATCTTTCACCTCATTCATTTATTCATAGGTGAAAGCAACATTTTCTGAACTAATTCTGATCTAAGCCCTCCTTAAAAGATCCTTTTGGAGCAGGGGAAGGATATTCAATTTGCATCTGGAAAAAAACCCAAACCCTATGGTAGTGATGTTGATATGAGTTAAGTGTGGAGAAGGCAGGATAGGAAGGAGGGAAACCAAATGGAGTCCTTTACAGTGGCCCAGGAGCAAGAGTAGGGCAGGTTTGTAGAGAGATTAAAGGTGCACAATTTTTAGGACTTCACTGATTGAAACTAGACAAGTCATTTCGAGCTCACATAAGGATAATAATGAAGATATGCACAAAGCATTACAGGAGAATAAAGGAGGGTGGCAGAGCTGAGTGTCCAGAAAAGTTTTCCTAAGGATAGAATAACCCAAGACAAGCCATGAAGAATGAGTTTGTACGTGAAGTGGAGAGGGAGGGAGGGGATTCTATCCCGTTGGAGGGAGTAGCATGGGTAAAGGCTGAGAGGCTAGAGAGAATGTGATGCATCCAGTGAGTTGTAAATACAGTAGTTTGGTTTTGCCAGAACTACAGTTAGGAATGGATAGAAGTAGGAACTCTACCGAAGGGAAGTTGACAAGGTAGGCAAAAGTGAGATTATGAAGGGTCCTGTATACCACTCCAAGTCATTTCACTCTTATTCCGAAAGCTAGGAGGTCAGCCTGTAAATGAATTTAGCAGCTACAGTGATATGGTTTGTAATTGAAGGGTAGCAAAATATGTCCCCCAAAATGCCACTATGGCATAAGAATTATTTTGCGCTGAAGGCAATTAAGAAGCAGATATGAGAAAAGCTCTCTGCCCTCCTCTTATTTGCCTAAAAGCAAGACATGAATTTGTAAAGATGGTTGCCTTCCTCTCTCTACCAGGAAGGACAGAAGTTAATTACAAGAGATAGCTCTAGACTCTTATCAGCCCAAGATGCCACGGACAAACTTTACTAAAATTTACATCACAAATTTACTAATCAGCCTTTATCTTCCATTAGTTGTCCCATATATTTACCTTCCCACTATTTGCTGCCCTAGAAACTCAGTCCTTTTCCTCTATCTTGTTACTTCTCTAAAAATTATTGTTCTTCTGTTAAGATGCTATGTAAGACAAAATTCTAACCATTCTTTTGAGTTAGTCATCACTGAATACTCCCATGTGTATGCACGATGCACTTGTTAATGTGCTTTTGTTTTTCTCTTGTTAACCTGTCTTTTGTCACTCTAATTTGTAGGATCTCAGGAATGAACGTAAGTTAGGTAGGAGGGAAATGATTTTTCTTCTTCTGTGAAATTAGAAAGAGCTTTCTGATTGCAGTGAGGAGTGAGTAACAGACTAGTTAGGATACTGTAAGAGTAAGTAAGTAAGAGATCCAAGTAAGAGACGATCATCCTCCAAGTAAGAGATGATGAAGGCATGAATTGAGATATGGTAATGGAAATGGAGAAGGGGATGTAGTTGGGAGATGTTAAGATGCTGAGATTGATGAGATTAGTGTCTGATTTGATGGAGGAAGGTGGAAAGAAGCATCAAGACTTACCTTCTGACTTATATATTGGGTGTTACAGTAAAGGATGGTGCCATTTTCCATGATGGGGACTATGTTGAAGGGAGAAAAAAATGGATTTCATCTTGGACATGTTGAGATGGAGCACCTTGTGGGGCATCAAAGAAGGAATGTCCAGTACAAAGATGGATGAAGATGCCTGGAGCTCAGAAGAAAGAGCTGAGCCAGACATTTAAATGCTGGTGGTCATTCAGCATTTAGTTAGTAGTTCAAACCATGGAAGTAGATCACAAAAATCAGAGACCGTGTATCAAGAGAAGAGGATAGAACAATGGAGATAGCAACATTTCAGTAGTTGGAAGAGGAGGAACTAAGGGAAGAGCCACAGCAGAGAAGGAGGGTAGAATCACTGATGCCAAGTGAGAAAAAGGAGATGGTGTCCAGCAGGGTCAAATGCATTAGAGAGATTTAGGAAGAGAAAGCCTGGAAATGTTCATTGTATTTAGAAACAGGTGACCTTGGCAGGAGTAGTTAAGTGGAAGAGGAAGACATATGGCAGTGGGTTGAGGAATGCATAAGAAATGAGTAAGTGCAGACATCTCTTTCAAGAAGTGTGGATACGAGGGAAGGAGAACAAAGGATAGAGGCTGAACTATGTAGGGGGAGTGCAGAATCAAGAGAGGGCTGTTGAAATTCAGAAGGCGTGGGCATATTTAAATGTTGGTATGGAAAAGTCAGGAGAAGAGAGAAGGAAGCTCTAGCTAAGACATGACATAAAGAATGAAATAAAGGCATGAGACAGTAGAAGGGAAAGAGGTTAGGGCAGGAAGAGGGAAAGGAGGAAGAAGGGAAAGAAGGAAGACAGGCAGGTAGGCAATGAGTACACAAGGGAAACAGAGAAGAGAGAAGAAGAAAATAGGTATGAACACAAACAGGATTTGGAGCGCTGGCTAGGAAGTTGAGAGACTCTTGGCCTAAGGATCTCAAGTTCTCTATAAAGAGAAAAATAGAAAAGGAGGTCATTTGATGAGATTGAGAGGAAACAATATATTGGGAAGGAGCTTAAAGAAAGTGAAGATCTGAAGTAATTGTTGTGGGTGTCAGGGAGGAAAAATTTTTTCTCTACCCTCTTAGGTTCTATCTCTTGGGTCCTGAGGATTAAACTGACAAATGACAGATTCACATGAGAAAACACAGATGTTTATTCACATACACACAGTAGTCCTTCTTGTTTGCAGTTTCCCTTTCTAAGGTTTAAGTTCCCCATGGTCAACCACAGTCTGGAAGCAGATGATCCTCCCTAGTGGCCTAACCCTGCATCAGAGTGCCAGTATCATTCATCTCACTTTATGTCATCATGTAGGCATCTTATTCTCTCACATCACAAGAAGGGTGAGTAGAATACAATAAGATTTTAAGAGAAAGACCACATTCATTTTATTACAGTATGTTATAATTATTTGTTTTACTATTAGTTATGCTTGTGAAATCTCTTACTGTGCCTAATTTATAAATTAAACTTTATCATAAGTATGTATGTGTGGAAAAAACCTAGCATATCTGAGGTTCGGTACTATCATGGTTTCAGGCACATACTGGGGGTCTTGGAACATCTCCCCTGTGCAAAAGGGGGCCTTTTGTACACAGAAGTTTACAGAAAATGTGACTTAAGGAGATGGTTAGAATTTGGGGCTTATATACGATCTTAATAGGGGAAGAAAAGGGAGAGAAGGGTACTTGGGAAAACAAATGACTTTTAAGAAAGATAAATGGGCACCCAGCAGAAGAGATGGAAGAGATGATAGTTCTGTGACAATGTCTGTTTAGGTGATGGGTTGTCCTGGTGCTGACTTCTTGTCTGCAGTGATAGGAGTCGATCCTGCTCCCAGTAAGTAGATTTATGACAGATGAGATCTTCTGGAAGACTCTGCTTTCAGGCAGATAAGGAGAGTTCAGAAAACACACACACACAACACACACACACACACACACACACACACACACACCTCTTTTTGTATCTGGTGATTCTCAAATGCCTTCAGCTCAAAATAATTTTTATGCCACAGTGGCATATTCTGGATCCCTTCGTGGGAAATAAGAGACAAAAATGACTAGGGAAATGTGAAGGGTTTTCAAGTTGAAGACAATGACATGTGTATACATTTGTGTGATTTTTTTCCGGTGGTACCCAGCAGGGTAGGTGTGGGAGTAAAGGAAGTGGATGCTAGGATTGATCCATGTTTAGTTTTTCTAAACTGGGGTGATGGAAGGACAGTGCTCAAGGCAGTCAAGGTATTAGTTCTCCCAAGAATGATTGAGAATAGGGATCATTCAGAATAAGCGGGTGTTATGGACTGAATGTTTGTGCTCCCCTAAAATTCATATGTGGAAGCCCTAATTCATATGTGGAATCTCCTATATTTGGAGATGGGACATCTAAGGAAGTGAGTGAGGTTTAACGAGGTCATAGGGGTGGGCCCCTGTCCAATAAGATCAGTGTCCTTATAGGAAGAGACACCAGAGAGCTCTCTCTCTGTCTCCATACACACAAAGGAAAGGCCATATGAGGACATAGCAAGAAGGTCACTGTCCACAAGCCAGAATGAGAGTTCTCACCAGAAACTGAATCAGCCAAAACCTGAATCTTGGACTTCTAGTCCCTGAACTGTAAGAAATAAATTTCTGTTGTTTAAGACACCTAGTCCTTGGAATTTTGTTATGGCAGCTTGGGCTGACTAATGCAGATGAATAGGGAAGGAAGAACAGTCAGATAGACCATAACAGAAAAGCGGTAAGAGTTCTTAAGGGTGTTGAAGAACACGGAAGTGACTGCATTGCAGCTAAAGGAAGCCGTGGGCCAGAGTGGTTGTTGGAGCTTATGACTGCCAAGGAAAAGAAACTCTAGGGGATGACAAGCTCTAGGATTGTCATTAAATGTCACTAAAAGGAAAGCGGTTATGAAGGTTAATGAACTTAAGAGTAATTGTGAGGCTAAGGCTTTTGAAGGGTCATCCATGCATAGGAGACATCTGGGGTGATGGAGGGACCTGAGATGAGAAGGATGCATGAGTCAGGAAAAGCAATGCTTGCTGCTGTAACAAGAACTCCCCCCCCCCACCCAGATTTCTGTGACTTACCCAAATAAAACTTTGTTTCTCTTTCATGTCATGGACAATTTGGCCAGGCAGTTGTCCTGGGAGCTGTTCTCCAAGCAGAACCTTAGAGATTGGGACGCCTGTGTGTGTAGTTCTGCCATCTGGGGTTATTAATTTCCAAATAGTATAACCCTGATACAAAACATGAGAAGAAAAGCACAAGAAAAGGACTACCATCCCATTTATGAATATGGATTTAACAATTTAAATAAAATGCCAGCAGTAATAAAAGAAAAATACAGCATGACCCAGTAGAGTTTATTTTAGGAATGAAAGAGAGAGGTTATGTCTATGTGGGCCTGGCTTAATTGGATGGAATGGAAACATTTGCTTTGCTCAACTTTCTGCAGCTCATCCAAACATTCGTATATCATCAAGTCAAAAAACTGGTCCTCCACTTCAGCAATCAACAGTTAGATAAATCTGTGAAGACACTCTGTAAATTGAAATGCACTCTGTAGGAGTGAGGAATTTTTTGAGCACACTGGGCCCCATGCTGGGTGCTGTTTAGGACAAGAAGTTTAAGGCATGATTTCTCTTCTCCTGGATCTTACCATCTGATTGGGAAAGATAAGCCACAAAAATATGCACATAACATCAGGTGACAAAAGCCTAAAAGATGGACAGACTATGTTTAGAGTTGAGAGGAGACAAGAGAATCTTCCAGGCATTGTCAGTTGCAGAGAAAGCAAATCATTTCATTTTTTTCCCCTGGGCATAGGAAGAATGCCTTTCCCAGATCCCCCAGCTTCCAGGAAGGGTCAGCTCAGATAATACCTTAGGTAGAAGTGATGTATGCCACCATTAGTCTTGGCCTTAAATATCCCACTGGTTTCCATTCTCTCTCTTTCCCCTATTCATGTAAAGAATAAGCAAAAGATGGGGCGCCTGGGTGGCTCAGTCGGTTGAGCATCCGACTTCAGCTCAGGTCATGATCTCACAGTCTGTGAGTCCGAGCCCTGCATCGGGCTCTCTGCTGACATCTCGGAGCCTGGAGCCTGCTTCGGATTCTGTGTCTCCCTCTCTCTCTGCCCCTCCCCTGCTCATGCTCTGTCTCTCTCTGTCTCAAAAATAAAAACATTAAAAAATTAAAAAAAAAAAGAATAAGCAAAAGAGCCAAAGTGTTTTTTAATCTATTTTCTTAATCTATTCATTCATTTAAACAATACTTATTATGTGGCCATTATAGGCCAGGTATTGTATCCTTATGGGGCTTACACTCTAGTTGATTGGTGAGCTATAGGAATTTTTCCTTTTTTTTTTTTTCATTTACGGTACCACACTGTATTTACTGAAAAAAAAAAAAATCTGATTTGTGCAGTTCAAAACCATCTTGTCCAACTGTATCTTCTAAAAATTTTTACTTCCAGTACAATTAACATACAGTTATATTAGTTTCAGATGTACAATAGTGTTTCCACAACGCTGTACATTACTCCGTGCTCATCACCATAAGGGAACACTTAATCCCCTTCACCTATTTCACGCATCTTCCTACCCACCTCCCCTCTGGTAACCATGAGTTTGTTCTCTATATTTCAGAGTGTTTTTTTGTTTGTGTCTTTTTTTCGTTGTTCTTTCTTTGTTTTGTTTCTTAAATTACATATATGAGTGAAAACATAGGGTATTTGCCTTTCTCTGACCGACTTATTCACTTAACATTATATTTTCTAGGTCCATCCACATCAGTGCAAATGGGAATACTTCATTCTTTTTTTATGACTAATATTCCAGTGTGTGTGTGTGTGTGTGTGTGTGTGTGTGCTACTTCTTTATCCATTCATCGATACATGGACACTTGAATTGCTTCCATAATTTGACTGTTGTAAATAATGCTGCAACAAATATAAGAGTGCATATATTTTTAAGATTAGTGTTTTCACATTCTATGGGTAAATAGCCAGTAGTGGAATTAATAGATCGTATGGTAATTCTATTTTTAATTTTTTGAGGAACCTCCGTACTGTTTTCCATAGTGGCTGTTTGTATTTCCACCAATAGTGCAGGAGGGTTCTTTTTTTCTCTATATCCTCACCAACACTTGTTGTTTCTTGCGTTGTTGATTTTAGACCTTCTGACAGATGTGAGATGATATCTCCTTGTGGTTTTGATTTGCATTTACCTGATAATGAATGATGTTGACCATCTTGTGTCTTCTTTGGAGATATGTCCGTTAATGTCTTCTGCTCATTTTTTAACTAGATTATTTGGTTTTTTTTGGTGTTGAGTTGTGTAAGTTCTTTATATATTTTGGATACTAACCTGTTATTGGATATGCCATTTTGCACATATCCTCTCCCATTCAGTAGGTTGACTTTTTGTTTTATTGACTGTTTCCTTTGCTGTGCAGAAGAAGCTTTTTATTTTGATGTAGTCCCAATAGCATATTTTTGCTTTTGTTTCCCTTGCTTCAGGGGACATATCCAGAAAAATGTTGCTTGGCCAATGTCAGAGAAATTACTACCTTTGCTCTCTTCTAGAATGTTTATGGTTTCCTGTCTCACATTTAGGTCTTTAATCCATTTTGAGTTTATTTTTGTGTACGGTGTAAAAATGTGGTCCAGTTTGTTGTTGCTGTCCAGTTGGCCCAATACCATTTTTTGAAGAGACCATCTTTTTTCCATTGCGTGGTCTTGCCTCCTTTGTTGAAGATTAATTGACCATATAATCCTGGGTTTGTTTCTGGGATATCTATTCTGTTCTATTGATCTATGTGTCTATTTTTGTGCCAGTACCATATTGTTTTTAATTGCTGTAGCTTTGTGGTATATCTTGAAATCCAAGAGTGTGATACCTCCAGTTTTGCTGTTCTTTTTCAGCATTGCTTTGGCTATTCATGGTCTTTTGTGATTTCATACAAATTTCAAGATTATTTGTCCTGGTTCCATGAAAAATGCTATTGGTATTTTGATGGAGATTGTATTAAATCTGTAGATTGTTTTGGGTAGTATGGACATCTTAATAATGTTTGTTCTCTCAATCCATGAGCATGGACCATTTTGTTTTAGAATTTCAAAAGCCACCTATTGGATTTATTAATTCAACCAATTTTATGTTTTTGAATTTATGAATATCTCTCTTTGGCTTTACTGTTTTCTTGTTCTGCCTTTTCTTAACTTGTTTTGTCACTTTTTAAAATTCCATACATTGGCTTATTTCTCATTTTCTCTCATTGAATGATGGGAGTATCGAAAGGTACAGTGAAATAATGTGATACGTACATCTAAAGTTTGTTAAGCTAACTGAAAATTCCTATGTGAGCATTCTTCAGTATCAGCAATCCCATGACTTGCATAGTGGATGCAACCAAATCAGAAAACCATCTGCAGGAGTTCCAGAACCCAAAGATAGAAGAGTGAGCGATTTTAAAGTTTTCTCAATCATTGACAAAGACATGAAATTAATTATTTGTTTCAAAAAGTCAGTATGATCAGAATACTGTGTGAATAATTATAAGGTATTTCCAAGACACAGTTTTACTATACATGATTTTCACCTTATTTACTTATTTTAGAGCCAATCTATGTTATTTATTTGCTTTTAGCTATTATTGTCTCTTGTGTGTTTGCAAGTATAACATTTGATTAGTATTAGCTTAAATATAATTTACCATGGTTTTGACTTCTTTGACTTTATGAGTTGATATAAAATGTCACTTCACTTGAAACCTTGTTTCAGGAAAATTACACATTCTAGGAAGTGTTAAGCACTCCTCTGGTTTCTAAAAATATATAATTGATTACACACACACACACACACACACACACACGACTTTATAAATTGTCACATTTGCTCCTTACTAGTCTGCTCTAGGCATGCTAGAATATGAGTCACTGACTTATGCATTTTATCCACTCAGACTGCTAATATAAATGTCCAGCAGGAAAGCATGATAATCAGAATGCTACAGAAATCCCTTGTCCTGTCCATGCTTATAGCAACTTAATCCTCATTCCCCTCTAAATCAAAGCCCTTTGGCCCCCAAAAAAGGGTTAGAAATAAGAATGGGTTTGCTTATGATGAGGCTTAACTAAAAGCCAAAGAACTGAGGCCACTGGGAAATCAGGGCAGTGGCCTGACACGTGGTAGGCAATTAGCACATTTTTTTGTAAATTACCCAACAAGTGAACTCTGATTTCAGATCATGTGTTATTCCTCTCCCAGTGTTGTTGTGAGGTTCAAATGAGAACCATGTGAAAGAGCTTTGCACACTGCCATGCTAGTTATCACAGCTAGTATTTTGTCATACTGCGGTGGGTATGGCGGGGGGGGGGGGGACGGGGTGCTCCATATCCCATGTGACCCTAGGGCACAATGGTTCACAGAACCATGAGAAGTAGAAAGCCCCACTCTGTTACTCTGCAAAACCTCTTGGTAGATACATTTTAGATGGGAAAAAAGGGCTCCTGCTGAATCTCTCAATCCATCCAAAGCTCATTAAAATGTTTTGTTCTTGGTAAGATTTGAGTAGCATCAGGGTCTCACCCATCTTCCTGCCCCCACCACCCCCACCAGCTACAGGTGGGGCTGCAGAAAATGTTTATTTCCTCATCCCCTTACTCTAATCAGGTTTTCAGAAAGCAATCAGTGGATCAATGGTCTACCATGGGAAAATTATTGTTTGTGCCTTTGTTTCTCTTAACATTTTAGGACTAAAATGTTTCTTAACATTTTAGGACTAATTATCTCCTGTGACATGATCTCATGAAAATAACTGACACCAATTCAGCAATTACCTTTACCAAGCCCCGTTCTTGTTGCTTTATGTGAGGTAGGTATGATATTTATCTCCACTTTATACAGGAGGAAATTGAAGCATAGGGAGGCTTAGGTCATTTGCCCAAGACTGCCGAGCTAGTAAGTGCCAAAGCCAAGTTAGGAAGCCTCATGGTTTGGCTTTAAGATGTGTCCTTTTAACCACTGAACTATCCCACCCTTCAGAAATGAAGGCATTTTTTCCAAATCTCACCGTTGCAGCTAGATTACTTGTGGAGTTTCACACCTAATTCTGTATGTGGCTTCACACTGAAGGCACTGATTGTTTTCAAATCACCAAAAGGGTTCCTAGCAATTGATGTTGTGTAAGCAGTGAAGTCTGATATGCAATACAGACAATCTAACGACTTGTGTGCCATAACTGCCACTAACTGAGGCATGGCTTTCCACACAGCTGAAATTGTGTAGCCAAAGTTTCTTTTAAAGGAATCATGGCAATTTTCAGAGTAGATGATCATGGTCTTTAGAACTTGAAAAGGGGCCTTACGGATGACCTTGCTCAACCTCTGAGAGGCTCAGTGACTTGCCCAAGGCTTTACTAAGCGGAGCTAGAATTTGAATCCAAGGGTTTGCAATTCCCAGCTCCAGGCACAGAGCTCTTTATAACAAAGATTTTCCTACTTTACGACAAATTTGACTTTCTTTTCAGCCCTCTTCCAGGGCCTTCAGTAGTAAAGAGTTAAAAATAACTGAGATATTTCTCTCGCTGTGAGCATAGCAAAATGAATAAAAGAACTTCCCCAGGTCCTCACTTACTTTATTAGACTATGTACCTTTTCTGAGTTCCTTCTGTTAGGGATCAAATAAAAATTTCAGGTGTGTGTCAAGAAGGCAAAGGATGTAAGATTTACCAACCTGCCAGCTAACTAGTTCACCTGCTACTGTCTCATGGATGCTGGTAGAAGACACAAGACTCCCATGTCAGAGACAAAGAACAGTTTATTATTCACAGCACCAGTAGTAGCCAGAATAGTAGCATTTGTGGACCGGTTACCTAAGCCCCAACCTCCAAAGGACAACAGAAGAAGGCCTGATACCTTCACACCCAGCAGGTTGTGTTGTAGGAGGGGAACTTAAACTTGAATCTTTTATAATGGGTAGTAAGCACACCTGTTCTTCACTCCAGAGACATTATATTTACTATACTGGGCAGCAAACATGCCGGTCCCTTTCTCCAGAGAGAAACACTGTCTCTATCTGTCAAGGTGGTTCTCTCTATAAACATCCGTGAAAAGTAGTTCATAACAAAGGTAGCCAGTGTCTCTGTTTGCAAGATGTGAAAAGTCGCTGAGAGACTACAGGCCTGAGATCCACAGAGAATTTCTCCCAACAGCCTGAGTCTATGAAAACCAGCCATATTCAAGTCACTGAATGTTATGTAAAAGTACCTAACCTAACTGAATTACTTGATAATCAGACATCAACTTCAATATTGTTTCAGTAAAGCTCTGCAGCAAGAAAGCTGATTTTTGGCCCGCTCCAGCAAAAATGACTCTGTACTGATGAGAGCATTCTGATCCTTTTTTTTTTTTTTTTTTTTAATTTTTTTTTCCCAACGTTTATTTATTTTTGGGACAGAGAGAGACAGAGCATGAACGGGGGAGGGGCAGAGAGAGAGGGAGACACAGAATCAGAAACAGGCTCCAGGCTCTGAGCCATCAGCCCAGAGCCCGACGCGGGGCTCGAACTCACGGACCGCGAGATCGTGACCTGGCTGAAGTCGGACGCTCAACCGACTGCGCCACCCAGGCGCCCCGCATTCTGATCCTTTTTTAAATTATGGGAATACATTTTTTTCCTAAGTATCTCATTCTTTCAAAGAAAGAAAAAATATTTTCTTCCCCACAAAAGTACACAGAAAATATTTTCTTGTTTGGGAAGTGAAATGAGGGGGACCAGCCAGTGATAGCCCAATGCTTTAGCAGCAGCACCAGGAGCATATATTTTCAGGTCCAGGATGGCATGGGCATGGTGCTGACATGTTGAAATGTGCAAGTAACCCCCATCCTATACTTTTTTATGTTGATACAATTTTTCTTAATGTTAAAAGAAAAGACACTATGGTAAGTATTAAAAGTTTATGCACACTATGTAAAGGGTTTTATGGTGAGAATTTTTGCCATTTATGCAACTATTTCCTTCCTCTTTCCTGAATAATACCAGCTACCATTTGTTGTGTTCCTAATATTCAGGCACTTTGCATATTTTATCTCATTTGAATTTTTCTTTCTTTTTTTTTTTAAGTTTATTTATTTTTGAGAAGGAGAGGTAGAGCGTGAGCGAGGGAGGGGCAGAGAGAGAATGGGAGACACAGAGTCTGAAGCAGGCTCCAGGCTCTGAGCTGTCAGCACAGAGCCCGATGCGGGGCTCAAACCCATAAACTATGAGATCAAAACTTGAGCTGAAGTCAGGCAGTTAACTGACTGAGCCACCCAGGCACACCTATCTCATTCGAATGTTAATTGAGGTATGTAAAGGAACACAGACACACACAGCTACAGATAGAAGGGCCAAGATTCAGATCCACCTGCTTGGAAAGCTGGTATATTTCTATTACATTACTCTGCCTTGCTATTACCTAGGCGACCACTTGGCTTGGGGTATGGATTTCCAATGAGACCTTGAAGCCATGCCCTCCATGCTGCTAAGTCACTTGCCTTAGTCCCCTTCACTCAGGCATGTTGGCATTTTCAGCAGTGCTCGCTTCTCCACAACTCAGGAATATCATAGACTCTTAGAGGTAGAAGGGATCCCAAGAGTCTCCATTCTATAGCATCCCCAATGGATGCCCATCTGTTTTCTGCTTTAGGGCTTCCTGGGTTGGAAGCACATATAATTAGAATTTTTAAAGATCTTGCTCTATTCTGTCACATTGTATTTTGTACCCATTGTTCTTAGTCTGCTCTTTAGTTTACCTCATTTTCTAGAATGACCTCTCATGAATTCCAAGAAAAGTGTTTCCAGAGAAGCATACTGAAGAAAGGGCAATAATCTAGGAGGTTTACATAGTTATGTCTTTAAATATATTGTTAAATATTAAGAGATTGTCACTCAGTTCTCAAGCACTGATTAAGGCTAAATCATGCCAATAAATCACTCTAAATCATTTGCCACTGGAAGGATTTGGAGCCAACTTAATGAAATGCTTACTGGTGCTAATCCATTTTCTATTATGTATCTAACAAAGTTATTAAAGTTCGTATTTCAGCAGAAACCCAGTATTGAATAAATGTTGGATAAGCATTTTTAAACACTTCATGGAGACATTGTCATTCTTATTTACATTTATGCATTAAAACTATCCACAGGCCTGATAGATGCTCTGATAAGTGATTGTTCTCCTCCCCAAAGACTCCATCAAGAGCTGTTAACAATTCTCTCTTTTTGTAGCCTTTAGCCTCTGACCCCATCCCCTCTTTCCAATTGAGTGTTTTTTAAAGCAATGCCACTGCAAATATCCTTTATTTCCTCAGATCCAGGACAAAGTATTAAGACATTCAAAAGTCTCATATAGGAAAGTTCTTTTTTCTTTCATGCTTCAGAATTATATCAGGTGTTGTTGCTGTTGTTGTTGTTTTGTTTTGTTTTGTTTTGTTTTTTGTATTTCAGGCAATTGTATCAGATTGAGTAGTATCCCCTAAAAATTCACGTCCACTCAAAGCCTCAGGATGTGACCCTTTGGAAAATTTGTAGATGCGATGAGTTGAGGATCTCAGCCTGAATGTAGTCTGGGCCCTGAATCCTATGACTGGTGTTTTTATAAGAAGAGGAGAGGATGCCGGGAGTCAGAAAAAAGGAAATGTGAAGACAGGGGAGAGATCAGATATAAATGTCTACAAGCAAAGAAACACCAAGGATTGCCAGCAATCATCAGAAACTAGTAGAGAAGCATGGGATAATTCTTCCCTCAACACCAACCTTGCCGACACCTTATTTCAGACTTCTGGCCTCCAGAACTCTGAAAGAGTAAACATCTACTATTTTAAATCACCAAGTTTGTAGTAATTGCAGTCCTAGGAAACTGAGGCAGCAGTGGTGTGATAATCAAATACATTAAGAAAATACATCAAGAAAAGTCAAATAGATCGGATGCAAGATGTTACAGGTCTGGAAATATGCTGTTGCTAGCATGGCTTTACTTTAAAAACATTATTCTTCATAAAGAGCCTGTGAAGACAGAGGGGCTGCCTGGCTTGTTCTCCGTTATCCTCAACAGCTCTGATCACATTGTATGGAAGGGATTTGTCTTTCCCAAGGCCCTTCTTTTTTCTCAGTTGAAGCTCCGTGTCCTCCTAGGGGAACTGGCACACTGTAAGTCACAGGAAGGGCTCAGTAGATAGGCAAACCTGGTTACATGGCCACCCTAGCACAGTCCTTGCAATCTTCTGTTTTTCTTGCATGATTATGAATAGTGTCCTCCATGTTCAGAAGTGCCCCTTTGGACAAAAGGTTACATAGTCTTCCTATCAAGAAATACTTGTTACGTGTATGGAGCCAATGATTTTGAAAACTCTGTTATGAGTCTATTTGACAAAATGGCAGAGCTAATTCTTTTTCCCTATCTTCACTGGTTTTTATTGTAAAATTCATATTTGCAGTTAATACATCCAGAGTGATCATATTAAAGTGCGTCAGATCATGTGTTTTCACTGTTTAAAATCTTTCCACGACTTCTCATCTTACTCAGAATAACAGCCAAATGATCTGACCCATTTCCTCCCCAATCCATTGCCTGGGGTCTGGCCCAACTGTCTTCCATATGGATACATAAACAAATACATACGTTTCTGAGTCAGGGGATTTACACTTGTTCCTGATAAACATGTGTCAACATTTGTGGAATACAGCTAAAGCAGTATCAGGAATAGACTCAAAGAATAGACTCATAAATATCTACGATAGAAATAAGAAGATAGAAAACGAATGACCTAAGATTAAGAGTCAGCAGGAACAAACTCCCAAATCATCCCACAGAGAGTAAAATAAAGAAAATAATAATGATAATTCATAACTTAATGAAATAAATTCTATAAAGATGATCAACACAAAAGTGGTTATTTGAGCCGACTAAAAATTCTGGCAGTTTTGATCAAGAAAAAAACGGAAGGTATAAGTAATTAGCACTAGGCATGAAGAAGGTAAGTTCTACTAGGGATTTTTGAATAAAATATGCAAGTCATGACACTAATTTTGAAAACATGGATAAAATAGTCATTTTAAGAAAAATACAACCACTATAGGACTCAAGAAAGATTTTTTTAAAAAAAGATATTAAAAAAAATTTTTTTTTAACGTTTATTTATTTTTGAGACAGAGAGAGACAGCGCATGAACGGGGGAGGGGCAGAGAGAGAGGGAGACACAGAATCGGAAGCAGGCTCCAGGCTCCGAGCCATCACTCCAGAGCCCGACGCGGGGCTCGAACTCACGGACCGCGAGATCGTGCTGGGGCTGAAGTCAGACGCTTAACCGACTGCGCCACCCAGGCGCCCCTCAAAATTATCCCTCCCCAAAAGGCATCAGGTCTAGAAGGTTTGATAAGTGAATTATACCAAAACTTTAAGGAACAGACTATCTCTACTTTATTGAAACTTTTATAGAAAAAGAAATTAATTCATTTTATATATTTAATACCATCTTGATAATAACAGAAGAGTAATTCAAGACAAAAATTGTAAGCCAATTATACTTATGAACACTATTTTAGAAAAATATTTGCAAATCAAATCCAGCAACATACAAAACTAAAAACTGCTAAATGTTCAACACCAGAAACCTATCATTACAATTCACAACATTCACATTGTAAAGAAAAAAAATCACATACTAATCTTAATAGATATAAGAAAAAAGCATTACATGAAATTCAACACTTATTTTTTAGGTTAAAAAAAAAAAAACCTTCACACATTCTAACAAGTATTAAAGCATAAATTCTACCAAACATTTATTAAATAATAATTCCAATTGGATAAAACCCCTTGTTAATTCTAAAAAAAAAAAAAAAAAAAGCGGGAACATCCCCCAACTCATTTCGTGAAATTAGCATAATTCTGGTATCCAAACTAGACAAAGACAGTGAAGGGGGGCAGAAGATGCCACCCCAAAATATACTACTTTGACTCAAGGATTATTTTGAGCTCAAGACGCTTGAAAAACAGCAAATGCATGAAGGACACTCTGACATTTCTTTTTCTTCTTAAAAGCATGAGATAAAAATTCCCATGTGAAAGATGTCTCTGCACCAAGAGGAAGAAACATTCTTGTCATCGGAGAGGAAGAGTCAAGGCAAAGAGAAGTCTGCACAGACATTGTTACAATAATTCTTATCTTTCTTTAGTCTCTCCACATATTTTAGTTACTTTTCCATGATGGCTACTCTGTGTTCAACCCAGTATCTAAACACAGGCCTGGTCACTTCTTTGGGTCTCCATTTTCCTATGGGGGCTCCCATGTACATGTAAACCTGCGTGGGCTTTTCCTGCTTTTTTCCCTTTTCATTCTGTCTCGTATCAATTTAATTTTCAGCCCAGCCAGAACCCTGAGTGGGTAGAGGTAAAGTTCTGCCTCCCCTATAGCAATAATCAATAGAAAATTTACAGTCTCATCTCATTCAGGAACATAGGTGTAAAAATCCTACACAAAATCCTAAAAAAAACCCAAATTCCGTAATCTAAAAAAGAAAATAATTTATGATCAGGTTGAATTCATTCTAGGAATACAAAGTTGATTGAATGTGAGAAGGTAAACTTACATTATTCATCTCATTCATATGCAGTAAAGATTTTGAACTTGCCTCAAAAGAGGTCTGGCCTTTGTCCTGTCATCTCTAAGCCTTTGCACGGCCGTGCCCGATAGGAGTGCCTTTGTTTGCCCTGGAGCTTTGGGTAACTGGATAATCTAGCAGAATGGTTTAGGGTGGTGGCTGGCTACATCAAAAAGAACAACAGTGTGATTTGGGGTGGGGACTTCGGGTCATGCCTGGAAGAACTGGTGACTAGAGATTAAAATCAGCCACGTGAGCAGTCAATCACGCCTGTGTAATGGAGCCGCGGTAAAAACTCTGGACGCTGGGCTCAGGTGAACTTCCCTAGTTGACAATAGTTTGTCAGTCATTGAAACTGGAAGAGAAATGCATGCCTGTCTCCATGGGAAGAGAATGACAGAGGCTCCATGTTTGGTAGCTCCTGGACTCTGCCCTATGTACTTCTCCCCTTGACCGATTTTAATCTGTCCTAAAACCATCAAGTCAATCAAATGATCTTAATTCTTCTGAAATCCCAATAATATAACAGGCTGATTTTAGAATTTATCTAGAAGAGTGAAGGGCCAGGAATAACCATGACACTTCTGAAGAAGCTAAGGTCTTGTATAACCGTATGTCAAGATTTATCATAAAGCTGGAGTAGTTGAAACATTGTGTTATGGCACAGGGGTAGTCAATGGAATGGACTAGAGAGTCCGGTAATAATAGGCCTACGTACATGTGGACAACAGTCAGTGTCAAGGAGGGAAGATCCAAGGATGAAGAGAGAGAAAGGATGGGAAAATGGTTGAAAGACCACTGGGGAAATCACTGATCTCTGTATACATTTGACCGAGGCCAAAGCGACTTCCCTTAATAAGGAATGGGGGTCATCAAGTGTGGCCCGAGTCACAATTCAGTTTTCACACCAAAGAAGAGGATCAGTAATATAATATGTGGGGTCCACTACAAAATGAAATCGCAGGTCCTTTGTCTAAAAATTATTAATCGTTTCAAGGAGGTGACCAGAATATTAAATCAAGTGCAAGGCCCTTTTAAGCCTGGGGTCTTGCGTGACTGCACATGTCACATGCCCAGGAAGCCAGCCCTACCAGGGACCATTCTACAGGTCTCTCTGCAGTGCAAGTTCTGGATAATGGATTATTAGGAATCGCCTATATGTTGTTATCAACTTTGTGGGCGTCAGCTAATGTGAAAAAAGTGGTTTCACTTAACAACCATACACAATATTCTCTGCAATTAGTGGCAAGGAATTTTCTACATTTTCTCCTGTTACATGAACTCAAACACACTTGTAATTCAATACTTCACTTAAACGTTTTACTCAAAGACAGTTGCAGGGGTATACCCTAGCTCTGAGCATTGAGGAGAGTACATTTTCTTCCATTACCCTAATAAACTTTCTATTGCTTGACATTTTCCTGGGGCTTTCATTTTCAAACTTGAAAGATTACTAGAACATTTCACCAAGGCAATGCTGATTTTATTTTACGTTGCTCTATTTTTTACTGTCAAAAAAATGAATAAGTCAGTGTCTAAAGTTATAGAGATTATGACATATTAATATGAATGCATTAATGTGTAATGCATAAAAATTGATTTTTGAGAATTGAGTACAGTTGAACCATACTCCAAATTAGTCTTTATACAATGTAAAAAATCTAATCTACTTTAAGAAAGATATTTTGAAATATATAAATGTATAGAAACTTTCACTACACTATATAAATCTTCCAAAGACTGACCGGTTGGATTTTTATTTAATATAATGCTTCCACTTTGTCAATGGGCCCTGTATATAAAGTTATAGTTGAAGTTAAAATATTTATAGGTGTGTGGTAGTTTGTTATGCCCAGATAGTGCTTCTGGGGACATTTGGAGTAAAATCTATTGTAGAGTCAAATTTCACATCAAATGAAGAATTCAGCTCACTTTCAGAGAAGTGTTTAATTAAAAAAAATTTTTTTTACTGTTTATTTTTGAGACAGAGAGAGAAACAGAGCACGAGCAGAGGAGGGGCAGAGACAGAGGGAGACACAGAATCTGAAACAGGCTCCAGGCTCTGAGCTGTCAGCACAGAGCCCTCCTTGGGGCTGGAACCCACGAACCATGAGATCATGACCTGAGCCATAGTCGAACGCTTCACCGACTGAGCCACCCAAGCACCTCGAGAAGTGTTTAGAAGAAAGACTATAATTGTTTTCTTCTTGCACAGTTACTCTTAAAATGCTACAGATTCCATCATCAAATCATTTGATTTCAGGTCAAATCTTATTGCAAGGTTTTCTCACAAGAGATGTACCTGAAGCCACAAGCATTTTTAAGGAGTTAGTGTGAGGTCATCCGCATTTGCTATTATTAGTCGGCCCCTGTTGTGAGTGACTTTATTTGACAGCATCATAACTGATTATCTGAAAATGTGAGCCAATGGCTATCCCTTCAAGAAAAATTCAATTTGCAATTTACATTTTCCACACTCCCTTTCTGCCAGCTGACAAATCAACTGTAGATCTCTGTTCAGCCCCAAAAGACACTCCTAATGAAAAAAGAAACAGCCTTAAGCCTCCTTCAGAATGATCATATTTAGCAGCCAATAGAGAAAAATTGGGCTCATGACTGAGGGCAGAGTTGGTGTGTGGGGCTAGGGAAAGACTCCATGAAAACCCAAAGACCCACAGAAAACTGGTAAGCTTTCCAATGGCAGAGGCTGGTCCCAAGCATCCCAGCTAAACATAGTGTTGCTTTACTATCAACCAAGTCTTTCAGCCGAAGAGCTGGCCTACCCTGCTCCCTTCTGCCTCGAATTCCACGTCTGCCAATCAGCCACTATTCTGTGTCACGTTTCTCTTTCACTTTGTGTGTGTGTTTCGGGAATTCTGATGTCATAAAAGACTTAACTGGCCATTTGAATAGCTTCTTTTGTGATTTGCTCTTATTCATTTTTGTATTGGATGACCTTTTTTTCTTACTAATCTGTAGACAGTATTTGCCCTCTTGCGATAACCTGTTAGCTGTAGTTTGTGTTGTAACTTCTTCTACTCTGAGCTTCCCTCTTCACTCTTTAAGGTATCTTTTGGTGGGCAGAGGTTACTAACTTCAATGTAACCAAATACGTGATTTGTGCTTTTATGGTTTGCATTTCTTATG
This sequence comes from Leopardus geoffroyi, assembly GCF_018350155.1. NCBI lineage: Eukaryota > Metazoa > Chordata > Mammalia > Carnivora > Felidae > Leopardus > Leopardus geoffroyi. The sequence continues at coordinate 74,551,657 of NC_059341.1, read as the reverse complement.
TTGCATTTTAAAAGTCTTTCCCTACTCTAAAATTGAGGAGGGGCGCCTAGGTGGCTCAGTCGGTTAAGTGTACAACTTCGGCTCAGGTCATGATCTCACGGTTCATGGGTTTGAGTCCCGCATCGGGCTCTGTGCTGACAGCTCGGAGCCCGGAGCCTGCTTCCTTGTCTCCCTCTCTCTCTCTCTGCCCCTCCCCTGTTCACGCTCTGTCTGTCTCTCTCTTTCAAAAATAAAATAAACATGCAAGCTGTGGAAATATTCTACTATATCTTCTTGAAGTTCTTTCATTTTTTTCACATTATGACTAAAAAGAAATCTCAAATTAATATCTGTCTATGGCACACAGTAGGAGTTAAGTTTCTTTTTATAGGAATATTTAATTGTCCCAATGTTATTTACTGAAGAGATTCTCCATACCCCCACACCTTGTTCACAAATCAAGTGTCCACATGTGGCCGTCTCCTGTGACTCTCTTCCTATGTCATTGTTCAGTGTTTCTCTCCTGCACCGTTCTGTGCCGGTATCATAACAAGTGTAGCTTCATAATCTTGCTCATCGGAAATCCAGTTTTGCTCTTCTTTAAAAAAAAAAAATTGTCTTGGGGAGCCTGGCTGACTCTTGAGTTCAGCTCAGGTCATGATCCCAGGGTGGTGAGATCAACCCTGCGACCCTGCATTGGGTTCCATGCTCAGCGTGAAGCCTGCTTAAGATTCCCTCTCCCTCTGCCCCCCTCCCCTGCTCCTGTGCTTTCTCTCTAAAGAAATAAATAAATAGTCTTAACTATTCTTGGTCCTTAGATTTCTAACTAAATTTAAAAGCAGCTTGTCACGTTTCATTAAAAAAAGCCCAGCAGAGGGAGTTTGCATTAAGTACACTGATCCATCTGGGAAGAATTATTCTTTACAGTTCTGATTCTTATAGTCCATGAATATGGTATTTCTCATCAATTATTTAGACATTATTTTATGTTTATTAATAATATTTTATAGCTGTTTGCATTGAGGGCTTACATATCTATCCTTTCTTAGATTTATTCTGTGATATTTAATAGTTTTGAAGTTAATTTTATTTTTTTGAAGTTATTTTTTTACTTTGTTTTTTTGAGAGAGAGAGAGCGCGCGCGAGAGAGAGAGAGAGAGAGAGAGAGAGAATCTTAAGCAGGCACCATGCATGCTCAGTGTGAGGACTGATGGGGGGAGAGGGGCACAGTCTCGCAACTGTGAGATCGCGACCTGAGCCGAAATCAAGAATTGGACACTTAACCAACTGAACCATCCAGGTGCCCCTGAAGTTATTTTAAATGGTATAGTTTGGATTGTTTTGTTGTTTGTGTATAGAAATTTAAATAGATTTAAAAATATTGTTTGTAGTGACTTAACTCACTTATTAATTCTTTTATTTTAGTTGTCGTTTCTTTCCATTTTCTACATATATAGTCATATCATCTGTGAATAATGATGTTTTACTTCTTTATTTCCAGTAATTATGCAATTTTTAAATTTTTCATTTCATAATGCACTGGCTAAGACCTTTGTGTCCTTCAATGGTATATGTTGAATAAAAGTAGTAATAAAATCCTTGTGTTGCTATGAATCTCAAAAAGAAAACTTTCAACAATCTACCATTAAGTATGACATTCATCAAAGGTTGTTTTGTAAATGTCCTTTATTAGGTTAAGAAAGGTCCCCTTGCAGTCCTTGTAGTGTTTGTTTTCTAAAGTTATGAATGGGTATTGAATTTTCTAAACGTTTTTTTCTCCAACTATTAATATGATATGTGATTTTTCTCTTTCATCCTATTAATGTGATGACTTACATTGATTGATTTTTCCCATGTAAGACCAAAATTCAAAATTGCATTTTTGGAACAAACCCAATTTAGTCATAAAATATTCCTTTTTTACACTAGAATATAAGGTTCATGAATGCAGGTCTGTTTTACTCACCACTGTGTTCCCATGGTATGTTTGTTGAATGGATGAATCCCTCAGAATTTTGACACTCTTTACTCTGTGAATAGAGAGCCCTGAGCCCCTGGATTACCTGGGCTGGGGTTATTTCTCCTTGCTGCAGAGGGGTCACACTCCCCAGGACTGGGCACCGTCTTCACCCCCATTTTCTAAAGAGCATATACCAAACAACTCATATCTCCTCCTCTCTTGGTTCCTCACAAAGGCAGCTCTGCCTCCTTCCCTGTCTCCCCACTCCCTCCGTGTAGTATTGGGACTCCTTACATTCTCCATCCAGGGTTTAGCAGACCCATGAGTCCCTTGCTCACTGGCCTCCAGGACACTCTCACAATTGGCACAGATGCCTCAGGGACAGACAAGGGACAAGGAGAAAAGGTGAAGAGACTGTGCTCAATCTTGGTTATCTTCTTGAAAATAATGCTGAAAATCTTATACTCTGGGAAGAGCTCTAATCTGTGGTGTGAAAATCACCCTTGAAAGTGGCCTCTGAGTACAATGGAAGATCTGAGGCATATATGTCTTTCATCAGGAATCATGAAACAAGAAGAGCCAAAACCAAAATGTGTTGTCAGATAACACAAACACATAAATACCTATTTCCTTTATTATAAAGCATAAGAAATGATTTCAAATGCTAGGCAATTCATTTCCAAACATCTTAAAGTTAATGAGAAAAAAATCTCATTTTTAAAGGATCAATGTACCATGAAGTTAACGAGCTAATTTGGAACAAAAATGACATGAGCTGTATTATAGTTTCTTTACTGGTGACATTGTGATTCTAATTGTAAAAAACTAAAATCCATAAATAAAACACTTGACCTTAAGTTGGTTTAGAGGGTTATAGAGCTCTTCATGACTTGACTTCTGCCCACTCCTCTCTTCCCTTTGAACTTTTGCCCTAGAGGTTCTGTGATTCGTTCCAATTCTCCAATTAAGTCAGGTTTCCGTGACCCTAGATGCACACACACACATACACACACACCCTCTACCTGGAACACTCTTTCCCATCAAGTTCTTTGTCTGGCTAACTTCAACCCTTCAAAGGACTTAAATATCACTTCCTCCTAGAAGTGACAGCTCCCCTCTTCCACCCCCAAAATGGGAACCATGACTAGAATGTACTTTTATAGTACCTTAAATTTTTCCTATCATATCTTCATCAAATTTTATGTATTTGCTTGTCTTCCTTAGAAACTATAAACCCTTAGGGGAGGGACCATGATATCTTGCTCATAGTTGAGTCCTCAGCCCAGGAGTAGTACCTAGCATATATCAGGGGTTCAATTAATATTTATTGAATAAATGAATGAACAATTAAAATCTTAAACTTTCTTACATGTCTGAATTATTAGTGCTAATCATGTATCTTTCTAAGCTGACTTAGAGCAAGCTACAAGGTCCTAGTGTCTGTGGTCAAAAGAGCTCCTAAGAATATAATTTTCCCTAAGCTGTAATTTAGATTAAGAATATAATATAGATGAGGAGAGGTGATTTACTAGTAAGAGCCCCTGTCCAGTGCCCACTGAGAGGCAGACTGCCCAGGTTTGAATTCCCACTCTACTACTAACTATCCTTGTGACCTTGGACAAGTGACTTAATTTTTGTGTCCCTTAACACCTCTCACAAGGCGGTGGTTGAAGGATTAAAGGAATTTAATATAGTGCCTGACACATAATGAGTGCCTAATGAATGCCATTCCCTTTTTTGACAGTAGGTGAGGGGATATTTGGAGTGCCTGGGATTCCCAGGAAGCTGGGGAAGAGGATCCCCTTGGGAGGGAACATTCAGTTCTCTTGTAAAAAGATGGTGGGGATACCAGTGAAAGAGTGAAGTTTCAGTCACCTCAACTGAAAATGGAGTTGGGGCTGCTAACTCTCCTGTAGTCTAGATGCTGAACTCCACATTGGGGAAGGGTAAACGTATTTAGGGAGATACAGTGACTCTTCTTTAAATGTCTAGTTCCACCCAGAACGACTGAATGTAAAGAGGAAACTCTCCAAAAGATGAACTTCCTTGTTCATCATCTCACTCCAGGGAAATGTTTTGGAGGAGCAAAAACTATAGGCGTTATTGGGGATCATCTGCCAGTCTTTCCCTGCCGGTGTTCAGATTAACTAGAGGAGACAGTGGTTGCTCCAGTGGGTGAGAAAGAACAATGGGGAACTTTGAAATGCGTTAGTGTGCTCCGTACTGTGGGTCGGCTAGCCTAATTCCTACTCCTAGCCCCCTTCTTATCAGCCACCTTTCCGCCAGGGGTGGGCCTGTGCTGCAGTTCTGCTGGATGAGACACAAGAGAACATTCATCTGCTGGGGCCTCTGGCAAAGTTTTGTTTGTTTGTTTTGTTTTGTTTTGTTTTTGCTTTTCTAAGGATCTGGGACAGGCCGCTACAAAATATGCCACTTTGGCATATTGATTATCTTGAATTAAAAGTTAACTCAAGAAAGAGCCAATGCAAGAATACTCTGACCCCACCCCCACGTTTGTCACCAGAAAAGCAGGAAATAAATCTCCCACTTGAAACATACCCTCCCTGTACCAGGAGATAAAGAGACACCCTTACCACCTGAGATAGGAAATTCAGAGCTGAGAAGGCTGTGTAAACAAACCTTGTACTTTTACTAATTAACTACCACAGCCTAAATCCTGCTTGGAATTTCATACTAGGTGAAGCTCCCCAACATGAGTTTTCTCTGTCCTGTCAATTCCTCACCGATTTATTGTCTCTTTGCCCAAAAAGTATTTAAAAGTGCCTGCCTTGGTCATTTCTTTGAGTCTTAATTGCATTATTGGGTCTCCACGCATACATCATTGAAACTTTGGTTTTTCTCATATTAATCTGTCTGCCAATCTGATTGTTAGACCAGCTGGAAGAACCTTGAAGGGTAGAATAAAATTTTTCCTCCTCAATACTTTCCAGATAGAAGAAGAGACAGAATGGACTGGCATGCCTCATTGTGCCCTTTGTTCCCACCCTCCCCACCTTTGCCTTAAAGGCAAATGCCTCCAAGCTAAGGATGGTATAGGGAAAGATAGAAGAGGCTGATGGCATCACGGAGCCCCCGTTTCAGCCCTGGACTGCTCACCTCTGACCTCGTGATCTGAGACAAATCGACCCCTTTTCGTTCAGGTCAGTGTTGGCTGGGTTTTCTTGCCTTTGAACGTACTCCTAACTGACAAATTAGCTGCAGTCCAAAGTTTCAGACCGTGTAAGCCTCCACTGCAATGCTTACTTTAGTGTCTTGTAATCACGAGTCTTCATTCACTTCTGCTAGACCTGAGTTCCTTGAGAGCAGGGATCTGGGCTTATTTCTTTCTTTATCTGCAGCATATGGTAGACACTTAGTAGATGTTTGATGAGTGAATCCATTTCATTTGCTGTATTATGATTGGTGAGCTTGCTACTCAGGAACCAGTGTTGTGGATGGATTTCTCCAGGTTTCTGGTCCAGCCAGGAGCAGGGTGGTGCTTCGGTAGAGAAATCAGGGTTAGCTTGAGAGAAATGAGGGGTCACGGGCCATCAAGAACAAAAAACTTCTGTGGTTTCCTTTATTTCTGGATGCATTGACAAAAACAAATGTATGCTAATACACATAAAAATTCAGACATTTTTTTTACCAGATAATGAAAACATATGCTCTTCTCAGACATAGAATGAACCTTAATAGGAGAAGGAGAGACAGGAACAACAAAACAGAAAAAAGGGCAAAATAATTTTTCTCCCCTTATTAATGTGGCTGCTCACTCATGACACGAACCTTTCTTTTGCCAGGAAGAATCTAGGCATTTGTATTTTAAAGACTCTGGAGCCACGACTGCTTCGGAAATGCCCACTCTTGACCTTATCGGCTTCATTTAGGGAATGTTCAGGCCCTGCCTCACCACGCCGATGTGCTTGCAAAAGGTTATTTCTCTGGGCTCTGTTTTTCCCCTTTTGCCTTCTCCTGTCCCCGAGGCTGATTTAATTTCCTTTAGCATCATGAGGCTCCTGAGCCAATTTCTCCAGAGTCTTTCTGTCATTTGCATTTCAGCTGCCCACTTCTCAGGGTAGTTTCTATTTTAAAATGCTTACATAACAACTTCGGGTCTGCTGGGGTCTTTTGATTCCTGAAGATTTTCATCAGATTGGCTTGAATGCCCATTTCGTGCCCTGTGGAAAATCTAATATCTTCTCCAAGATTTCTCATCATTCCCAGGAGGCTCATGGCCAGCTTCGCGGACGCTGCTGGCTCCCACTTACTAGCACTGAGGATTTAGCGCTTTCCAGCCTGTACATGTGCTGACTCCTTATCTCTACTGTGGCAGCCACACACAGTGGACCTCAGGACCGTTACTTAACTTGTATTTCTGTTTTGAATAAGCCAACTAATTTATAGCACTAAATGTGACTTCTTCCTTCTAAGGACCGTGTAAGACTTCCTTAGTGAATGTATATTAAGCACTATCCTATGCCTGGGACACTTTGATGACCGATTGAGTAAAGCAGGTTATTGCAAGGTATCGTGACCAAGGGCCAGCAGGGCAGCAGCCAGGCCAGCAGGAATAGCAATGCAGGGTAGAATACTGTGGAACAGGAGAGCCAGGAACACTCTGTGGACCCTGCACAGGCACACGTTTGCAAAAGATCCTGTGTAGCTTCTTGTCTCTTGGGCTGATCAACTGAGTTGCACCCTCACTGAAATTCACTCGTTCTTATAAATTGATTTCCTTAGTGTAAAATTCCTGCCTAGAAGTTCTAACAATCAGGCCAACGCTGAGACACAAGACCCTCATATATTAGTACCTGTAAAAATGTCTTACATGGAAGATAGGTTGGTTATTATGGTATGGACCTATATGTTCTCAGAAACAAATGCTACTGTGCTAGAGAAAAAGAACTTGATGCTCGTGAACAATTAAGTTGACACAGGGTAGATATGATGCATTTGTATGAATTATTATCGTCTCCCGGTTTTTACTCATGAGCAAATGACTAGATTTTTTTTTCTTCTGCTTCTTGCCAACGTATACATAACGGTGTGTGTTGATCGCTCCCTTTGAAACAGACATCTTCTGGATTTAAGGTGGGCTTTAGGGCCCTCTAGTGGCTTCTTGAATATTAAATACTAAACATTACCATTAAATTGAATACAAGGGGGAAAAATCCTTTAAATTTGTTACATATTAGCTCTTAGAAGCTTTAAAGACAGATATTGGAAAACTTGTAGCTCATACATATCCTGTTTCTTCTTCCAAAATGAAATATGTTATCAGATCTGCGTTCCCAGAATAGCTACATATGAAAATCATTCCCCATTTAAGAATTATAATGTAGAGATCTAATATTTTTATATTTAGAATTAACATGTTTCACTTGTGCAACAGCACTTTTTTAAGACCTATTTTGCCTTTTTAATTGGCACATTCGAATAATATGGACATGGCAATGACCCATATGAGTTCGTGGACTTTTAAGGAAATGACAAAACTTTGGCATCCTGTGGACTGTTTATTGGGTTTTAATCTATCCTGACAACTAAAATAATTTTCTGGCACCAACTTTTGTGTCTTTCTATACTGTCCATCTTGAAAGAAATCAGCCAAGGGTCATCCTCACATTTAAGTGGTGTTGATGATTTAATGGTGTTGCTATAGACTTCTCTCCATGCAAAATTCCTGAATTGTCAGAAGCTGCCTCCCCAAATATCACCAACGCAAACCGGTGATAAGACAAATTTGAGTTTATCATTTACCTCAGTAAGGATAAACACCACCTTGCAAAACTTTGATGTTGTCTCAGAGTGGGGAAAGACTAGGACAGAATTTATTGAGACCTGGAAGTACGATTTAAGGTGGGTCTTTCAAAATAGGGCTCAGAACTGGGTACGGATCAGGACACAACAGTCTAGGATTGGTGGAGACATCAAGGCCAGGGGTTCAAAGAATCTTCAGTTCAAACTCTCTATTGATATTTTTCGCTGAAGAGATGATGGGTCTCTGGGGAGGTTCCCGTAATAAACAATGAAGCCCTTTGCCTGAACAGAACACTCCTGGAACTACAAAGCCTTGCTGATTAAGACAGGGAAAGAGCAAAGTCATGCTAATGTAGACAGTAGGTGTGATTTAGGTTCTTGGTGTCCAGGCTGAGTATGAGAGGAGATAGTTTCAGTTTTTAGCAACCTTCAGCAATTAAGAAGTCTTTACGTGGCAAAGCAATATTGCCTGTTAAACAAACGAACACCGAGAGGAACAATACATAAATTTGGAGTGGTTCACTCTTTAGAATGGCTCTATTTTAGGATTTTGAAGGAGAGCAGAATATGCCACTCCGAAATATGCCACTTTGGCATATTGATTAGTTTAGGGTTTTTTTTGGTTTGGTTTGAAGCGAGGTGTAATTGACAGATAACATTAGGTTGGTTTCAAGGGTACAACATAATAATTAGATATTTGTATCTGTTGTGGAATGGTCATGGCAGTAAGTCTAGTTACCATCTGTTACCACACATAGTTGCATATTGATTATTCTGAAGTAAAGTTACTTGAGAAACAGAACAGCCAACCATCCATTGTGTCCCTGAAAGCAGCAGATGAATCTCCCCTGTGAAATTCACCCGCCCCTGTGAAAGCACCGGGAGGGCAGAAGGCATCCTTATCGCCAGAAACAGGGAATTTAGGGCAAAGAAAATGTATAAACAAAGTTGTTCCTTCACTAATTTACTACACTGAGTCCAAACCCCTTTATCTTGTCAATTCGTTGCAAATTTATTGTTTCCTTGCCTAAAAGGTATAAAAGCTTCCTGCTTTTGTCACTTCTTTAAATCTCCATTTTTATGGGGTTCTCATACATATGAAATTTGTTGTTCTGTTACTCTGTCTTATGTCAATTTAACTATTAGACCAGCCAAAGAACCTAGAAGGGGAAAAAAAGAAAATTTACCCTCCCCTACCATTGCTTTCTATCAGCACATTTAAATAGAAACAATTCCCTGAAGGAACAGACACAGTTTTGATAGGCTTTGATCATGGTGTCAGCTAGAAAGAAAATCTTAAGTGTAGAAAATTGGCAGGTAGGTAGGATGCCACGATTCAGGATTATGGGGCTGCCATGCAGACACAATGGACTCCCCAACCTGGTATTTTGTGCGTGGCAAACAATATTATGAAGGAGGCAGTAAGCAGAAGACAAAATATTGACTCCAGTGTTGTTTGGGGTTTACCCTCATCCTCTCACCAAATCAGAATTCAGTGTCCACCATGAAGTATATGGTGCTAAGAACTCTCACGACTTCCCCACCCCCCCCCACCCCCCCCACCCCTCTGCCGACATCTAACATGATGACCTCATTCTAGTCTATCAACCACTTTTCTGAAGTTAGCGTGCTTCTTCCAGTCTTAAGCAGGCCATGGTTTTAAAAGAGAAAAAAGTGTAAGGTGTCAAAGAAAAATTACATCAGACACTTGTTACAAATGCAAGAGAGATTTATTCAAGCCACTGCAGTAGAGGAGAGGGACTTCAGTACAGAACTGAGATCAACTCCAGAGACAGCAAGGGCTCCTGGGGATTGATAGCCAAGGGGGAGCGGGAGGGGATCTGGGGATGGTAAATGAATGAGACTTGATTAGATATCAAAGGTGGAGGAAGAGGAGCGTGATTACATATCACAAATTGTGGGATTCTCTTCATAATTTGCATTTCTGGGATCCTTGTAGTAGGGGAAGCCTATGGTCAAGCTGGCCAAGCAGACCAAGGCCAAGCCCAGCCAAGAAGATGCTCAGAAGAGCCTGATTTCAATTTAGTCAAGGTTATAGTCCTTGTCAAAGATGGGAATATTTGAAGATAATAACACTAGGGGTCAGTGGATGAGTTGTGGTGAGCCCAACTCCATTTCCCTTTGTTCCCAGGAAGAACAACCTCTGATCTAAGTGCTCCTCACCTCCCCAAAGTCCTGCTTGGTATTAGCAGCTCACGTGGCTACAGGGCCACTGGCAGGAAGGAGCAAGAGGCCATGCCGAATGAGTCTGTCAGCAGCGTCATTGTATTTGTATTTGTATTCAATAAATGAATGCCTTTAAAGCACTAACTTCTTGAATAAACATTTGAAATACATCCCAATTTTGTAACATTGTTTTGTCTTTTTTTCTGTTATTAAACATGCTAAGAGACTCAGTGTAATGTGAGTAGATTATACCTCTCAATCTCAGAAAGGCTTATTGTGAATGATTTCTAGAAGACTTTGTTCCTCAGTCCTATGGATTTTCAAAGAATCTGAGTAGTAGTCAATTACCCACCCCTCCCGACAGTCCTCTCCCTAACCCATCCATGAACAAAGTAACCACGGGGTGAACTGGAAAAAGTCTTAACTGAAGACTTACAGCCATCATCGTAATCATGTCATTTAAAGTTATATGACCAGATGAGATCATTTAAGGAATGAGTATAGGTGCAGACAGAAGTTCAAAGTGTGGGCCTTCAGATACTTCAACATTCGGAGGTCTGCAAAGTTAGCATCCGGCAGAGGAGATGATGAAGGGTGAGGAGGAGAGAACTACTAATGATTATAAGAAACACCATTTCATTAATGATCCTCCATTAACACAGAGGCCACTCCTTCCACAGACTTCCACAGGAATCCAGATTCCTGTTTTACCCACCAACTCCTCAGTTTCTGCTTCACGCACTTCGAAACCACAGGATGCATATGGAAGCACTACGCTCATAAACAGACGTTCAGTAAACCTACCCCCAGTTTTGGGATCTATCTGCCAACATAGGATCGTGGGGTTATGACGGAATTAGTCAGAGGGGTTGAATTATATGTGCTTTCTTTAATAAATCAAGCTGCTTCTGCTCGCTGTTCAGCTATTATCTTCAAGTTCAGTGCGTGAACTAGAAACCAATTTAGCTGTTCCGATTAGAAGGGAATTTAATGTAGGCCATTAGGCACTTACAAATCCATTGGAAAGTCACGGGGCTACCATTGCACCGTCGGTTTCATGGTCTATCCTCCCCTGCCGCTAATGTGTCACTTTCACAGCTGCCACCACAGCCACTCACATCCGGGAAGCTGAGGCCTCACCATAAGAGCATGAAGACCAGCTCTCACAGTTTGGGGAACCTGCCTGCCAGCTTACACACCCAGACGTGGGCTTCCCCACAATCCTACTCTGTATATTTATATGAGGATATATCATTATTTGGACCTAAATCACGTTTAAAACTTCAGCCCCAAGTGATTTTGACAGATGTGGTCTTCGACTTCTGGCTCTTAAGATACAACAGGCATACGAAAGAAGTTGGAACTAAAGGCCAAGCAGGAACAGCTAATATCCAGACCGAATGTGTGCAAATGTTGCAAGTCTTATGAAAGGTCATGAGACTTTTTAGCCATTTTCTAAAACCTGCAACTTCTCTGTCACTCCATACGTATTTGTATTTCTGGCATCCTAGAGTAGCGAGAGGCCAATGGTTTGTCAGTTTGCTACCTTCTGCTCCTATTCACTGCTTAGCTTCCAGAGAATTCCCATACCTTTGTCAATTATCATGTCTTTTAGTCAGCACTCTCTTAATGTGCTTTATATAAAAACATTTTAGGGGTGCCTGGGTGGCTCAGGCGGTTGAGCGAGCGACTTCAGCTCAGGTCATGATCTCATGGTTTGTGGGTTCGAGCCCTGCGTCGGGCTCTGTGCTGACAGCTCGGAGCCCAGAGCCTGCTTCGGATTCTGTGTCTCCCTCTCTCTCTGCCCCTCCCCCACTCATGCTCTGTCTCTCTCTGTCTCAGAAATAAACATTAAAAAAAAATTTTTTTTAATTAAAAAAAATAAAAACATTTTGGATGATCTACATCTAGATGGCCTCCAAACTCAGCTCTGGTATGAGTGCACACTCTCTCTCGGCCTTTCATCTGCATGAGCATTAGTCAGCTGCACGCACAAAAATGTTAAATACCAAAATGGCTATTGAGGGAGGGGAGTATGAGAGGCATTTGAGGGGCAGGAAGGGGTTCATAATCTGCTAGAGTCTAGCTTAAAAGCACAGACTGACCTCACACACAGTTTCCAGGTTGATCTCTTACTCCTCATTTAATTATCGACTCATCTTATTTCAGCACTGCCAACCCCACAAAATGCACTTGCCTCTTCCACGGTTGGCCAACGTCCTCTTCCTACTTCATGTCCAGAGTCAAAGCTCAATAAAACTTACCGATGATAGATAGTGGCTGAGTTTGTTTCAAAAATAAAATGTCTTGGGGCGCCTGGGTGGCGCAGTCGGTTAAGCGTCCGACTTCAGCCAGGTCATGATCTCGCGGTCCGTGAGTTCGAGCCCTGCGTCAGGCTCTGGGCTGATGGCTCGGAGCCTGGAGCCTGTTTCCGATTCTGTGTCTCCCTCTCTCTCTGCCCCTCCCCCGTTCATGCTCTGTCTCTCTCTGTCCCAAAAATAAATAAACGTTGAAAAAAAAAAAATTAAAAAAAAAAATAAATAAAATGTCTTTTGAGATTTCCTTTCTAAACTTTTTTTTTTTTTATCTCCAGCCTTTTTAGGAAATTAAAGAAAGGACACCGAGAAATAAATAAGCCAGAGAGCCACGATTGCCAAGGGAAATAAAGACGTGAAATTTATTCTGCCATAAAAATACTTTAGAGTTCTCCTCCTAGTAGACTTGACGAATGAGGAAAGGCGCACAGGTGCACCTAGGCACAAGAGTCATGGTAAAGACTCCTTGGCTAGTCAAGTATCATACATCTGTAAAGCACAGCAACCCAAAGGATGATGTTTCCCTTTGTGAATATCATGAGACTGTGCACTGTGAGATAGTAAGACCTGTGACTTAAAAACAGGAATTGTCTACTACTTGGTTCAGTTGTCCTGAACTTCCTGAACTGACTAGAAGCTCCCCGAAGACAGCTGCAATGTGGGCCGTGCCCAGGATACTGCAATAGACAGATGTGGCCCGACTAGACGATTGGAAGGACTAGTCGAAATTAGCTACACAGAAAAAAGAGTCAGCATATGCCAGGCAGAAAGAAAAGTAGGCTTAAAGGCAAAGACATGCAAAAGCATGGAGTCTTTGGGAAAATTCAGGTGGTTTCTTAGAACTGGAGTGTCAGATGGGCAGGGGAGTGGGAATAGAGGAAGGCAGCGTTCACAACCCACACAGCCAGAGTTACTGAGAGATGAAGAATCAGATTTCTCATGTAAGCTATAGGGAGGAGGATGATATGACTGACAGTTTGGAAAACATACTAATGGCGGGGTAAAGAAGGCAAGAGGGAGTGGGGGAAAGATCAGAAACAGGGAGAACAGTTAGGAGGTTATTACAGTAAATCTAGGCAAGAACAGACGAGGAAATAAAACAGCATTAACTTAGTACGTATATCAAAGAAGGGATGAATGCCTTTGGGAGGTAATTAAGCAGGAGAATGATTTGTTAATTCTACAAACATAGTGAAGCGTGGCTGTAAAGATGGCAAGCATTGGAGGCAGACCGCCAAGGTTCAAATGCTGCAGGTTCGGCTACTGTGGCAGGACTTGGGCAAGTTGCTTAACTTCTTTGATTCTCGGTTGGTTCTTCTGTGAAGTGAGGGTAGTAACTGCACACACTGGAATATTGTGGGTATTTAAGAGGACAATACATGAAGGCCACTTAGCTCTTTGCCTTTTTCACTCCTTACCGGGACTTGAGATCCCATGACCAAGAGTATTAGGGAGGGATGCACCTTCCACTTGAACCTCAAGAGGACATAACAAAAGAATGGTCTGGATGGAAGTGACTTCAGAACCTCGGTCTCCATCTAAGATTTGAAGGCTTGATATTACCCTCGTGTAAGAGAAATTTTGCTAACTCTTTTTGAAACAGAAGGTACATTATTATATTTTGAATAATATATTACCTTACAAGACAGAAAATCAAAGGTTGTTCCTGTTTGTAAGCAGTATTTAAGCAGAAGAAAAAGAGATAATATATGAGAGGCGATTTGGAGAAAGACACCTGATGGGCCCATATACCCACAGCATTCCTGGAACAGGCAATCACACCCGATGGTTCCTCATTCTCAAGGTCATTGGCACAATAAATGGTTTCAGAGATTAGAATCCTAAGTCATGGCTACAAACAACAGGAAAGACGGATGGGTTTTAGAAGTCATTTTGGTGTACCTTTCTTGAAATGGATGATGCTCCTGAGATACAGAAAGCCACTGGGAGAAAACATGGCCTGTCTGTTACCTCCCTTTCTCCTCTCCTCACACCCCTTTGCTTCTCCAATCTTTAAATCGCTCCCCATCCTTCAAAGCCTTGATCGGATAGCTTCATCTCTATAAAACGTCTCAGCCACAAACCCATGTTAATTCTGCTCCTCTCTAATTGATTACCTTTCTTCTTTTATAAGTGTGTCTGATCATATCAATTGGTATCAGATGTTTTTCTCAAGAAAACAAATAATTTGATTTATGGCACAAGTGTACTTAGCTCTAACATAAAATAAACACATTAAAAAATAAATAAAACAAAACCACTTTCAGAACTGGAAGGCGTTTTGTTTTATGCCCAGGTAGACTAGGCACCCTGCAACATCTGAAGGGCCAGTGCGAATTAACTGAGAGGAAGCCTTTGTTGCTTCATTTTTCAGTTTCATGGCCCCTATAGGAATAAAGCTTCTGTTCCTCCACTCCTCAAGGCAGGTCTCTTGAGTCTAAAGGGAAAGCCAAGGCAGTAAAACAATTCTGTAATCACTCAGTCTCCGAAGAAGACTCGAATAACAAGGAATGCAAAGAGTTTGCATTTGATACTGGTGGTCTTTTGGAGCACCTTAGGCTGTGGACGGGCTTAACCTGGGAAGCATTTTAATCATTCCTTGGATCCGTCACCTGAAACTAATGAAAAATTCAGTGTCTGAAAACTACATAGTTATTTGGCATTTAGCAGCTAGAGGAGATGAGTTTTGTTGTAGCTTAATAAAGGTCACTGCCCCAAAAGGAAGCCAAATGCTTCATCTTCTTTCACAGCCACAAAAATACTGCTGTTAAAGAAAAGTGAATGACCAAAGGAGAGATGTTTTCTTTCACTTTCTTACCTATTCGATTAGAGACAATTAATGGATTTGGGCAATAGAAATGCTAGTTGGTAAAAAAATAAATAAATAAATAAAAATGGAGTTAATTAAGTAGTATTTTATGTTTCCCTGGTGGCTATTATCTTCTTTAGCTACGTATTTTTTCTTTTTTTTTTTTTTTTTTTTTGAATGTTTATTTGTTTTAAGAGAGAAAGCGTGCACACACAAGCAGGCAGGGGCAGAGAAAAAGGGAGACAGAGAATCCCAAGCAGTCTCCATGCTGTCAGCGCATAGCCTGATGCAGGGCTCGAACTCACTAACCATGAGATCATGACCTGAGCTGAAATCCGGAGTCAGACACTTAACCCACCGAGCCACCCAGGCGCCCCTACATATTTTCTTTATTCTTTCTCATAAGAGCTAAACGAATCGAAGGGTAAAGACATTTCTTTCCACTGTCCAATTTCCCCAAGTCCTAATTATATCCTATTCCTCATACTTTTGTCTCAACCCTACGAAGAAAAATGACATTAGGGATAATCAATCTCTTTGCAACAACGTTAGCACATTTCAGCAGAGAGCTGCCGCCAGCGTGCAGGAGGTGGCGCTGTCGTCAGCTGTGGCTCCAGCTCCGGAGGGCTGACGGTGCACATCTCTTTCCTTGTTCAAAGGGCCTCAAGTTGGTAGGGCCACGGTGGGAGCATTTACACCACAGAGGTCAGTAAAGGCTACGCATAAGGGCTTTTCTCCTTCCAACCCCCGCCCCCCCCCCCCCCCCCGGGCCAACCAGTTTACCAGCTCACCACAGATTAAATACCAGAGATATTGAAGCAAAGCTGTATTTCCAGGGGGCAGGACAGAAGGAAAGGAGACGTTTCGACTATTGAAGCAGTGAAACGATCTCGAATTCTACCTCAATGCATCGTCTTGGTTGAACCACATGAAACTTCTGATCTTCAACAATTTTTAAATTACGAAAATGGAATTTCATATGGCTCAGCCTAATACACAGGCTGCAGGTAACAGAAAACCCAACAAATGGCAACCCAAATAAGTAAAATCTCTCGCATGTACTAACCCATCCTGGGATGATACAGCCGTTTAATGATGCTCTCAGAGACCAAGGATCTTTCTATTTTTCTTCCCTGTTTCCCTTGGAAAATGGGTTTTTGTTCTCACACTTGTCATCTCCTGGTCACCTGTCTGCTGTGCCTCCAGGCATCTTACCTGCATTCCAGGCAGAAGAACAGGGAAGGCGAAAGGCGAGGTCAGTCGAGGTGATTGGTGTTACTCAGGAAGACAAAAGCTTCCCTGGTGCCCCATTCAAAAACTTCCATTTGTATCTCATTGACCAAAATCTGTCACGTGGTCACCCCCAGACAGAGAAGAATGAGATCACTGAAACAGATCGAGACCAACTGTGATTCACCCTTGGCCCTGGGGTAGGAGCCTACTCTCTGGGAGGGGAAGAGCTCTTGGCCACCCCCTGAGTGTGCTGCAGGGCCATTGGCTGGGAACAGTGGAGGGGGTGGGGGTGGCTATAGGGAGGACAAGTGGTGGCCCTCACAATTCCCTTCTGGTTATGAACCCAGACATCTTCAGGCTTTTTTCAGAAGCTCTGATGAGATTTTCCATTTCTGGGTATAAATGTGTAAAATACTACATGTTATATATAATTTTTTACACATGTTGCTTAGCGCTGTGTCTAGTTAGCATGCCGCTCAAAAAACTGTGCAGTAATACACATCAGTTTTGCAAGGTTTGGGTGATCCTAATACTGCAATCCATCCCTGCAAGCTTAGTTAGCCCTCATACTATGATGTGTATATGGCACAGTGGTCTGTTTACAGCTTTAGGCAGGGAGCTTTAAAAAAAAAGATGAAGAGGGACCCTGACTTCAGGTGAAATCAGTGACCTGGCACCTTAACCAAACAGACAGTTGAAAGAAGATAATATATATTATATTATAATTTTTTTTCTGAATAAAATGCCTAATGCTGGTTATTTTGAGGAAGCCAGAAAAACAAACAAGTACACTCCTCTGTGGCGATGACTGTATCCTTAAAAAAATCAGATGTGTCGGGGAGCCTGTGTGGCTCCGTCGGTTGAGCATCTGACTTCAGTTCAGGTCATGATCTTGTGGTTTGTGAATTCAAGCCCCACGTTGGGCTCCAGCTTGGAGCCTGGAGTCTGCTTTGGATTCTGTGTCTCCCTCTCTCTTTGCCCTCCCCCCACTTGTGCTCTCTCTCTCTCTCTCTCTCTCTCTCTCAAAAATAAATAAACATTAAAAAAACTTTTTTAAATTAAAAAAAATCCGATGCAACACTTACCTACTTTGGTACTTAACAATCATGTTACTCAAATGATTGGTAGCCTTGCTTCAGCAATAATGGCAGGCGGGCCACCTTATAGCTCTCAGTAATGGAGTCGTCTGGGTTAACTACTGTTTATGCCTCGCTGTCCCCTTGGTTTGCTTATGGCCACTAGGTGAATGCATGGCTCCTCTGCACTTGGCTGGGGTTTGTTGAGAAGCAGGGACAAGGCAGGCTTTGAGAACATGGTTATAAAATACTTTCGGTCGCACTTATGAGCACAAGACCCAGAATCAGACACACTCAGGTTCTATCCAGAGGAGGCCCTTTACTGGCAATGTGACCTTGAACAGGTCTCTTGATGACTCAGCCCCAATTTCCTCATCTGTAAAATGATACTTTGTCAGGTCATGGTAGGGATTAAATGACACAAGTAAGTAAAGCAGTCCGCATATAGTAAGAACTTAGTAAGCAAGTCACTATTGTGGTTTAGCCATGTCTGATTCAAAGAAATGATTGTATTTGGGATAACTCTCCCTTTAACAATAACAAATAATAACACGTGTCTCATTGTAATAACTGCTGTTTCCAAGGGCCCATGTGCCATCATGAACTCTTCCCAAACTTCTTTTTAATTATGCTTCTTTCCAATATTATCTGGGTACGTTTGGAGAGTATGATTTTGCTTTTTGTCCTTTTATCTTCGACAGCAAAAGCACTCCCTCTCTCATCAGTTATAACTCTCCTAACCTTGAAAATGTATGTGGCATGAGAAGCATCTCTTTTATCACGTTGAGATGGTCGGAAAACACGGCATTTCTAGAATTAAATCATAAAAATCATTATCATTATCTCTCAACCCTTATTTAATACTCATTAGGTATAATGCAACATATAAGATCATGTGGCTGTAATTCTACAAAGGATCAACTAAAATGGTGGTTTCTCCACCAATCACACTATTCTCTTGGGTTTGGTTCTTTATAAATAGGGAATCACATTTAACTTTTGATCCAAGCAAATAAAAAGCTGAGACATGTACTTTTTAATGTTCAAAGTATAGACCTATAGGACTCTAAAGAATCATCTGAATAAAAAACAGTGAAATTAAAGCTAATTTAAATTTCGGGTCAAGCATTCTGGTTGTTGGTAGATTGCCAACATGCGTATGGTTTGTGTATCTTGAAACAAGAAGTTAACAAATATATTCAATGTTCTGAAAGCTTCATTTATTTTTTTTTATTGTGCTATAATTGACATATCAGTTTTATGTGTACAATATAATGATTCAATATTTGTATATATTGTAAAATGATCAGCACAATAAGTCTAGTTAACACCCCACACCATCCATGGTTACATATTTTTTTTTCATTTCTTAATTATAAAGGCTAAATTAAAATTTACACATAATCTCCTATAAATTTTTGGATGACTCAACATTTTGCTCCTGGTTATTTTATATAATAGTCTTATCCCTCTGTTGTACATTTCTTACTGGACCTTTCCATATATCATTTAAAGTGGCTTCACCCTCAACAAAGAATAGGAAATATCACAATATGAGCCACAAGATGGCACACTAATAGCAGTAATACTCAGCATTAAGGAGGATAAAAAAGTAAAATAAAACCTTTCTTAAATCTACAGAGTTAAAACAGATTCTATGGATATACATTATATTATTGGATAAATGCAAACATCAAAAACTTGATCGTAAATATGAATTACGTACACAATAAATCTTCTTTCCCACTGACTTCTATTATAAAATCAAAGATGTGTTTCTCTCGATAATGTGTTTTTTATTTTTATTTTTATTATATTTTTAAAAAATATTTTTTTATTTTGAGAGAGAGAGAGAGAGAGACAGAGCATGAGTGGGGGAGGGGCAGAGAGAGAAGGAGTGTGTCACAGAATCCAAAGCAGGGTCCAGATTCTGAGCTGCCACCACAAAGCCCGGTGCAGGGCTCGAATCCACAAACCATGAGATTGTGACCTGAGCCGAAGTCAGATGCTTAATGGACTGAGCCACCCAGGTACCCCGATAATGTGTTTCTTTTAGATAAAAGTTGATGTGGGTGATATAATAAATTATCATGTAGGAAAACAAAGTCTCTTGTATCAATGTGTTCAAAGGAAAATTCTATTTTAATACTTTTATTAAATGTTAAAAACAGGGGCACCTGGGTGGCGCAGTCGGTTAAGCGTCTGACTTCAGCCAGGTCACGATCTCGCGGTCCGTGAGTTCGAGCCCCGCGTCAGGCTCTGGGCTGATGGCTCAGAGCCTGGAGCCTATTTCCGATTCTGTGTCTCCCTCTCTCTCTGCCCCTCCCCCGTTCACGCTCTGTCTCTCTCTGTCCCAAAAATAAATAAACGTTGAAAAAAAAAAAATTAAAAAAAAAAATAAATAAGTGTTAAAAACATAATAAAGCTATTAAAATGTCAAAACTCAAAGGTTGCATAGTTAAGGTTAATTTCATGTTTGACGTAACATCATACAAGTCTAGAAAACTAAACTGCACTAAATACGTGGGGCTAAAAATCACCCAGACATAATTCCTTTGCATTTTTCTGAAGGGGTTCCCAATAGTCCCCGAATGCTGAGAGGTTTTAGAAATAAATAGTCTGGACCGAATTGAAGGAGGAGAACGAAACACAGCAGAGGCAGCAATGAAAGCAGGACAGCAGACGTACAAACGCAGCAGATCCTGGAAGTCCACAGAAGCTGTTGGGGCAGTGGGAAAGCACACTGATGGAAACAGATAGTTGGAAGGGATGTGGAATTCTGTGCAAGAGTCCTTAGTGATCCAGTGACTTTTTTTTTTAATTATGAAGGTATGCCTGAATGAAAACCACATTCGTGTTAAAATTAAATAAACGCATCTCTTTTACGAAGACCTAAAGCTACGGTGTTTTATTTAGACATCATTGTTTATCAAATAACTCTTCTTCAAGGCCTGATTTACAGCTGTTTCTTAAGTCAAAATAAAACTCATACTGATGGGGTCCTAGGTGCCCCACCATCTGGCTCTCTGCTCTCGCCTAGCTACTCTCACGGGCCATGAGGCTCCAGCCAGCAAGCCTGCTTGCTGTTCTGAGTATTAGCTCCATCTTCTCTCACCCCTTGTGCTCTGCTGTGCCAAAGATGGCAAAGGCCCTTTTCATAGTGTAGGCCTGTTGCTGGGAAACCCTGACCAGCCCCCACACTTCCTTGCATCCAGGTGGGACGATGTGACTCGTGGAATATGAGAAGTAATCACGTGTGTCGCTTCGTGGCCAAGATGATTAAGGAGTGGTGTCTTTGTGCTTTCTCTCTCCCCGTGTGCCAAGTGGATATTAACACTGGATGATGATGGAAGCCGCATATGGAAGGTGACAGAGACTCCATCAGCTCAGGGTTCCAAATGAGGATGTAAAGCAGAGCATTCCTCCACTCCTCCACCCTACCCTGCCTTCCACGCCTGCTACTCAACCAGGAATATCTGGTTTGGATTTATAGAAGTAAGAAATAAGTTGCTATTATGCTAAGTCGTGAAGCTGTTGCTTCTTCTTCTTTTTAAAATACAGCCAGTAGCCTTAACGAATTTATTTGCAAAGCCATTTTACTATTTGAAATTGTTTTTCCATTAGAAGGGGATACAGAGACTGGTTGTTTATTAGGTACCTATATGTTAGGGATATCATAATGGTAACACCCTCACGGTGATTTATACATGATATCATTTTACAAATCTTCCCAACCCCAAGAGCTAGTCATTATCATGTTATTGACCTTGACTTTTATTATCGGGTAACTCTGTTTAAGTATAGACAGTCTCTGCCTTGAGAACACTTCATATTAGAAGGTCCAGCTGAAGACTTAATTCACCACCAGGGATGGGGTTGAGTAAGCCAAAGATTGATGGGGAAAATATGGGAGATGGCCACATGGCATTCTAAAGTATTTAAGTCTGGCTGTACCATAGATACAAGCTTCAGGCTGCATAAAGAGGTAACAGAGAAAAAATGAAATTGATAGACAGTAGGCTCCAGATCAAAAATGTTATTGAATGTTGACAATACTGTATGGTATATATGAAAGTTGTTAAGAGAGTAGATCCTAAGCACGCTCATCGTAAGGAAAAAATAGTTTTCTTTCTCTCTCTCTCTTTTTATCTATAGGGGATGATAGATGTTAGCTAAACTCACTGTGGTAATCATTTCATGATATGTAGAAGTC
Organism: Leopardus geoffroyi; assembly: GCF_018350155.1. Taxonomy (NCBI): domain Eukaryota; kingdom Metazoa; phylum Chordata; class Mammalia; order Carnivora; family Felidae; genus Leopardus; species Leopardus geoffroyi. The sequence continues at coordinate 74,530,122 of NC_059341.1, read as the reverse complement.
AAGTAATTATGATATATAGAAGTCAAATATACCTTCAACTTACATAGTGCTGTATGTCAATTATATCTCAGTAAAACTTGGGGTGGGGGGGGGGGAGGATGATATTGAATCCCAAGCCAAGAAATTTGGACTTTGGTCTATAGACAGTTGGAGGGAGGGGTGTTATTAAGTCTTTTGTGCAGTCAAGTGACATGAGCCAATCCCTGCTTTCAGAAATTTTATTTGGCAATAATATTATATGTAGCCAACTTAGAAATTAACTTTTAGAGAAGGGTTATTCTTTGCATTGCAGGATATTTAACAGCAGCCTTGGTCTCTGTCAGCTAAGTAACAGAGGCAAACCCCACCCTCCTCAAATTGTGATAACCAAAAATATCTCCAAACATTGACAAGTAGCCTGTGAGGAACAAAATCAGCACTGGTTGAGAGCCATTGTTTTAGAGAAACAAATAGTTCACCAAGTGAGACTTGTCTTTGTTTTTGTTTGAAAACATACCACTGCCTCATCCCCTTCAATCAGGATAATGGAAGTCCTTGGCCTTGGCCCCCACCTCCTACCCCTTTCTTTTATCAGAAGGCCCAGCTGAAAGTGGCCATACCTCTCCCATAATGCAAGGGGTCTTAGGACCACAGGGATATGGCTACCTGTAGCCCATGCTCTCTCTTCTACCATATTATAGGTACCATGACCCTGGAATTCTTTGCCCAAGTAGCCTCATCTTCCAAATGACGGTGCTTGGGGGTGGCTATAGACTGAGTTTGGACATGTAGGCTAGGGTATCCACATGCCCGTGCCTAAGGTTTCTATGGTGGTAGATAGACCCAGTGTGGGAAAAGGGAAGTGGCTCTTCAAAATTCCTGTGTGGAAGCCTAATTCTAAATTTGAGTCTGACCTACCAGACTTGGGCCCTTTTGAGAAACTTAGAAAGACAATGGCAGAGGTGGTGGGGATCATCAGTGGCACCTTGTGGCCAGAGTTTTTTGTGCTAGCTGGACAAAATGGGGTAAAGAGGAACTGAGCCACATGGAACACAACTTCTATTCGCCCCTTGCCTCAGAGTCAGAACTTGGATTCCACAATCCAATGGGGGTAGGTGACATACTGGGAAGATCTTGGGACCCGGAATGCAGAAGGCTTAAGCATTTGGGAGTTGTGTAGGACTTCACACAAAGGCACTGAAGGCTACTCAAAGGAGCTGAGCAGTACAGAGCTTTGGGGGTTGCTAAGCAGAGCAGAGGATCTGGTTTAGCTCTGGATGGAAATGGAGAGAAAGTAGAGGCTGGGAGATCTGAAAGTTGTTTCTAAAATTCTAACAAGAGATGTTATGCTGAACAAAGACTGGGCTTAGGAGATAAGAGGAGGGGATGGAGAGATTTCATGAAGGCTGTATTGCTCATAAGAATGGTAGATATTAATATAACCCTGGGCAAACAGAAATGTAAAGACATGCTTTGTTTCTTAAGATTTTGGGCAGAAAAGATTTAGGGATTTACACGGGGACAAACCAAATGAAAATTTTAAACAGGATTTTAGAAGTTTACTTTCTTCTTCTTTTTCAGGACTATTTGTCTACTTCCATAACTTTCTAAATTTTGCATTTCACTTCTGTATGTGTACGTGCATGTATATATGTGTATGCGTGTTTATTTTAAATCGATGCATAAAACATCAAAACTACTATCAAATAAATACTGTCAAAACGTGGAAACTTAGGGCTGAGTGAAGACCAGAAGAGGTTATATTTGGAAACAACAGGGATTTGGATGTCCCTGAAATCACTCAGCCTCTGTGCCTCCCAGCGTTGCCAACATGGACTTCTCTCCATGTCACTGTCCCACAAAGGCATTAACCTCTCATATATGGAGCCAATATATGGAAAGGAGAATTGAAGAAGTATAATGTTCAAGTTTGAATCAAGAAAGAAGATTCTTTGGGCTTCATTTTTTGATTAAGATCATCTAAATTGAACATTAATTTGAGACTGTATACAACAACCTTGAGGTATCCTCAAAAAACGGTAACCATTCTATAGTGGGAAAATTTCGACAGGCAATTGCATTCACATTAACCTTTTGTTGGGACATATACAGGAGTGAGATGTCTCTGAATCGTTAGCATTTTCCACAACTGGAAAATTCCACCATTTTCAACAAGTTTTCAGACTGGCTCCTTTGGGTCCAATGACTATAAAGTGCCAGTTAGAAAACTGCAAACAATGGGCTCACAAGGCCTGGACGAATTCCAAATCATTTTAGTGGGCTTATCAAGCCTTCTTCTAGACAATGGAAAAAATGTGGGAAATGCAGTAGCTACTTTAAAGAACATTATTGTTCAACACTGAGACGCCTCTGTGCACTGTGTTTTGATACACTTCAAAGTTCATAGAATCAGGGCATCTCAAGTCAGAAGAGGCCTTCCAAGGTCATTTAAAGCTGTCATTCTTTTTCCCGTTTACCTTTATGTAGACAGATATATTTATATCAACATTTTTTTAATGTTAACCCTGTGCAAAATGCTGGGATTGGTGTGACACGGGAAGGAAAAAAAAAAACCCAATATGAGTCAATGAAGACATATCCTTCCTGGATATGCGGAAAGGTGCCATTGGAGATGTGGCAATACTGAGTATAACAGAAAGTTCCTAAGCAAAGTGACAAGTTCTTTGAGTGTAGCTGAAGCAGCAGAGGTGATTCTACCTGAGGACATTATCAAGTAGCACCAAGAAAAGGTGTCCCTGATAACCATCACCACCCTTGGTAAGCATCCCCATATGCTCTTGAGCTCTGGACCAGTTGACAACCAAGTTGTGTTTGACCCACCTTGACCTCTTAAAGGAGACTGTGGAATCTAACTTTATCTTTGGCTCTTATATCCTTTAAATGTTTATTTGTTTATTTATGAGAGGGAGAACAAAGAGGAGAGGGGCAGAGAGAGAGGGAAAGAGAGAATCCCAAGCAGGCTCTGACACAGGGCTCCATCTCATAAACCTTGAGATCATAACCTGTGCTGAAATCAAGAGTCAGACGCTTAACCGGTTGAGCCACACAGGTACCCCAGGCCCTTATATCCGTAATTTTGGACATTTAACTGATCTTCTATTTTAACATAGGTCTAATTTATTTGCCATTTCATTTTCCATTGAATTCAGTTGATTTAAAAGTTCTCATCTCACACTGTGTATCAAAATAAAAACTTGAACAATTACTTAGTTCTTACATGTCTTCGTATTTTGTACCCTTTTTAATTCTGCTTAATGGTACTGAATGGTTGCACTTTCAGCACAGAGTTGTGACAGCTTAACATTATAAAGTTATCTTGATTAATATAAAAAAGTGGAGTGATCAGCAAAACCTTTTCAGAAAGGGTAGGAGGTGAATTCAGAAGTGCTGTTTAGATTAGATCTGTGTGACTGGGCTAGAAGAGCACATGAAGTAGAGGGAATGAGACGCAAAAATGTGTGGAGGTAGGAAGAACAAAACGGGCCAGTAGGACATCAGTGCACCAGTTGACCTGATGGAAAGTTCACGTAAAAAAGAGTAGGAGCCAAGGTTAAGGTAGTCCTTTGTAACCATGAATTGATGAGTCTTTATACTATTCTGAAAACAATGATGAATCTTGAAGCTTCTAGAACAGGGGATGAACAATAAACCCACCTGTTGATCGAGGAATTCACTCATGGAAAAAGGAAAAAAAAAACTACTCAAGGAAAAAAGTATTGATTCTGATTTAAGAGAAAATATGGATCTGATATTCCCATTAAAGAAATCTATAATAATGACTTCAATTTATGCTTGATGAGCTGGGCTTCTTCCACACTCATCTCTAGGAAATAGGTCCTGTTGCCTGCCCCTTAGTCCTTTATTGCTGCCACCTATTAGAATAAGGAGAAGTATCAGGCCTGGAGAATATTCATCAAAACTCTGAGGACGTAGCCTTTCAGGATAGTGCTAAAAAAGGGTGTAGGCAGAATGGGGGCTGTATTAGTCTTCTCTGGCTACCATAACAAAATGCCAATGACTAGATGGCTTAACCAACAGAAATTTATTTCTTATGGTTCTGGAGGCTGGGAAGTCCAAGATCAAGGTATTAGCCACTTCCATTTCTGGTGAGATCTTTCTTCCTAGCTTGTAGACACCTTCCTTCTTGATATGTCCTCAAATGTCAGAGAGAGAGAGAGAGAGAGAGAGAACAAGAAAGCAAGATAACTCCCTTCCTCTGCTAAGGCTACAGTCTTATTACAGCTCACTATTATGACTTCATTTATCATTTAATCCCCTGATACAGTCACATTGGGGGGGTTCGGCCTTAAATATATGGTTTGTTGTTGTTGTTGGGGGGTCAGCCACAGTTTAGTCCATAGCAGGGAGTTAGGGGCAATCACTGAATCAAATGAACATTGAAGATTTTTCATTTACTCAGGATTTGGGAAATAGTGTGGTAGTTGCCAAATCATCATTGTGGCAGGTAAAAACATAATATTTTCTACTACATTCTCTCACTATTTTAACAATCCTAAAACTGATAAAGACTATTCTTTTATATATTAAAGTTGTGTAAAACATGATACATGATTAATAAGTTATTTTAGGTAAATATATTATAACCGTATGGAATCAAGTAGACTGCCAAATCTATCTTTTGATAATAATAGTTTTCACTTAGTTGATCACTAAGCACGTGTTGGAGTTTTATATAAGTTATCTCATAAATCCTAATAATGCTCTGATGTAAATAAAGATTTCCACTCCATAGATGAGAAAATTGAAACTTGGAGAATTTAGGTAGTAGGACAAGACAGAGCCAGATTTCAAACTCAGGCTTCTATGATTCCTAAGCCCAGAAATTCCCCTCTTCTTGGTATTCTTGATATCACATTGTTTTTCACTGCATTGATGATATAACAGATAAAAATGACATTTTCAAAAATCAAACTATTGAAAGGATTGGGGAATAACAACCATCAAAATTACCCAGAGAATTGTGGTTTTTTAACCCTAATTAGTTCTCATCTTCCATTATAAAACTCAAACATGCACACAAATTGGGTCCATGGAATCAGAATCTTTAAGGATGGGACCTAGGGATCTGCATTTTATAAAGTTACCTAGGTGGTGCTAGTGATTGGTCTAGATTTAAGATTGTAGTGGGTTGAATGATGGCTTTCCAAAAGATATGTCTTGGTCCCCAGAAACTATGAATGTGACCTTGTTTGGAAAGAGTCTTTATAGATACAGTTCACCTAAGGATTTCTAGATGGGATCATCCTGGAGTATTTCGGTGAGCCCTAAATTCAGTGACAGTATCCTTATAAGAGACACAGAGATGCGAAGACAGAGGCAGAGATTAGAATTAGGCAACCACACTTCACTGAATGCGTGGAGCCACCAGAAGTTGGGAGAGGCAAGGAAGGATCCTCCCCTAGAGCCTTCATAGTAAGTGCAGCCATGCCAAAACCTTGATTTCTGGCCTCTAGAATAAGGAGAGAATCCATTTCTGTTGTTTAAGCCACGACATGTGTGGTAATTTGTTACAGCTTCCCTAGGAAGCTGTATCCAAGGACCTACGGATATAGATGATATCAAGTAGACTAGGTTGTGGTAATAAAATGACCCAAATACGTTATGGCTCAACAAAATGGAAGTTCATTTTTTTTTTTTTTTTTTTTTTTACATAAGCATTTTGGGAGAATGAACGGGTCGTTGGCCAGACTTTTCTCAACATGGTCATTAGGGTTCCAGGTGATGGTGGCTCTGTCTTCTTTAACATATATATTTAAGGTTTGTCATCAACATTTCCATCCCAGAGAACAAGAAGGGAGAAATGGCACAAAGATGCATGTGTGGATGATTTTTATTGGCCAGTCCTGGAAGTAGGGCACATCACTTCCACTCATGTTCCCTTGCCCGGTTCTCACTCATAGGACACATCTAAGGGCAATACATACTGTGACATTTGTTCTGGTTCTGTGCCCAGGAGAAAGAGAACAGAGATTTGGATGACTACCTAGCAAGCTTACCATCCCACACAGAATAAAATCCGAAGTCCTTATCAGACTTAAAGTCCAAACTTTCTTCAGCCTTCCTCCTGCTAAATTAGATCCAGCCTCAGTGGCCCTCTTTCTGGTCCTTGAACTTATCAAGTCTGTTTTCACCCCTGGGTCTTTGCAATTGTTCTTTGTTCTGTCTGGAATCCTTTGCCTCACATTTTCACTTGCCTGGTTCCCTCACTTCACTGAGTTCTCAGCTTAAAAAATATCTCCTCAGAGAAACCATTGCAGCCACCATTTCTGCACCCTCCATATCTCTTATCACTTTACATCACCATCAAATCCCTTATCGTGTTTTATTTCTACTTACAGAAACTACAACTTGTTCACTGCTTATTTATGGCCTGTGTCTACTCATCACTCATATTTATTGTGATGGCATTATTTGTTTTGTTCATTGCCATACCCCTGATTGCCTAGAAAATTGTCATAGTAGGCACACAATAAATATTTGTTTATTTTAATTCATTAATTAATTAAACATAGAAACTCTCTGATCACACATAAGATTTAATTTACCATAACGTTCTCTTTGAAACAATACCTTTGTACTCTTACAGGTTTTCTTTCTCAAAGAACATTCTCCAGGATGTTTGATATTGGCATCTATTATGTATAGAATGGAGATTATCACATACCTATCTCCTAGGATTATCATGGGAGGCAAACCATGAGAGACCCTTAACTGCAGAGAACAAACTGAGCATTGCTGGGGAGGAGGGGGGTGAAATGGGCTAAATGGGTGATGGGCATTGAGGAGGGCACTTGTGACGAGCACTGGGTTATATGTAACTGATGAATCACTAAATTCTACTCCCGAAATTGGTATTACATTGTATGTTAACTAACTTCAATGTGGATAAAATCTTGGAAGAAGAAACAAGATTATATGAGAAAATGCATGTGAAAAGCTGAGCACAGTGCATGCCACATGGTCGAATGAGCAGTGTGTGTTCAACCAGGGCTAGCTATGACCACTGTTGCTGCAACCTCTGGATTCCTACAGGGAAAGCATTCAAAGGACAGGAAAGGGGGAAGTCTCTTAATCATTAACATTCCTGAAACATTATGTTATCTGAATTTAGGCGGAGAAATAAAAGATCTAAAATATAGCTATCTGCTGTCTTGATAGGAAAGTGCAAAATGTGAGAGTTCTGAATTGCCTTTCGATTATTCGTGTTGTTATTTGGTAAGAAACTATGTAGATTCTAAACTTTTCTAGCACCGGCTCGATTGCGATGATATAACAGCTTAGACTATCGCAGTCATTCTTTCAACAGGACCCGTTGAAGAAAAGGCAGAACAAAATCCTTCTGGTAACATTCTGTACTGTGTCTAATGCATTATTGAACGCGTCAGAAATCTCCATTGGTTTTTACTTTCAAATTAAGAATACATTCAATCACAGAGTTGACGAATTACAACGGCTATATTCCAACTGACAGAACCATTAAAGGTGAAATGGTTATGCTAGTAAAACCAGTAACTGGATAATTCTTGCAAAAAAGCTATGCTCGAAACAACCCGTGTGAGCAGGGTCACGAGGACATGGCTCCCAAACACTAAAAAAGCCCGTGAATATTTATCTAGTAAAAACATGGAAGCCTTTGGTTTAAAATAAAGAGTTACTCTATTTGGTTTCCTAGCAATAATTTTTAAAAATACGCTCTCCCAGGGGCGCCTGGGTGGCGCAGTCGGTTAAGCGTCCGACTTCAGCCAGGTCACGATCTCGCGGTCCGTGAGTTCGAGCCCCGCGTCAGGCTCTGGGCTGATGGCTCAGAGCCTGGAACCTGTTTCCGATTCTGTGTCTCCCTCTCTCTCTGCCCCTCACCCGTTCATGCTCTGTCTCTCTCTGTCCCAAAAATAAATAAACGTTGAAAAAAAAAATTTAAAAAATACGCTCTCCCTTGACTCTTTAGTATAAATAGTTTTCCTCTGTTGTTCCTGAATAATTTCATAGACGTCAGTGTTGGGTTACCAGCAGGCAGGGTGAATGAACTGCTCTTAGTTTCCCTCACTGCTCACTCTGGAACTGGCAGTTTCTCCTTCCCCTCTCTAGCCAAAGAGGAGTAAAGGTCCTGCACATGATACCTTATCAGCACAGCATACATCTGCTGGGAGGAGCTGGGATTTCTGACAGTGAATGAAGCATGATTCCTCTGAGAGTGTCCATGAAAAGCAGCTCTCCTACCCCTGCCCAAGACTCACACACACAATTTTCTATATGATTCTTGTCCCCACCCCTACCTGGTTTTAATCACCCTGAGACTCAACCTCCTCTGCTTCAGGCTGAGCAGCACACTGGGTAATGTAGTTTCTACACGGATATCAAAATGGAATTGTTGATTGGGGAAAAAGAGAGGTGATGACTTTGCCTGGCTCAGATAACAACTCTCCTTTTTCTGGCCAGTGCCTCCCCTTGTCCTGGAGTTAAGGGCAGGCAGTGGGGGAGAGTCAAAGTCTTCCTCTTGCTTTGGGGTTGTTCTTGCTGCTCTGGTTCAAAGGGTAGTGTTTGTGCCATCCAAGAATATGTTTCTCAATGCCTCCCCATCAACGATGCAGTTAGCGGAAAGTCCCTCTGACCTTTGACATGTCTCCTTCTCTTATTTTTACTTTACAAAGCTGGTGTCAGATCTGTATCTTTTTGTATATTTTCATGGGTATTTTAACAAGAAATTGAGAGGAGGTCACTTAGGTATTGTTGAAACTTAACCTGGAAATTTGTCTGAGTTGTTTGGTCTTATTATTAAGAAAGACCAATTGAGCGAAATAATTGAATCGGAAGGCTGAATGGGTCATAATGACCCTCTACGGATCAGTCTCAAATACTCAGTGTCTCTGACTGTTGGAGATCGAAGGGAAATGGGACACCATCTACTCTAAATCCTCACTTTATCTTAGGAATCTGCTGGTTGGGGAAGATCAATGGCTTGCTGAAGGACACAGCTCGTTAGGGATAGATATAATCGAGCTGTGGAAAGTATTCCCTAACTCCAAAGACACTTGTGAAGATCTGAGAGGCAGTGTTTTGTTTTGTTTTGTTTTGTTTTGACCATGTCTTATTAACTTAAAAATGGCTGAGTGCTTGCTTGGTTGGGACGAAATACTCTTTTAGCACCAACCAAAAAATTACCTTGGTGGTCTTCTGAGGTGGTGAAGGGAAACAAGAAAAGCGAGTGTTATCAGGTGTGAAGAAGGCATTTCCCTTTTGCATCTCACTTTGACCTCTGGTCACAGCAGACACACAGACCAAGGTTTTCAATCCGTAGCTTATCAAACCAGGGTACGTGGAATGCCTCACTAGGACATCGAGTTCACCAGCAGCTGTGGGAACTTCCTTCTATCTGTTGCCTGTTTACTCAAGTGTCACATGTATAGACTCACTGATAAGTGTGTTGTCATTCCAAGATAGATTCTCCAAAACCTGATATTACATTGATCCTACAAGCAAAGGGACACCAGCAACCTTGAACTTAGCCTGCCTGCCACTTCTTTGAGGATTGTGTTAATTTGGGGCTTTTACAATCTCTATTTAAGAGCCCTTCTTTCTTACCCAAAAGAGTCAAATCTACACTGGACTGAGGTTTAATTTTTAAAAGTTGGAGAAGACACTGTGTCAGGAAACAATTCTTTGTAAAGGTGTACATCTCCCAGGTGAACCAGGGTGGAAATAATGATTAATATCTAGAGCATTTGCCATGGGCTTATATTTTCAAGGGAGGATACCTTCTCTTCAAATACAGATCTGCTCAAGTTCATATACACCGCTTAATACTTCTGAGCTTAAGACAGTTAAAAAAATAATTTTATCTCTGTATATGTAAGTAGAAAACAGTCACTGTAAAAGCTTTGTAAAATACAGACACTTATGCAAGAGAAAATGGAATCCTCTAGTCAAGATTTAATCAGTGAGAACCACTGTTAACATTTCAGTATTTCCTGCCAGTCCTTTTTCCATGTATTTTTTAAACACAGTTAATATTAGACTGTGTGTAATGTAATAGGGAATAGCATTTTGCAAATATTAAACCACCATTCTGCTGGTCCGTGGGTGGGTTTTTAACTAAAAATTCAAAAAATTTTTTTTAAGTTCATTTTTATTTATTTTGAGAGAGAGAGAGTGAGCAGGGGCAAGGCAGTGAGACAGGGAGACAGAATCCCAAGCAGCCTTCACACTGCCATTACAGAGCCCAGCTCGGGGCTCAAACTCATAAACTGTGAGAACGTGACCTGAGCCAAAATCAGGAGTAGGACGCTTAACCTACTGAGCCACCCAGGCCCCCCAAAATTCAATTTCTTTAATAGATATAGAAATCTTCAGGCTATCTAATTCTTAAGTGAGCTTTGGTAGTTTGTGTCATTTCATCTAAGTTATCATATTTATTGACAAAGTTTTTCATAATATTTTCTTTGGTAATGTCTATATATGTAGTATCCATAGTGATGTAGTGTCTATAGTGATGTCACCTCTTGACTAATATAGGTAATTTATGGCTCAGTTTTTTGTTTTCCTGATTAGTCTAGAGGTTTATTAGTTTTGTCAATCTTCTTGAAGAACTAATTTTTGGTTTTGTTGATGGTTTTCTACTGTTTTCTATTTCATTGGCTTTCACCCTGATCTTTATTATTTCTTCTGCTTACTTCAAGTTTAGCTTACACTTGTTTTCTTTTTTAAGGTGAAAACCGAAGCCATTTGTTTGAGATCTCTCTTCTTTTCTCCTATGGACATGTAATGCTGTTAACTTCTTTTCAAGTACTAGCTGCCTCCCACAAATTTAAAATGCTGTGCTGTCATTTGCATTCGGTTCAAAATACTTTCTAATTTTCCTTTTGACTTTCTATTTAACCCATGGCCATTTAGAATTATGTCACTTAGCCTCCAAATATTTGAGGATTTTCCCAGATAGGTTTCAGCTATTTATTTATAATTTAATTTTACCACAAATGGAACATACTCTATGCAATGTGAATGATTTAAAGTCTATTAAGCCTTGATTTACAGTCCAAAATACAGCATATCTTGGTAAATATTTTGTGTAAATATTCTTCACTTGAAAAGAATGTTTACTATGCTGATCCTGGGTGCGGTGTTACACAAGTTGTCAATTAGGTCAGGTTGGTGTATAGTATTGTTTAAATCTTTGACTGTAATTGTGGATTACTCTGGTACTCTCATTTTGCGTGTGTGTCATATATTTTGAAGCTCTGTTATTAGTACGTAATTGTTTAGGATTATTATTCCCTCCTAATAAATTGTCTCCTTGATCAGTATGAAATGACCTTCTTTATCCCAGATAATATGCTTTAACCTGTATTAGCACAGCCACCTTAGCTGTCCTTTGACTTTTGTTAGCATAATACATGTATCTTTTCCCATCCTTTTTTTTTAAACATAATTTATTGTCAAATTGGCTTACATACAACACCCAGTGCTCATCCCAACAAGTGCCCTCCCCCATCCTTTTCTATTAGCCTATTTTTGTCTCTGTATTTTGAAGTATGTTTCTTGGGGTGCCTGGGCGGCTCAGTCAGTTAAGCATTTGACTCTGGGTTTTGGCTCAGGTCATGATTTCACGGTTCGTGAGTTCCAGCCCTACATCAGGTTCTGCACTGCAGAGGTTGCTTGGGATTCCTACTCCCCGCCCCCCCCCCCCCCGCCCCCGCCCTCCATCTCTCAGTCTCAAAATAAATAATAAACTTTAAAGTGTGTTTCTTGTAGGCAGTATATAATTGGGTTTGGGGTTTTGTTTTTTCCAATGCAATCTGACAATCTCTGACTTTCATTTGGGATGTGTATATCATTTAAATTTAATAGGTTGTGGATGTGGTTGTGTCTAAACCTGTCATCTTGCTTTTACTATTTGTTCCATCTGTTCTTTTTCCTGTTTCTCTTTCTTCTCTGCCTTCTTCTGGATTAATTTTTTATTGATTCCATTTGATCTCTTTTGTGAACTTATTAGATATAACTATTTATTGTGTTTTTAGTGGTTGCTTTAGGGCTTATAGTATACAACTTTAACGTATCACAGTCTACCTTACAGTGACATCATACCATAACACGTAAAGTATAAGAACAATGTATCTAAGTACCTCTATTTCTCCCCTCCATTTTCTTTGTGCTATTATTATCATATATTTTATTTCTACATATTTTATACCCCTACAATATATTATGATTTTTCTTTAAACAGTCATGTATCTTTCAATAAGATTTAATTAATAAGAAAATTATTATTTAATAGTATTATTTCCAGGACTCTTCGTTCTTTTGTGTAGATTCAGACTTCAATTTGGTATCGTTTTTCATTTGCCTGAAGGACTTCTTTTAACATTTCTTGTAGCGCAGCTCTCTTGGTGATAAATTATTTCAGCTCTTATATGTCTGAAAATATATTTTGCCTTCATTTTTGAAAGATATTTCCGCTGGATAAAGAATTATACTCAGTAGGCAGGTGTTTTGCCCCCAGTATTTACTTTTTTTTTCAATATTTATTTTTGAGATAGAGACAGAGAGGGAGGGGCAGAGAGAGAGGGAGGCTCCAGGCTCTGAGCTGTCAGCGCAGAGCCCAAGACGGGGCTCAAACTCACAAACCGTGAGATCATGACCTGAGGAAGTCGGATGCCTAACTGACTGAGCCCAGGCACCCCTTCCCCAATATTTTAAAGATGTTGTTCCACGGTCTGCTTGCTTGCACTGTCTCTGACTACCAATTTGCTGTCTTCCTTAGCTCTGTAGGTAATGTCGTTCCGGGACCCCCACTATTTTTAGGTTTCTCCCTTTTTTATTGCTTTATTGAAAACTTTGATTATGAGGTGTCTTGTGTAGTTTCATCTAGGTTTCTTGTGCTTGTGATTTGTTGAATGTCTCGAATCTGTGTGTTTATAGCTTCATCAAATTTGGTTAAGAAAAATCTGCCATTATGTCTTCAAATATTTTCTATGTCTCCCTTTCTTATTCAGGGACTCCAGTTAGATGTAGGTTAGGGCGTTGTGGTTGCCCACACTTCCCTGATGCCTCTTCCTTCATGTCAACCACATCTGGGTCACCCACACACTTTCGTGTAACCCACACTTTTTGAGTTCTTTAATGTCAGGGTAGACAATCAGGCTTGTGAGACAGAAATGACACATGTTGTGCACACATCTTCAAGTCCAGCATCTAGTTCTGTGCCCTCCCATAAAAGGCACTCAATAAATACTTGCATAAGGACTAATTTGAATATCCATTTTGGTGGCTTCATGGTCTTCTAGCTCCTGATTCATTAAAAATATTAGTTTGCTAAAACCTACAATTTAGGTTAAATTGTGTTTGCTGCAGACAAAGAGAGAGGAGCGGCCCCCATAGTGCTTGGCAGTGGTGTTTTAGAGCAAAATTTTATGCATGTTGTTCACTGCAGTGGGAATATTAAATCCATGACTTCATCACAGATGTTTCTTTCATTGACTTCGTGTTAATACTTCAAATCAACTAGGTTAGGTTAATATTAAGTTGCAAGTTAACCAAAGTAAACATTTCCTTAGATTACTTCAGATCACTAGCATTCCAGGGAAATTATGAATCAGTGTTCTAATAAGATTATTTTTTTTAAACTTTTTAAATGTTTTTTTTTTATTTTTGAAAGAGAGAGAGAGAGAGAGACAGAGTGTGAGCAGGGGAGGGGCAGAGAAAGAGAAGGAGACACAGAATCTGAAACAGGCTCCAGGCTCCAACCTGTCAGCACAGAGCCTGATGAGGGGCTCGAACTCACAAACTGTGAGATCATGACCTGAGCCGAAGTCAGATACTTAACCGACTGAGCCACCCAGGTGCCCCCTAATAATTATTCTTTCTGCTTTTACGTCTTATTTGTTTTCTTCAGACTTTATGCATTATTTTAATAAGTCTCTGCACGGGTTAGACCTGACCATCTGGGAATTTGCAGTTTTATTTAAAATCAAATAACACGCAACTCTCTGAAGTAGGCTTTTTATCTTATTTTATATTAAATAGGCAGTATTGGCTTCTTGTAGGCAGTTGAGCTACGATGTCTGGATGGCAGGAAAATAGGTAGGTACAAGTCAATATCAAAAGAAATACAGAGTCTGATTTTTCTGTCTTTGCATGTGTATTGGAAGAATATTTTCAATCTTAAAATACATTTAATTTTGGACACCTGGCTGGCTCAGCCAGTTGGGTGCCTGACCTCCACTCGGCTCATGATCTCAGGGTCCATGAGTTCGAGCCCCACGTCGGGCTCTGTGCTGACAGCTCACAGCCTGGAGCCTGCTTCCGATTCTGTGTCTCCCTCTCTCTCTGACCCTCCCCCGCTCGTGCTCTATCTCTCAAAAATGAATAAACATTTAAAGAAAGAAAGAAAAGAGAAAAGAAAATACATTTAATTCTTTAAGAATCTGAGTATCAATTGTTCTTGCCCAAGTGTTTATAATTAGTATTTCAGTCACAACAGAGAAGAAATGAAAATAAGATTGTATCTAGCAAAATACTTGCCCCTTTATAGGAATCGGAACGGCCAGCTTTTCCCTTTAAGGTCTAAGAGAAAGATGTGCAGTGGTGCTCCAGAGTCAGCAATACCACGGTCTTTTCTCTTCTGGCCATTCATTCTTCCCTGGGCGTCTCACATTTCCCCACCACCCTTAGCCTTTCAAGGTTAACTTTTCCTTTAATACCCATTATTGAATCCAAGCTCCCGACTTGAACAACTGCGTGCAGTCCAGGTTATCCAGTGACCCTCACCAAGTATTTCTGATGCCTCAAAGGAGGCACACATGTCCCACAAAGATGTTTCCGCCGCATTTGTCTCTTTAGCCAGATATTTTTTCCCCAGACCATTGCTCCTCTCTCGTGTAATGCATTGTCCAGGAGGTAGGGACTTCTACCTTATACCTGCACCCCACACATGGGTGCAGGCATCTTTTTTATTTCTCCACAGCATAGCTAAATAAGGTCAGGGTGTTTTTCTTTTTTCACTTCATCAAAGGTTTGCAGACTACTGCATGGGCTGCAATATGGTCAAAAAGGATCCAAATATCACTACTCAAGTCCTTAGCCATACCCTTCTATAGATCATCCTCTAATGGTATTCTTCCTCCTGGAGCCTGAGACTGCCGCCATCTTGCTAAGATCTTTGCCCTTGTCTTCTGGCCTGAAATCCCCCCATGGGGTCCAATTTCTATGTGAGTGTCTGCCATGGCTCCGATTCCGCCAAGACTTCCTTCTGTCAAAAAATACATACCAAGGTACGCCACTAAGGAAAGTGCTCAACACATCATTCTGAAACATCTGCATTAGTATCACTTTATTGTTTTCAGGCTTTCTGTGGGAATTTCCCCCAAAACAATGGAAAGTCTTATAGATCTATAATCAAACTGGCCCACAGAACTGGTTTCCTATAGAATAAAAGGAGGGTCTGCTCCCGGATATATTCCAGGTCTCACTCTAGAACACAAAAAATACTCTTGAAGTACAGTTTCCAACTCTAGCAGGAAGAACTTCTTATTGGAGAAGAGTTGTTTTTTTTTTTTTCCAAAGAAATTCTCTTTTTTTTTTTTTTTTCAACGTTTTTATTTTTGGGACAGAGAAAGACAGAGCATGAACGGGGGAGGGGCAGAGAGAGAGGGAGACACAGAATCGGAAACAGGCTCCAGGCTCTGAGCCATCAGCCCAGAGCCCGACGCGGAGCTCGAACTCACGGACCGCGAGATCGTGACCTGGCTGAAGTCGGACGCTTAACCGACTGCGCCACCCAGGCGCCCCTGGAGAAGAGTTTTTTAAAAGGATTTTTGAAAACTGTTTTTAACTTTACAAGTCTTTTTTTTTTTTTTTTTTTTTGAAGCAAAGCCCATGAGGCCACCCTGCTTCCCTGACTCTTATTGTCTTGCAATGGAACTTTTTGAACTTGGTCCATCTTGAGGGGTTTTCAGGATGAAAATCTCATTTTTCTATCGAGTGAAAGCAAAAACCAAGAATATGCAAAGAAAAACAAAGAGCATTTTACTTTTCCACAACTATATGATTTGAGGGAACATGCCAATAACTACCCTCCAACAACCAGGCTTATGCATGTTTCCCCCTCTCCAGGTCATCAGGGACCTTGGACTCTGTGTCTGGCAAAGTGGGGGAATGAAAAAGGCTTCCTGGGGCAAACAATGCTTCAGTTAAGCCTTGCGGGAAGAGGAGATCCCCAGGCCAGACCCTCACCATCTCTTCAAAATCTCTGGTAGTGCATGTGTAAGCCCATTTTAGAGAGCAGACACTGAGACCCAGGGACTTTCAGATCCTCCTCTGCCTCCCTGGTTTCTTCCCGTTGGTTCACTCATTCAACTAACGTTTGAGCATTCTGTGTGCTTCCAGTTGCAAACTGAGGTCCAAGAGCAGGTAATGGGGAGGGGACAGACCTCCAATCACAGAGAGGGTGAGGTTTCAGTCAGTTCCTCAGGCATCTGGGTTGGGTTCTCCTTGCCTCCTCGGCCAGCTGCCCACACATTCCCTTGCGGTATCCTCTATCTCTACTGGGGGAGCCATATGTCCTCTACATTTCACAGAAATGACACAGGCGTTAGGTCATCCATCACAGAGCAGCTCTACTGGAGCAGGGCATCAGGGAGGGCTTCCCAGAGGAGGCAGCCCAACCCTGGAAGGCAGAGATACCAGCCAGACATAGCTTAGGCACTGCTCCCAGACTGTGCCAGGACATGGAGAGCTGGAAGTGGGGACATGGGTGGGGATTGAGGAGCAGGTGGGAGAAGAGGAAGCATGGGGGTGGGGGGGGTGGTAGAAATGGGGGGCAAGTCCCCAAATGCTGATGGGGACTGCAGGGCACAGCTTCCAGGCAATGCTCTACCCATGATAGTGAGTATCACAGTCTCTCCCTTGACTCTGGAGGGAGTTACGACCTTCTCTACACAAAGTCCTTCATTTTTCCCCCCTCCATCCTGGTTCTTGCTCTAGTCTTCAAAGGTATAGGTTGCAGTTTTTCTACCAGAGAGAAGTAAATAAATATTAAATAAATAAATAAATAGTTACAAAAGAAGAAGCAAGCTTTGCCAACACTTCAGCGTTTATATCTGTTTGTGTTATTTGCCTGTTTTGAAAAGCAAAGCATTTCTAAAACTCAGTTTTTAAAAACAGGAAATATGGTGCTTCTGATTCAGTCACATTTGCATTCTTTTAGTCTCTGTGAATGTATTTTAACTCAAGTGAAATTTCACTGGTTATATGTTGGTAAGTTTCCAAAAAAGCCCCAGTAACACTCAGGAATTATCTCCGCGATAGGATGTTGGTCAGGTTTTATTGTCCGGCAAAGGCCTTTTAAAAACCCATGAAACAAGAATATATTTATCTAAGGTTTAAAAAAAATGAGTTATTGAGTACTCCGTGGGGATGTAATTTTATCAGCTATTATTTAGCAATCTTAGGGAGGGTGTTAGAGATGAAGTTTTTCTGGTGCTCTTTCTAAAGAAAACGACAATAGCATCATACCTCATATGCCTGGTCACTGAAGGTATTGGAGATACCATTTATACGAGGCCATCTATTCGACTTGAGTTCATTTTGTTACTGTCTTTTTTATAAAACTGTTAAATTGGATATTGACTAATAGTGTCCTTGGATATCCATTTAAGTAGACGGAAGAGTTGTACAGACATGGAAATATGAAGGCGTTCCTATCATGGGGATTAAAATAATTGTCCCAATCCAGTGATGCATCTGACAGGATGAGCAATCTACCTTCTCTCTCCTTGCTCCCCTGGACACTGCCCAGAGACTGGGTTCATTCAAGGGTAACGATAGAGCTGTAAATCTGTGATGACATGGTTTTCCGGAGTGTTCATGTGTGTGTGTGTGTGTGTGTGTGTGTGTGACCTTGGTCATCCTAGGATTGGTGAATGCCTTTGAAGTGTGGAAGATTACACTAACTCCTTACCCCTCTCCACCACCACCATTGTATTCCTGCAATAAATCAAGCCCTTGAGAAAGTGAATGGTCACACGTTTTGTGTTTGAGAATCTAAAAAAGGAGGAAGGCCTGCAAATGAGAAGACACTGGTTCTTTGAGCGATGAGTTCCGAGACCACCTTGAGCCCGAAAGATAAGTGTGTATGAGCGGAAGCAGGGGAATCCTTGTCTAAATGGGCAACAGATCAGTGTGTAGGGCGGCAGTGGAGTACAGGATGCCCTCTGCTAGAACAGACCAGGCATCCATTTTCTCGTAGTTCGCCAGAACCCCTGCTGACTTTTCTCGCTTCTCTCTCTTACCAGCTTCTAGGATCCAACCGCTTGCCAATATCCTCAAGGATCCTTCCCTTATCTCCACTGCAGATCTGTGGTCTCCAAACTCAGCTAAACCCTGCCCATCCTTTTACACGTCCCCAGTTAATTTTCACTTCTATTTTCCACAGCAAAAAAAAAAAAAAGTAATAAATCCCTCCACTCACCAATATTTTGCACTGGAGTTTTTGTGCCTATATTTGCTAATTTATCATCCAAACATACATGTACAAATATATACATAATGTATCTTTACAGAGTGGAATCATACTATGTGTACCTTTTGTTACCTGGAATTCTCACTTAACAATGGAGGTCTTTCCAGATCAATAAATACAAATCAGATCATCATTAGTAATGGCTGTGTGGTATTCTATATTTGGATGAACTACAATACTTTTAGCCCAAATCTTGCCATTTACTTATTCTTGTATATTTAGAACACCTATATGTTTTTCTATTAAAACATTATTGCAGACACATCCTGTGCTTTGTGCACTTGTTTGATTAACATTGAGGATAAATTCCTAGGAGGTGAATTACTGCACCAAAGATATGTACTTTCTAAGGACTTTGATACGTATTGCCGAATTTTCTCTACAAAGTTTATACCAGTTTAGTTCCATAGTAGTCTGAGTAATGGTCCTCGCCCTCAAAAATGTCCATATTCCAATCCCCAGAACTGGTGAATGTGTTATCTTACTAGCCAAAAGAGACTTTACAGATGTGATTAAGTTAAGGATTTTTGAGATGGGGAGATTATTCTATAATGTCTGGGTGGGCCCCATGTAATCACAAGTGTCCTTATAAAAGGGAAGCCAGAGGGTCGGAGTTAGAGAAGGGGAAGTGGCGAAGGAAGCAGAGGGTGCAGTGACAAGGGGCCATGAGCCAAGAATCAGGGAAGACTCTAGGAGTTGGAAAAGGCCTAGAAAGAGATTCTCCCTTGGAGCCTCCATAAGGAGCACAGCTCTACGGACCCATTTCAGACTTCTGATCATCAGAACCGTAAGAAAATAAATCTGGGTTGTTTTAGGACACTAAGTTTGGGGTAAACTGTTTTAACTTTTTTAATGTTTATTTATCTTGAGAGAGAGAAAGAGAGTGCACATGCGTGTGTGCACATGTGAGCTGGGGAGGGGCAGAGAGAGAGGGAGAGAGAGAATCCCAAGCAGGTTCTGCACACGTGGGGCTCAATCTTATGAACCGTGAGATCCTGACCTGAGCCAAAATTAAGCATCAGCCGTTTAACCAACTGGGCCACCCAGGCGCTCCAGGGCAAACTGTTTTAGCAGTAATAGAAAATTAGTACAGTCTCCAAAAGAGTACTTGTTATTATTTGTCCACATTCACACCAACACAGTGTTATCATTCTTTCCACCTACTTTTTGGTCTGATGAGTCAAAAGGGGTAGCTCATAGCTTCAATTTTCATTAAAATTTTTTTAACATTTATTTATTTTTGAGAGACAGAGAGGAAGACAAGAATCTGAGCCATCGGCACAGAGCCCAACACGGGGCTTGAACCCACAAACCGTGAGATCATGACCTGAGCCGAAGTCAGACACTTAACAGTCTGAGGCACTGAGGAGCCCCTCTTTAAGTTTCATTTTATTTTTTTATTTTTTATGAAATTTTTTTAACGTTTATTTATTATTGTGAGACGGAGAGAGACAGAACATGAGCCGGGGAGGGGCAGAGAGAGGGGGAGACACAGAATCCGAAGCAGGCTCCAGACTCTGGGCTGTCAGCACAGAGCCCGACGCGGGGCTTGAACCCACAAACCGTGCGAGGTCATGACCTGAGCTGAAGTCAGATGCTTAACTGACTAGTCACCCAGGCATCCCTTTAATTTTCATTTTAAAGAATATAGTACTCAATTTGAAATTGTTCACATGTTTCTTTGCCATTTGAATTCCTTCTTTAGTCAGTTGCCTGGTCATATCCTTTATCTAAAAGCTTTCCATTTGTCATGCTTGGGAAGCCCTTCCTTAAATTTCACAAAATATTTATTGTCACACTATTTTAGCACTTATGGGTTTTCGTTTTAAAGATAGACCACAGGATTTTAAAATAGATATAAAATATTCATTGATATAATTCAATGTTCCATATTACAACTAATCTTTCAAAACATACCACTTGACAAGGTGCCTGGTGGCTCAGTCAGTTAAGCATCCGACTCAATTTTGGCTCAGATCATGATCTCATGGTTCGTGAGTTCAAGCCCCACACAGGGCTCTGTGCGGACAGCTCGGAGCCTGCTTGGGATTCTCTCCCTCTCCCTCTCTCTCTGCCCACCCCCCTCTCTCAAAATACATTAAAAAAAAAATGCCATTTGCCAAGTTTTGTTATAGTATCAGAGTAGAATACCCACAATTATCTGGAAGGCTATAAAAATACTCCTCCCTTTCCAGCTACATAGCTGTGTGATCATGGTTTATTTTACATTTCAGTCTTCAGTGGAAAATACTGTAATTGGCTTCCAGCCTGTCTCCTTTCACGATCTTTTCCCTCTCTACCCCAATTTTTTGTGTGAGTTTTTTTAAGTTTATTTATTTATCTTGAGAGAAGGAGAGTAAAGGGCAGAGGGTTAGGGAGAGAGAGAGAGAGAGAGAGAGAGAGAATCCCAAACAGGCACCACATTGTCAGCACAGAGCCAGATGTGGGGCTTGAACCCATGAACCATGAGATGATGATCTGAGCCACCCAGGCACCCCCCCCCCCCCGCCCACCAACCTGAATTTTGTGGGCCTCAGATTGCCTCTTCCTACTTTACGATCTTGTTTTTTGATTACAGTTGATTAGATTAGGAGAAAAATGACAACAGACTCTCCTGGGAATTTGTAACATGATGGAACACAGGGAGTGTGCCATGGGTAGATGGGACCTATATTCTGGGGAACTGTGGAGTGGCCGTAGTCCACACCAGTTCATGGCAAGAATGAAGCACGTGTTTAAAGACTCACAGAGACAAAGGACAGAACAACGTGGGTGCAGTTCCTGGCTTGGACCCTTTTTGACACTCAGGGTGCATCTCTCTTGCCAATTTCCACACAGCAGCCGTGGAGTCCCGCAGTAAAGTATCTTTTGCATAAATTATTGCAAGTCAGTTCTGATAGTACCAAACAGACACATGTAACACAAAATTCTCACGTGTGGTGTAAAGCCCACAGCAGCTCTCTCAGGTACTTACCAGGGTTTTCAAACCCCGAGCCTTTCACTCTCCCTTCTTCTGGTCTCCTCTGTGATGTCACTCCATGCCCTACATGTCTCTACTTGGACCACCTCTGCCAGTGCACTGGCTCCTTCTTGTCTGCATTTGCAATGGCTTCAGTCATTTTTATTTGGGGGGCGGGTATTTTGGTCAAATTCCCTTCAAATTCAAATTATTCTCACCCTACTCTTTATGAAAGGAGTCTACATTACTTGTCTTCAGTCCCTCACCAACTCTCAGCCTAAACCATCTGGCTCCCTCCTCAAACATGGTGCAAAAGTTGCCCTAGCCAAGGGCCTGTTACGGCACTTGCCCCTTGACATTCACTTTATAGTGTCCGTAAATAACAGGGCTGATACAAAGAAGCTTTGCCTGGTAACCTAAGCCAATTTTGCTCTCGGAAAGTTACTAGATGGAGAGTCCAGCAGTCCATAATGCAGTTAGCTTTGCTCTCTCTCTTTGGATTTTTAGTTTGGAGCATCTCAAACATACGTAAAAACAGGGTGAATAATACAATAAGCACTAATATAACCAACAACCAGCCTCAACAATTATCTACTCGGATCCCATTTACCTTCTAAACTCTGAGTTACTTCTGCCACTTCCTTTTTTTTTTTAATTTTGTTTTAATGTTTTATTTATTTTTGACAGAGAGAGAGAGAGAGACAGAGCATGAGTGGGGGAGGGTCAGCGAGAGAGGGAGACACAGAATCCGAAGCAGGCTCCAGGCTCTGGGCCATCAGCACAGAGCCCGACGCGGGGCTCGAACTCACAGACCGCGAGATCATGACCTGAGCTGAAGTTGGACGCTCAACCGACTGAGCCACCCAGGCGCCCCTCTTCTGCCACTTTCAAAGCAGATTACAGGTTCATATTATTTCATCTGTAAATGTTTTCATGTTTATGTCTAATGAAAATGGTCTGCCTTATAAACAAAATCACATTATCATCATCATAATCTTACATCAACAATCTGTTGGTATCACTTATACCTTATCAGTGTATTTTCCCATAATATTATTTTTTATTTTTTTAGAGAGTTTATTGAACCTGGGTCCAAATAAGAATCCATACATTTTAATTGTTAAGAGATCTCCTTACTCTATAGATGCCTTGTCTTTTTCTTCCTTGCAATTTATGTCATTGAAGAAACAGATGTTTTGTCCTATAGAGTTTCCCACCATCTGGATTTTTTTGATCGCATTCCCGGGGTATTGTTAATTCATGTCTCTGTCCCCCATATTTCCTGTAAGTTGATGGAGGCTTGATCAAATTCAGATTAAATATTTTGCAAGACTTCCTCCAAGGTGGTGTTGGATATATACAACAGAGGAACATATATTCTGGTTGCCTTCTTGACAGCCTGTGGACGGATCTATCACAGCTTTATTATATTCGATTACAGTTTTCTGTTTACATGATGCTCTCCCTCTCAAGACTGCAAAGTCCTTGAGGACAGGGCCAGTGTCCTTAGCATCTAACTTAATGCCTCGCTCACTGGCAAAAGAAATCTTTCCATAATGCTCCTATGAGCTATATCATGTCACATAGCAGGAAAAATTGGTAGTAAAATGTTTCCTTAAAAAATTAAAGGAGGCAAACTGCTGTACACTTGTATGCTTGTAGGAAAAACAATCACAAGTTTGGAGACCTTCTCTTACCAAAATGACAGTTGGGGCTTAGAGTGGTTGCCCATGATCCATTCATAATCAGCTAGCTAGCGAAAACATGTCAGTGGTGAAAGCACTTTTAGTTTGGGACCATAACGAATAAAACTCTTTCTATTTTCTATAGCTAAGGACTACTTCCACAAGTGAGGAAACCAAATTTCAGAGAAGTTACGTCACTTGCCCGAAGGCACATATTTAATACGTGGCAAGAGCTAGGGGCGTATAGGCAGGGTCCTAGGCTCCAATTATGAAGTTTTTTCCAGCATATACTACAGAAATGGCGTACAAAGTGGCTCCCACATCAGGTGGACTTTGACAAGTGATAAAACACATAGACCAGTAAAAAATCAAATCCACCTGCAGGGCGAAATCATTCTCAGCAAAGAGAAGCCTCAGATAAAAAAGAACCAGGTGACAAGAATTCCTCCAGGCTTGGCAAGAACTAAAAAGCCCCTCCATTTTGTGCGTTCTTCTGAGAGAAAAATTAGTGATTCAAAATTCTGCCATTGTGAACAGCCGTGAGATTATACCCTGCCAGGTGCCCTTGGCCATGGGACAGCCTGGGCTACTTGGTGGAATCCCTCCAGCAGTAGCTGGGCTTGTGTTGGAGCACCTGCCAGCACTCGCTTCACATGTATAACTCACTGCATTGCCACACTGGATGCTTGACCAGGGCCATGTGTCCTCGCCCGAAGTAGAAACTACTAAGTCAGGATCCTCCCCCTGGCTGCACCAGTGGGAACTCTGCAAAGATCATCTCAATGGCTCCTGAGGCTTTCCAGATTTGACTGCCAAGGCTTATCCTGAATAGTTTCAATAGCTTGCAATTGGGACAAGCCAAGCCATCTCAAGAGTAAAGACCAATCGAGACAACCCTCTGATTTGTTCCCTGAAGGTTCCGAGCCATGCTTCGGTCATTTACGAAACCAGTGGTGCCCTCATGTTTGGACCAGGCCATGGCATGACCAGAATGCATTACATTCAAAGACGAATACACTATATGCTAAAAGCCAAAGCCGAAACCAAAAACTGAACCAGATTGAGAGGTTGTCAAGATAATCCAAGGTAGCGTTAAACCAGGACGGCAGTGTGACAGTGGGAAAGCCTACTCCTTGTGACTCTCTGAGTTCTTCAGCTACGAACTGTTATCCAACCAAGGGCAGGCTTTAAACACCAGCAGTTTTGTCACACACACATTGACTTGTTGGAATTGTTTGATGTTCTTTCCATGCCCCCACCCTCAGAACGTCTAATGTAAAACCATACTATATGATGAACAACTTCCCTCCTCTGAGAAGCTTTCCTGAGCCCCTGGGCTTCAGGCATTTCCTTCTCTGTGTTCTCACAGCAACTGGTTCATACTTTCCTCATTGCACATATCGTCCATATTGCACAAGAGTTACACTCCGGTGTGGCTATTGGTTAGGGTTTACCCTCCATCCTCTGAAAAGGAGGACCTTGCACTCTTCTCTGTTCACCTTCAACTAGAATGGTATCTGGCACTTAGTTAAGTATTTGTTAAATGCATGTTGTTATCTCAACAAAGTGTTTTAAACACAAAATTTCTCTTTCCACCACTCCCGCTTGCATGAATCACATTACTTCCAGAGAAGAGAGACAACCTCCTAAGGCAATTTTCACCTAATTACTGATGAGTATGCCTAGTCACAAAGAATCACTTTTTTTCCCACTAAAACAAAAATGATGAACTCTATTATAGCACAGTCTAAAATGAGACAATAAAACCCGAATAAAGGTAAGGTTGGCATTTTTCTTCTCTGGAAATAAATCCAGACTTAGTATGATTAATACCACATAGAATGACACCAAGACAGTGGGCATTGCTTGTCCTGACACTTCCTGGAAGCTTGGGTGTGTTGCTGGAGCCTTCGGAAGTTTGGTCTTCTCTCCAGGGCAAGCCAGGGGTCAGCTAAGTTAAATACAGCTTTCTTAGAATAAGCCCTCTGGGCAGCTCTAAACTGGAGCTCCCAATCTAGGCAAATCGGTTGTATTTCACAAACTAATGCCAATAGAATTCCTGGAATGTTGGATTGAGAAAGTTTGGTGGCTGGCTTTAGCAAGAACTTCATGATGGATGAGCAGTAGCCACCACGGGTACAGATGGGGGAGTTGGAAGCACCAGGGTTGATATCTCCACCCTTTCATCACGTCCTAATCCAGAAAAAAAAAGTTGCTACATGTGGGCTTTCATCATTTCAACCCTGAGGAATGCAGAGATGTTGAGTTCATACCTAATGCTCCAAATTCATACTTCCTTGTCAAAAACAACCCCTGCCCATTTCATAGAGAAATGCCTGGGAGCTCAGAACAATAACATGTCCCAGTACAGATCCTTCTCAATGTGCCCTTGGCAGGTTTGGCTGAGCATAATCCCCACAGGAGGCTTCACAGCAGGACTGGCGCCCGTTCCTAAAAGCCAATTGCTGCCTATTTGATTGATTTGTTGATTGCACAGCCGCTGACCTGCACATGGCGACGGGGAGGGGTTGCTCCTTGGCAGTCAAAGGGAATAATAAGGGCAAAACCTGCCAGGACAAGGCATCTGGCAGAACTTTTTGAAACCCTTTCTATTTCCAGAACTTGGAATGCACAGGGACCTCAAAGGCACCAGGAAGTCACTCTGGCTTGTCCTTAGTGCCCTTAAGAGGAATTGTTTGCAATCCTCGTCCCCACACGACTTATCCAGGTACTACCTGGGAGCATATTTCAAATGCTTTGTTTCCACCGGCGGAGAACTCATCTCCCCTCGCCTGCCCTCCACCAACACCAAGCGATGCTTCATTTATAGGAGCATATGGGAGAAGAATGGGTTGAAATCCCCCAAATAAAAGCAGAAGACTGACAAAGTCATTTTCAACTTTGAGGCCAATGACATAAGTCTCAGGTCACATGAGTGGAAGGAGCACTGACATACTTTTTCACCTGCTGCACATGAGCCATAATTTAAAAATATCCTTATGTAGCCTTAACTGTCCTCTGGTTTCTTTCATTACATGACCACTATTTACTCCAAACCTAAGCGTTTGGAGTAAAACATAGTTCTCTACCAGATACTTCTTCCTGATATCAAATCCTGCCCCTAGAATGGCACTCTTTCTTAACAGCTCTAGTCAGCTGCTAAGAAGGCACACGTAAGCGCTAACAGGGAACAAGGAGGAGATTTCTTTTGCTAACTACTCATGACAATGAAGGCAACGTATCTTTTGAACTTAGGATGCTTCAAAAGAAGGAATGCTGCAAACAAGTCAAATGCACAGAGGACAAAATTTTTAAATCCTTTGACAAAAATGTAATGCAAGATTTGTTTTATAAGGTTCATCGATAAACACAGAGCTGGCACTTGGTACATGATCATTGAATTGAACTAACAACTTGTTCTAATTTCCTAAACTCTCTGAGTTCTTTAGAATATGCCCTAGGATTGCAGGTGACCTCTTTTCCTTTTATCTCTACCTGCCCAACAAAGAGTAGTCCACAGGCATCATCAGATGAGGCCAATGCAATTTTGAGGATAAATCCTAGCAGTCATCAATTCCGTACATAAGAGTGAGTCTACAGAGGGAACCAAGGATGCGATTCCACATTTGTCCCCAAATTCAAAGGGAATTGACACACTGTTTATAGGATCCAGTTTGGCTCACCCAAGAACCAGTCGCAACAAAAGGTCTTGGACCTCTTTGGGGTCATTCTTCTTAAGTTTGCAAAGTAGCAAAATGTAATGGGCAAACACATGCACCTCCAGAATTCGTATAAGTGATAGTCTGACTTTTTTCTTATCTCATTTCCTGAAGACAAATGCTTCTTTTAATTATGTTTTTAACGTATGCAGATCTGAATGTATTAAATAAATATTTGTCTGTAAAATATATCATGAAGAGTATAGCAGTTGCCTCCAAGTTTCCTGGAATATAACTGATTTCAATTAATTAAGCGTTTTAAATTTGTTTACTTCCCAGATGATTAGGAGAGAACAAATCTTTTCATAGAGCGTGAGTAGAGAAGTAGGTAATGCAGGTGAAATTAGAGAAGTAGATAGGGGAGGTGGTGCCGAGTTTTCAACAGTTTCTCCAGATTGGGAAGCTACCAGATATTTAATAACAAGTCAACTCTACCTGTACAATGGCCCTGGTGTCTGCCCTCATCTTTCTATTACCCCGAAATAAGTCCCCATCACCTTACTGGACTATTGCAATAGTCACCTAACTAGCTTCCTTGTCTCCTTTTTCTCCTCTTCAATCCACTCTGTATTAATCACTTAGACATGAAATATGTAATAAGCATCTGCTATGTGCTAGGCATATTTTTACAGCTCGTTTCCACACTACCACAGGGATCTTAAAAGAGAAAAGTCTTTAAAAATAGCAATTTATCCGGGCACCTGGTGGCTCAGTCGGTTGAGTGCCCGACTTCAGCTCAGGTCATGATCTCATGGTTTGTGAGTTCCAGCCCCACATCAGGCTCTGTGCTGACAGCTCAGAGCCTGGAGCCTGCTTCGGATTCTGTGTCTCCCTCTCTCTCTGCCCCTCCCCCACTCATGCTCGCTCTCTCTCTCTCTCAAAACTGAATAAACAGTAAAAAAAAAAAATAAAGCAATTTAATTGACTTTTTCAAAATTTTAACGTTTATTTTGGAGAGAGAGAGAGAGAGAGAGAGCGTGAGAAGGGGAAGGGCAGAGAGAGAGGGAGACACAGAATCCGAAACAGTCTCCAGGCTCTGAGCTGTCAGCACAGAGCCTAAGGTGGGAATCAAACCCATGAACCGCGAGATCATGACCTGAGTTGAACTCGGACACTTAACCAACTGAGCCACCCGGGCACCCCTTGAATTGACTTTTAAAAAGAATGATCTGGAGAGGTGGTTTGTCTACCAAATTCATCCCCATAGGATCTATAACTAGGAGGATGGTGTGTGTGTGTGTGTGTGTGTCCTTTAGATTAAAACCTGACATTAGTTTGCTCTCTTCTCTGAAGATGACAAAATTATTTTTCAATCATTTAGAAGACTATTCCGCAAAAAGCCTATGATACACAGAGCGAATCTCTGGCCCTGGCTGATGTCCTAAGGTATGAGGAGACTGGGTGTCACTGTGATAAATACTATCATATTTCTCCAGTCACTTAGCCTACGTGTAATTTCAAAAGATCTAATCACCTCTTTCCACCCAGCATCTCTGGTCTTTTCCACGTTTATTTAATTAATATTCCAATAAACTTCTGGTTCCAAAAGCAGCTTTGAGAATGTTTTCAGAAGTATATACATGTTATTCTGAAAATGCTAAAGCTATTCTAGGCTGAATGTTCATTTCCCATTTAAATCTATAAATCGGAAAGCTTTTTTAATGCTATCTGAATAATAATGCAGTTTTAGGGAAAAAAAATTGAGGGGACCTTGAGAGGTCTCATCAATTAAGATGCTTATTAACCTTTGGAGAAAGACTTCATTTATATTCCAGGATTAGCCATTGCCTTACTTCTGTCTTGAGAAATGAGTGCTGTCTATTTGGGATTTGTCAAGTGATACTGTGGGAAAGTCTTGGGGTCTGGAGAAGACTTGGATTTAAACCCAGACTCTCCTTGCTGTGTTTTCCTACAAGAGGTATTTCTGATCTCTGTGCCTCTGTTTCCTCTGTAAAATTTCACAGGATGGTGTGAGGTATGTGAAACTGCTTTGTGAAAATAGAAGCATTCTGTCAGTCTTGCTTTGCCTATAAGAAGGGATGCCCTGGGACAGTGGGGTCTGTCCCTGATAGTAAAGAAGAAATTGAGGCAAGTTCCCCTAGCCTATTTTTTTCTTGCACAGGAGAGATGGGATCTCTTCTCAAACTTCAGAATATGGAGGCACCTGGGTGGCTCAGTTGGTGAAGTGTCTGACTTCAGCTCAGGTCATGATCTCGCGGTTCAAGCCCCGCACTGGGCTCTATGCTGACAGTGGGGAGCCTGGAACCCGCTTCAGATTCTGTGTCTTCCTCTTCTCTCTGCCCCTCCCACATTTGTCTCTCTGTCTCTCTCTCTCTCTCTCAAAAACATATGTTAAAAAACATTTTTAAAAAAACCTTCAAAAGTATACATTACAACAAGTACTTAACACTACAAGTATTAAAAAGCACAAAAAGCATTCACAGTGACCAATTAACTATGGAAGCTAATCACAGAGTCTTAAGAGCCTTTGGCATAAATATGCAAACATTGTTAGCTGCTACCAGTGGAAATAAATATTCCACTTTCATGTGAGTCACTTTTCCAAATATTGGTTTACTTTTTGTCCCTTGGCTTCTTGCACTTTTTGACTAGGTACTAGTGAGGGAAATGCACAGTGGGTATCGACACACTAGTCACAGGTGTATGTGATTGCACACAGTCAGACGTGCAAAAATAACTAGTGGTTTTCAACAAAATTGACTAATTTTACTTTAAAACAATTTTTTTAATGTTTTATTTATTTTTGAGACAGAGACAGAGCATGAGCAGGGGAGGGGCAGAGAGAGAGCGAGTCACAGAATCCGAAGCAGGCTTCAGGCTCTGAGCTGTCAGCACAGAGCCTGACGCGGGGCTCGAACTCACGGACCGTGAGATCATGACCTGAGCCGAAGTCGGACGCTTAACCGACTGAGCCACCCAGGCGCCCCAAAATTGACTAATTTTAATTTCTTAAAGTCAAATGGGTATTAAATAGATGAAAGAGAACAATTATCACACATGCATTGTGATTAAACCTACTGGCTAGGCAGAAACCTTGACAGAAAATAAAATCTTTCTTCTGGCTTTAGAAAAGAATCCGTACATTGGTCCCACTACAGACTCTCCCGAAGCCCTGTGGGGTTTATTGCTAAAACATTAAATTCTGGTAACAGTAAGAATTTTTGAGGGCAACTTATCCTACTTGCATCATCATGTTACATTTCATATTTAAAACTCAATAAGTTAATTATTCTATTTATGTTCCAGTAAATGCAGGTCAACATCACCTTTTAAACTATAGTATCAGCAGAAATTATTTTCTTTGAAAATCCACTG
The DNA here is from genome assembly GCF_018350155.1 of Leopardus geoffroyi. Taxonomy (NCBI): domain Eukaryota; kingdom Metazoa; phylum Chordata; class Mammalia; order Carnivora; family Felidae; genus Leopardus; species Leopardus geoffroyi. The sequence continues at coordinate 74,499,891 of NC_059341.1, read as the reverse complement.
GCACATTTCTCTGTTTACCCATTTATTTCTATCTCCATTTCCTCAGTGAAGTGATGTGTTATCTGGGGACATTTTGGTCACCATCAATTCTCTTTCCTTATTATCACTCTGCCTGCCCGCTTGAATTTCATGAGCAGCTGACTCAGACAGTGGTCTATTCATCTTCCTTGAAGTCTGGGCTTTGCCAACAAGCCCAGCGTGGTTATTTTTAAAAGCCACATCGACTAGTTGTTTGAACTGATCAGCCCATCCAGTCATGGGATTGGAGGTGGTCACTCCACAGGCACAAGGAGAAGAGAGAGGAGGGAGGGAGTCCCAGGCTGAGCTATGGATTGTGACTTCCAGGAACTTAGAAAGCACTGATTACTCAGTGGCTCTTTTGAGGAAAAAGTAGGAAATGACTCTAATTCCTGAAGACTTATTTCTTGCATCTATTTTGTGGGAGGAAATGGAAGCACCATAGTTTGCAGTCTCTATGGATCCCTTTCATCTCTTATGGCCCTGTTTATTCACACCAATCATTGTGCTAAGAGCTAATGGAGAGTCCAGGTAGAGGGGAGCTAACAATGGTGGAAATAGAGATGAATTCAAGTCCTACTGCCCAGGACCATTACCATCTCAGGAGGAAAGAAATACACAAACATAGGAAATGCAAGGATAGGCAGACTACTGCTGTGCTAGTGACCGCCGTGCCCCCAGGGTCCCATCTCTTTTAGGAGTCTTTTGTGTGAAATGTCTGAAGCCCTCTCTATATCCCACAACGCTGGACATATGGCAGACCATCTGAAATGCTGCTCGAGTCCCATTGGTTCAGTAACTCTCTTCTTCTTTTCTCTGATTATTAAATAAATCTGCATAGATTTAGTTGGTTATGAGATACTGGATCTTGAGGTGTTATAAAGTAGCTTTACTCAAATTCAGTAGGTTTTGTATTTTTTAAGGTTTCCCCACCCACCACACCACCTCCAAATTAATCATTTCAGTGGCCAGGGACAGTCTGTTATATAACACTGTCTTCTTAGTAGCTAAAAAAACAACAGTTAATGATTGATAGATCAGGAGAGGCTCTGGAATTTTGAAATCAGAGAGTGTGATCCACAAGGGAACTACACTCCAGGTGACATACACAACTAGGGTTCTTTTTTTTTTTTTCAGGTTTATTTATTTATTTTGAGAGAGACAGAGAGAGAGAGAGAGAGAGAGAGAGAGAGAGAGAGAGAGAGAATCCCAAGCAGGCTCTACACTGTCAGTGCAGAACCTGCTATGGGGTTCAAACCCACGAACCTTGAGATCATGACTTGAACCAAAATCAGGATTCAGATGCTCAACTGACTGAGCCACCCAGGCACCCCACACCTAGGGTTCTTTATTTCAAAAATATTTTTTATCATAAATAAAGACATTGCTCTCATGTGTTATTATCAAGGAAGCATTGACACAAGTTCCCAAGTAGTGTGGGACTTACATTGATTTCACATTTGGACACTTGACACTAATTTGAGCGTTTAATATTTAGAAACACTTTCTGGTCACACACACAAAATTACATTTGGATGACAAATGGAATCAAGACAATCCACAAAGTTCCCTGTCACAGATTGTGAACTTAGAGATGTACCTTAGTCTAACAAAACTAAAAAGACGGTGAGGTAGAAACACAGAGATTTGGCCCTAACTTTAATGAGCCTTTATGTGTCTCTCTTCACTTCAAATGAGGATGGACTTATTTCTTAGCTTAATTTTCCAATAACAATCTTAGTTCCCTTCTTTCCAGATTCTTGAGGTCCATCCCTCTGTTTTCCCCATGGTCCCTCTGTTTTCCCCATGGTCTGTGTGCAAGATCTAGGACTAAAAGATCGACCAGTTTTGGAACAGAGCAACAGTGAAATATGTCTATGATGCCCACCCAGTCAAAAGGCACCAGACCCTAAGGAGATCAGAAGCGACCACAGACCAGTGCACCTGACAGCATACGTTCTGGATCTGAGGCTGCTGGCACGATGACCACTGAGAAAAATCCCCCACGGATATAGCCGTCTCTGAAACAGTTTCTCACATTCCCCCCTGTGATCCACAGTGAACCCTTCTGTCAGATATCGAGTCACCTGTTGGCATTTACAGCCATCATTAAACACAGAAAAGCGTGCACCCCCATTCTTTTTTCTCCTTCTTCCTTTTTTCCCCTCTTTCACCCAATGGGGTGGGGTTGAGGAGGGTAACTGAAGCTGTGATATAGATCTGTTCCCAATGTTCCCACGGTAATTAGATACGGTATAAACAAGTACTTTAAATGACCAGGATTCTGTTTCTAGCCTAACTACCTCCAATGGGTACTTATCAAGTTTCTTCAAACACAAAATGATTTTTAAACACTTAGCATATCACCTCACACCAAACTGGAAGACCGTTGACTACACAGGTAAAATGTGCCTCAGAAGATATGTCAGAGTCGATATAAATTAAACCACAGCAGGAATTTTTTGTCTTGACCCTCAACACCTTATCACTTTTTTGTTCAAATCAACACTTTTGTGTTTTCCTGAAGTTCATTTCAGTTTATGTGATTATCACTGGGTGAGGCAACAGGATTCTGATCAAGCCAGTAAACATAACAAAGACCCAGCTAGTGCATTACGAAATAGCAACATTTGCATGTGTTTGGAAATACTAAAGTCTCATCTCTAGATTATCTAAATTCGTAATTTCAGATCAATAAAATTAAGCAATTATACTCTAGTAAATCCTGTTTTGCAGGAAATAGAGCAGGAGGCAGTATTTTCATATTGCAATTTATGCTGGTTTTTTGTGTGCCGGTTTTTTTTTTTTTTTTAAACTACAAAGTAGCAATCTAAGCAATGCTTTCGAGAGGTCCACTCTTAAGCCTGCATCTTTATCTGAAAACAATTTAATCCACAACAATATCTACTCTGAAGAGAACTTTAGAGAATTTCAGCTATCTTTTGACTATCTGCCTGGAATTCTCTAAGTGTGAGCATTTGTCTGTCTCTGACCATTCAATTACTGACTTTCTGTCAGCAGGGAAATCTGCAGAGGTCTTTATGTTTGGGGCTTCTCACACTGTATCTTTCTCCTAAACCTTAACAAAACATGCTGTAAAATCACTTTTAAAGTATATTATTCTTATGTATATGTGGTTAGTGCCCTGAAACATTGTTCCAACCTGTGTATTTTTACATTTTTACCAGGAGGAAACACACAACTGCAAGGGGCAGAGTGGAGAAAACAAAACAAAACGTTGGCGCAGGCTCCAGAGTTCCCCCAGAAGGGACCAGAAGGGACCTTCCCCCAGAAGGGACCAGAGTTCCAGCGCAATCATTGCTAATAATGAGGTCTCCAACAACTCGTGTTGGCATTCTGATCTTCCGTTTCCTTCTCTTCTAGATACAGGCGGAGGGAAGAAAAACCTTCTTAGAGATCGTGGCTGGGTGTAAAAATTAAACTGACAAAGACGGATTAGCAGGAAAGAAGCATCCACATTTATTTAATATAAGTTTTCTTTTTTTGAGAGAGAGAGAGAGAGAGAGAGAAGAAAAGAGCGCGCGTGAGTAGGGAGTGGGGGTGGGGCAGAGGAAGAGGGAGAGAGGATCTTAAGCAGGCTCCACACCCAACACAGAGGCTGAAGACTTGGGGCTCGATGGGGAGAGCATGACCTGAACTGAAATCAAGAGTTGGATGCTTAACCAACTGAGCCACCTAGGTGCCCCTATTTTGAATACAGGTTTTCTGTGATATGGGAGACTTCATAAGGAAATGAAGACTGGAAGAAATAGTTAGACCTGAGTATTTTTATGCTAGGTTGGATGAAGAGTGGGCAGTCATGGGGAGATCTCAGAAGTCATAAAAGAGTATGAGGTACATATAGCAAATTTGGGGGAAACTTAGCAAGATCTGTTTGCTAGGATTCTTCTAAGGGTCCATTGGTCTTTGAAGATAAGGACACTCCTTTCCTCTAGGTAGAGAGAGGGCACCACTCACATGAGAGTTTTATGACCTATTTCAGGGAGAAGGTTGGAAGGAAGACCAAAGTGACTTTCCTGTTTCTTCTGTTTTATCAACCTCCTTCAGCTTAAAATATTTAATATACCAAAGTGCCATAAATTTGGGGTAGCATGCCCTGAACCCCATTAAGAAGGCTTCACAGGGGCTTTGAGAGTCTGCAAGTTCACTAATTTTAGTAGACATTCCAGACAGAAGGGAGGTTAGAGGACTCCAGGAGCTTAAAGAATTGGTGTAGAAATAAGTAGGAATAAGGAAGGAGAAATAAGAAGGAGTAAGAATAAGGAAAGGCTGGAAGGATGAGAGCTGTGTCAGAACATGAGATATTAGAATTTAAGATGCAACGTTGGAATAGTTATTGGAGGTAAGACCCAGGGGGTGGGAGGCTACAAACAAAGGCCATTAAAGTTGGTGTCAGGAAATGTTATGGCTAGAATTCAATGGGTCACCCACACAATATCAAAATCCCCCAGGAAATGAGAAAGATGACGGCGAAGACTGTGAAGACTGTGAATGAAAAGTTGAAAGCTTCAGTGAACGTAGTACGACCAAGAGAAGGTAGAACATCGTGGTCAGGAGCTCCCGCGTTAGTATCGTTCAGACTTTAGCTCAAATCACAGCTGCACTACTGACCACTTTTCATCTTCAGGCACCTTGTCTACCGTGTCAAATTATAGTCTACTCAACTATGCAATGGGAGAAATAATGTCTATGCCACAGGGCCATTCTGTGTGGCAGATGATAATTGCCTACCCAAAAGCCATTCGCCTCATCTTCCTTGCTCTACAGCAGGTTGGCTCTACCCCACTGGGTGGATCTTGATTCATCTTAGTCAATCATGGTGATTCCTTCTGCTGTCCCAGTAACTGACTCAGGAAAAACCCAATATTGGACATGGGATGTAGGCTAAGCCTGTTAGAGTGACTTCCGGGAAATGTTTGTTATTGTTTCATATTGGTTTGTGATGACAGGATGCTAAGACCTCTGCAGCCATCTTGCTGCTATGAGAAAAACCAGCAGATGAACTGAGAGCATTTATGTGGAAAGATGACAGGAGACTCTGATTATTTAGCAAAAGCAGTATTCGGAAGACTAACAGCACAAGTTTTGAAAAATCAGCTGGATGGGGCGCCTGGGTGGCTCAGTCGGTTAAGCGTCCAACTTCAGCTCAGGTCACGATCTTGGGGTCCGTGAGTTCGAGCCCCGCGTCGGGCTCTGGGCTGATGGCTCAGAGCCTGGAGCCTGCTTCCGATTCTGTGTCTCCCTCTCTCTCTGCCCCTCCCCCGTTCATGCTCTGTCTCTCTCTGTCTCAAAAATAAATAAAACGTGAAAAAAAATAAAAAAAAAAAAAGAAAAATCAGTTGGGAACTTGAGAATTTAGATTGAAATATAATCTAAAATTGCTCCTTTTTAGTTCTGAAGAAACGGCATTTTTAACTTTAAAAGGAGGAAAGAGGTAAGGGGTGGACCTCTGAATAAGAAACTAACATCTTTTAAAATCAGCAATGACTGGAACCTTATGAATAAATTATTATATGCTCTATACTTCTTTCCCCGAAGTTGTCAGGTGTCTTAAGCGGTAAATTAATGTTGGTTCAGGAAGTATAAAGTGAGTCATAGGAAGAGAATCTGGTTCAATGATCTTGAAATATATTCAGTGTCAAAGATGATCATTTAAACTCTTTCTTCCTAGTTTTTTGGGAGAGAGACAACCCATTATCTAAATACTTTTAAGAGGCAAACTGGCTATTGATGTGGAGTGATTCAGACAACCTGAATTTGCTCACAGAACATATAGCTATCAACATATGGAGAGCAATCCAGAACATGAACACTGCAATCCTGTCTTTGTTTCTCTGCCTTTCCACTTCTCAGAGGGGCGAGGCTTCTTGACTCATTTGCTGAAAGTCTGATAGACTCCTTAAATAATTTACCAACTTTGAGTCTATACTTAAAGTCAAACTTAAATTGAACCAAACAGACAACCTACACGCATAATAAACGGGAAGATTGTGCCAATATATATTTGGATGCGTGCAGGATACATTTTTATGCAAAATATTTAATAACCATTATGGTATGAAAACTGACAATCAGAATGAATGCCAGTTGTGGGCTGGGCCAGGGTCCTGGAAGGTCCGTATTGTTCCAGCCATTAACTCTGCAGTTTTTACATCATAGGGAGATACGAGGATCCCAGGAGAGGATCTGGGTTGGCTGAGAAGGGGTGCCGTTTACCAACTGGTATGGGACTATTTCAATAATTCAATAAACCATGTGGTCACATTGGAGCACACCAAGTAAATATCAGCCCTGAATACAGAAACTCAGCTAAGTTATCTTTTGACTGCCCGGAAAACAGAAACAGACTCAGAACATAATGGACTTATCCAAAGTCTTATCCAGTTAGTTTATAACCTGAACTACATCCTAGGTATCTTGATTCCTAATCTTCTACTTTTTTCATCATACTGGATGTTCCAGGAAGAGAATTAAACAAAAAATTCCATTCTTTGACCATCAGATCAAAAGGAAGTTCTAAGGCTCAAAAGGCAATAGCCATTTTGAGCCCAACACTGAGGCTATCAATACACTGATAACTTCAGTAATAACACAGGTTTTCTCTGATTAAACTAAATGTTAACTTTAACTTTGGAGATTTTATTTTAAATTTTGGTATTTTTGACTATTCGTTCTTCATTTCCAAAATGGAAAGAAAACGTGTTACTGACTTAGAGTAGAAGTGATATGGTAGTTAAAAAAATTTAATTTGGAGACAATTGAGCCAGGATTGAGTGTTCTGCTGCTTATTAATATGTGAAGTTAACCACAAATCTTTGCTTCCCTGATTCTCAGTTTTATAAGAAGTAGAGATTAATAGTTCAATGGAATAACAGGAGTGGCTTCCTGCCTGGATTGTTGAGAAACGGCTAGAGAGTGGAGGGCAAGTCTTTCTTCAGTGACGGAAATGATCCATGATTCACCTCATCCATCACAGTATCCACTTGTAATGTGACTGGAGCAACTGAATCTTAAACATTAATCTTAATTAATTTACATTTACATCTAAATAGCTACATATGCTTAGTGGCTCTCCAGGTACAAGGAGAGCCAGAGAATGATGTAGAGGTGAAGAGAAAACTACAGATACCATGAAGTACTGAGAGAAAAGAGAAGAGTCTTTCCCTTGTCTCAGACAGCCTATATATAGAAAGTCATTCCTCTTAGACTTGTTTAAGCTTTGGGAATTTATATAATATTTTAATAATGATTTCATTTGCAAAAGCATCCTCCCAGGGATTAGTCTAGCTTATCTCTATAATTTCTTTGGAAATCAGTGTTAGGCATTTTCAATTGTGTTAGACATTTTCCATCTTGTTTATCACAAGGAACATTTTAAACCTTGCATTGCTTCCATGTCATGTCCATCCTTCCCTTGCAGTGGCTGACTTCTAGCTTCACGAGGCCAAGCGTATTTGCACTGGTTTCCATGTCTATGAGTAGACCTCAAGATAGCTTTTCTGGTATGCAGTGAGTCCAAAACCAACACTTCTATTAGCCCAGTACTGCACACCAAAGACACTATCTTCTAGAAAGACTTAAAAGTCCAAGGGCTATGCCACAAAGGGTTAGATAACATTGCTGCTTTGTAACTAGGAGTGGTGAGAACCTTAGCTATTTCATGGACAGTACATACTCTTTCATCTTGACTCCAGGGCTCTAAGGCATACCTTGAACTTAAAAGAGAGAGAGAGAGAGAGAGAGAGAGAGAGAGAGAAACAAAACCAAAAATGAATGACCTTAATATTCCTTTTCTCTCCAGCCCCTCTTTCTGTAATTAGGAGATATTAAATCATCATCATCATCCTCCTCCTCGTTAGAAACAATATATATATTCAAAATATGTCATCATGTTTTTGGGAAGCCACTCAGAAAATGGGGAGAAAAGGTTCATTTATTCCTAAATTTGACTGAGGAGATAACCACTAATTAACTAATAGCTTTAAAGCGATACAGAAACATGAACTCTGAAGGCCTTTCAATGCCTATTTCTAATTAAAATACATTTCAAAACACATCCTATTGTTCTTTGGGTGCTCATGAATTCATGTTTAAGGCATGCATACAGAAGCATCTTCCATGCTTTCAAGACAATGTAAAAATGCACCAGTTGACAGTTTGCCTAAATGGAGCACAATTATCACCAAGATGCACAGCTTTTTTATCTGTACTGTCACTGCAGGAAATCTCACTGTGTATGTGACCTGAATACATACAACCCAATGGAAAATTCCGTAATTGCACAGTAGCCTAAGAGCACCTAACAGCTGCCTTGCTTTTTTTTTTTTTTTTTTTTTGCTTTTTTTAAAAATCAAACACAAGGGATTGCCAGAGAATAGCCTCCCAAACCACTGGGCCTTTTTAGAATTCTCTGTCATTTTCATCTATCCGTATTAATTCTTAAACAGCATCCACTCAGATTGCTATGCTTCAACCCTGAGAAATGTAAATACTGTGGTAATTATAAGCTATATTTTCCAGGGGCACACATTTAAATGATTATCTGAAAGTCAAATGTTAATGTCGCAAAATAAAGAAGTAAAACGTAATTAATGTATTTTGCCCATAGTTAATAGGCTAAAATAGAGCAAGCAAACTAATATTGCAAAGAAATTTGAATGTAGAGACTACAAGTGCTTTTTCATTTTTCAAATATGACAGAATAATAGATATGTTTTATTTGCATTAACCTTACAGAGGACTGGAGGGACAAAGAGTATGAGGAGAAAGGATTAGAAGAAAATGTGCGGAGACTGGGTTGCTGGACAAAGTTGGGCAGGGGTGTGGAGTGAGAGAGCAATTCCGTACACAGTCCCCATCCTAAGTCTGTCAGGAGCTCCAAGAGCAGCAGGAAAATCCTTTGTTATGTAGAAATCAGCCACGTGCCCTCAGGGCCCCCTTCCTCTGTGTTCTATTCCTCTCCTATATACCCCACCCCCTCCCTTAAGCCAATTTGAACAAACATCAAGTGTAATGCTAGTAATGTCCCTACTTACATCCTAATTTATATTTATCATCCATTATGGAACTACACTCTTGGGGAATTCTATAGCACAATCAAATTTGATTGTTATTGTGTGTCCTCAAAAATATATGCTGAAATCCTAACCCTCAGTACTTCAGAATGTGATCTTATTTGGAAATAGGGCAGGTGTAACTGTGATAAGTCAGGATGGGGCTACACTGGAGTAGGATGGGCCCCCAATCCAACGTGATGGGTATCCGTGTAAGAAGATGGTAGCCATGTGAAGACACATAGATGCACAGGGAAAATGCCATGTGAAGGTGAAAGCAGAGATTGGAATGATGCATCTACAAGCCAAGGAATGCCAAGAACTGTCACCGGAAAGTAGAAGAGAGCATGAAACAGATTCTCCTTCAGAGCCCTCAGAAGGAACAATCCCTGCCAGCACCTTGGCTTTAGACTTCTAGCTTCCAGCACTATGTCAATAAATTGCTGCTACTTAAGTTACCCAGCTTTCAGTACAGAGCCCCAGGGAGCTAAGACACTCATATTTGGAAGAAACCACAAAGTTTCTCTGCCTGGATGACAATTCTACCCATAACCCTAGTAACAGGAATGACTGCCAACATTTACCACTTGTTGAATACATGCCAGACCAGAGACCATCAAGGTTTCTTCCACAGAGCCTACCTGAGCACTCCTGCAGAAACCAGGTGCCCTTCACCCTTACTCAGGTTTCCAATGATGCCACTCTTGGCAATGGATGTTTGACCCACTCAGCAGTCACAATCTGAGTCTCCAGTACGCAATTCTCAGAAGCCCCAAGCATTTCCTTATAGACTTCATTCTGTCCAGGCACATATTTTCTCCCTACAGGGAGACATCCTGAGAAGTGAAATTATCAGTTGAACATCAGTTGGGGAGCACGAACTCAGAGTCAGGTATGTTCATCTGATTAGCAGAATAGCTAAGGGCACAGGCATATCCATTTCACGATGAAGATAGGCTTTGGGCTGGAATGTCACCATCCTCTCCTGTGGTCAGAGGAGCATGAGCTAAGATGTTCAGAGCTTTGCTTTGGCATCCTTTGTGGAGCTCCCTAAGCTGACCCACCTCTTTCTGAGACTGACATTTTTTCCTTAGTGTCTTAAAATATGAATTAATCATGTTGCAGTTAGGTTGGTATGTTGGTCCAGGAAGCAGAATTCAAGATGGGATTAAACATGCATGGATTTTTTTTTTAAATTTATATCCAAGTTGGTTAACACATAGTATAATAATGATTTCAGGAATAGAATTTAGTAATATCACTGACTTATAACACCCAGTGCTCATCCCAACAAGTGTCCTCCTTAATGCCCCTTGCCCATCTAGCCCATCTCCCTACCCAAAACTCCTCCAGTAACCCTTGGTTTGTTCTCTGTATTTAAGACTCTCTTGTGGTTTGTCTCCCTCCCTGTTTTTATATTATTTTTAATCATGCGTGGATTTGATTGGAAGAGGAGGCCAGGGAAGCCTGGGAAGACCATTGGAGCATGAGGCAAACCTGACCCCAGTGAGAGAAAAAGGGAGAGAATGATAAGGGGGAAGTGTCCTAGACTGCCACTGGAGGCAGGGGTGGGTAAGGCAGGAGGAGATAACTGTGGGTAAAATGGGTGTGGGAGGAGTTCCCCCCAGTCATTGGCTGGGAAGAGCACATGGGAGGTTCGGCCTCAGTGCTGACTTGGTGAAGGATTTCAGGGCACAGCAGGAGGACTCTTGGTCAATTACCTACGTTGTAGTTGGAAATATTCTCATGGCCCAGAGAGCTTAGGAAACCAGAGCTTAGGTACACCAGAGCTTAGGAGCCACTCTTTTTCTTTGAGTCAGCCGATGGCACACCTTGGTAATGTGTTGACTTAAAATTTAACTGCCAGAAGCAATATTACCTCCCGCAATAAACTTCACCATGGCGTGATCTCCAAGTATTCATAATACTTACCTGGTTTAGTCTATACACCTATTATATATTTGTAAACACACACGCACACACATCTAAGATACACTATCACATTTAAAAAAGGGAGAGAAGGCCATTGAGCTGGACGCTTTCTGAGAAATGTAACTTTCCTAAACCCATAGTGAAATAGCTTTTAAATCGAAGGATCCTGTTTTACTGCACTGTATTATATCCATTAGACATTACACAAATGCACATTCATAATAGCATCTCAACATGAATAAATGATACACTTTATGCCTCGCAGCATAGATCACATTTAATGAAACACCTACCTGGGTCTTAAGAACACTTTCCCTCTCTTTAATGAGAACAGATGTTGTCCTCAGAAATAGTAATTTCCACAACTCTCAGTACTGAGAACAAGTGACATAAACAACCATGCACACCACTTTTACAACACTGTCCAAATAGCTTTTGAAAAATATGCTGTGCACAGCTCTGCCTCATCAGTGAACATTACATATGGAGGACATGTGAGAACACATGTGACACTGAAATGACTGTATGTCCAAACCCTCTGGGAATGGATTGCTTTCAAAATGATGTGAAATGCAAAATACCCACGAGGCAAGGGAAGCAATGAAAAACACCCTCTGCAATACAAGAATCTTGGATTGTTGTCTGGTGTATTATCTAACTTTAGATAAATTACTTAATTTCTTCTTGACCCATTCCTCTTTTGTTTGGGCTGCCTTTTTTTTTTTTTTTTTTTTTTTTTTTTTTTTTTTTTTTTAACCCATGGTGGTTTATGTAATACAGTTTATTTCACATAAAATCAGTTTGGACCTAATGACTCATTTTATTCAATTAATGTGAAAATGTCATTTCAATGATTAGACTTCCTCTGTATATTTTCTATATTTTCCCCCTTTATAATTTGTTCAGAATATTTTTCAATGATCTGATGTAATGCAAAGCAATCTGACCTGCAAAGCAAATATATCTTGAGCCTCTTTTTAATCTGGGAATTCGTCACTCTTTTAGTTCCAGAAAAAACTCCTACACGTCAAGTTTACCTCAAGTTCACAAACAGGGCGGGAAGTCTAGAATAATAATAACCCAAATCATTGGAACCTTCAAACAATCAATTTTTTTTCACAGTTGGCACACCAATTTTATGGGAAAAAGAGACAAGTAAACAATCATCACAACTTCTAAGGTGATTTTAAGATTCTTCACCTTCAGTTGCTTACAGTTGCAAATTGTGTTATCGAACCTTAATGTACATTGCTCTATTTGCTAAGGCAAGAAATAAAATGACCGATTTTGTAAATAATTTCAACAAGAGGAGACACAACAAATGATTGTGCCATTTAGACAGTTAACTCTTAGCACACCAGGAAGTGGATTAACCAGATTCTCTCCTCTAGTTATCCTCGACTTTGCTATACTTCTCAGTACATGGAAAACAGCAGCTAGCATCCGAGTCAGCGGCCATTCAGTCAGTTCCCAGGAGGCAAGAGCATCTGTGCCCACCTTCCTGTGCCTTCTTGTGCCCACCTTTTTGCTCCCCCGGTTATCCTGGGGGATCTGACCCTAGTGGAGCAGAGAAATGATTCTAGGTCCTATGGTTTATTTGAGGAGGTGGGAGCCGAAGAAAGAGAACAAAGAGATCTAGAAAGAAAGGATAGCTGCATTTTGCTGCCACCTCTCCCTCCGTTACCCACACACACACACACACACACACACACACACCTCACACTGTATGTTGCACCTTTGTCATTCTTTTCTCACTGCTGCCCTTGATGTTCATTCAAATGAGGCGTTGTACACAGAATGTGTATAAGCTAAAGAGGACACGAATAGAATAAAAAGTCTTGAGTCATCTCTTTGTCCAGGAAATCATCTTAGGGCCCCGTGATTTGTTAAGCAGGTGCTCAATAAATGTTTGTGAAATAAATGAATGTATGCATGCCACCCACTGACATGAGGCTCAATTTTAATTATTTGTTAGATAATGTATTGCCGTTTGTTTCTGCATCATTTCCTCTGTGTATTTCAGGGATCCTATGCTGCTAGAAATTGCTGCTTTGGGAATTAAACAAGAGGATCCTGGATTCTAGACATTCTGGAAAACATCGGTAGAAGCTTCAGTTTTTTTCGTTCTCTATCTTGGGGCTCATTCCAATTTTGTAAATGAGTTTCAGCTATTCTCTTAATTGTCTGTCTGAAACTTCAATTCTATTGGTCCCTTTAATCTAATTTCTTATATAGATGAACATACCATGTGTGTACCGAACTCTATCAGAAATGAAAATTCTATGGGGAGAAAATAAATCACCGGGGAGTTGGGTTCTTTTTTTCTTATCTGCTTTAGATATAAAGAGTGTGCTTATCGTTTTATTGAATGCTGTCTCTATAAATGATTGGCTTGACCATGTAATAACCTATGGTGGGATTCCAGATTTTTGACTGACATGTTTAACATCCACATGGCTGACTTGAATCCGGATCTTTGGGGTTCTGTTCCCTCCATGCCAAGCCTGCGTCAGGACAGGAGACACCTCCTAATGTCTGCAGTTGGAGACTGTACTGACCCCCTTCCCCATTCTACCACATTCATACTTCCTTCCTCACCTAGAGTTTGTTTCTAATTTCTACACATGCTCAGAGCCAATAGAGCCTCTTTAAGCACATGGGTCTCTGGAGGAACTCATCCCCAAAACCCCGTTACAGTAGTCCTCATTGTAGCCGCTGTGTTGTAGTCCTTGAGAACAAACAACATCATGGCAGGTTTAAGTGTTGCTATGGGTTGAAGAACTGGGTTGAAGAACGGAATAGCAGAATGTTGTAGTGCCTAATGCAAATTACACAGAACTGTGAAACATTGGTAACGAAAGCTCTAGCAGTAGGAACATTTTCACAAACAAGGATCCCACCTGGATAGATTTGTTTAATAAAATTAAACTCGTTTGTAATAAGAGTTTGCTGATCGTTTACAAATCTAAATCCTCTGAACGGGTTTCATGTACATTTCTTTCATATCCCATATAGTTTCTATAATACCTTGAATACTTCTCACAGCGGAAGGACTGAAGTGAGATCTGTTGGTGGTTCTCCCAAGACAAGCAGCAATTTTTGAGGGGCCTTCCAAAATATGTAATTACCCCTCAGTCATTGTAAAAGAAATATAAATTAAGAAACATAAGAGAATTTAAGGTTCTTCTACTACCCAAGAATTCACCACTATTGGCCTATTCTATCCGAAAGCTTTTCATACTTTTTCTAGGCATATATGTATGTTTTTTTTTTAAATGGGAGCACAGTGTAATACTCCATACAGATACCTTTAACCCAATTCCTACACTTAATATTCTCCCATGTCAATAAGTATTCTTTTACATGATTTTACTAGAGGCATAGAATTTTTTGGTATCAGGCATGATGAATATTTAATCATTATTCTGCATTTAACAGCTAGACTGTCTTCAATAACACACTATGATAATTAGCACTGCCTTAAACAGCTTCAGCTATGCATTTGTTTCTGGAGGCTTAATGATTTCCTTACAATAAATTACCTGATGTAAAAATACTGGCTTAAAGGCTGTATGTATTTTTAAGGCCTTTGATAGTTAGAGTGGCAGCGGTTTCTGAAGGACTCCATGGCTGTTGGTGACATCTAACTCGGGGTTTTGGAATCATGTGAGAGGAAAATTTGACCAAGGAAATGTCACAGGCCGTCTCATTTTGGATGGACAATGAAATAGTGGAATCCCTTGGTTTCTAAATGAATACTAAGTTTCAAATTGAGTATGCCTATAGGAGATATATTTTAAAATTATGAAAAAATGGGGACCCAATAATAGCCAAAACACAAAGGGCACTTTAGTGCAGTGGATTTGTGCTGGATATTTTTCTGAGCCACCCAGGACAGTAAGAGTCCCATCATATGGAGTAGGGACACTGACAACATGGCGCCAGAGTGGTGACAGTGACATGAAACCCCCTTCCTGGTTAATCTTATCGTGTTCTTCTTTCATCATTGAAGGGCATAAGCTGACTGTAGTGCTAGGTACCGAATCAAGCCCGAACCATCCACTGTCAGCTGAGTCAATTCATTTAGGATCTTTTACCATACAAAGGCCACATGTGACTCAGTGTGGTCCCCCCAAATCCAGTGTGCCCTCGATATAATGGAGCCTCAGTTAAGGCAAGAAAGAAAGGAGAAAACAAATGCGGAGTAGACCAAGTAGAAGTCTCAGAAAAGACAAGGTGAGGCAGCGGCCTAGGCAGAGAAGTCGAGAATTATATTCCCATTATCAGCATTAACAAACATCGGTAGAGACAAAGAACGGCTAGTAACCCAGGGAGGGGGCGGATGCACACACATGTTTTTCTAAATTTCTCCTAGAGGTAGTTAATATGTACTTATCCATACTTCGAAGAAGAGAAAGAGGCTGGATGAAAAAAATGTAAACGTCTCACAGAAAATACAGGTGCCCATCTGGATCTCGGGTAGACACCAGGTTAGTGGGCAATCCTCACAGAGGCAATGGGGCTGGGAAAAGGAGATAATGCTGAGGGGTTCACATGTATTCAATCCAATGTCAGTTGGCACCACGTCTTTTCCCTTCCCTGTTCCTCTCCAGGAAAGGGGCAGCTGCTGATGGCTAAGGAGCTCCGTGCTCTCTTTCTGCACATGGCCCTGTGGTGAACTCTTCATGGTAAGGCCTAGGGGGAGCCCCGCTTAAAATCCTGGCAGTGGGGGCCGCAGCCCAAGCTAGTCAAAGCAGGGGATGGATGCCTGGAAACAACCTTAAATGACAAGAACATGGGAGCACAAAACAGGCTGAAAATAGTAGAGGAAAGCAAAAACAAAAAACCCAAAATAAAGCAGAATCGAGACAACAAAAGTTTTCACGATTATTTTTCTGATGAAACATTTGCTAAAAATATCTTCCCTACAGAAAATTGGGAATACTCATAGCCTCTAAATAAGGAGATTCTGTCAGTCAGTCAAACATTTTCTAAACTCGGCACTTCCTAATTTACAACATTTAAATGGGAAACCCAAGCCAATGATTTGGAATGTTGCTTTTATACAAGGATCTAACCAGTAACTTACTCATTACATTTAATAGTGATGACATAAGTTACCAGTTAATATAAGCCAAGTCCCTGAAATACCATTAAGTACTTTAGACATATATTAACCTATTACTCCATTTTACACATGAGGAAACAGTCACAGAACATGAAGTTATACAGAGTCTCATCCAGGGCAAGACTGGTAGAGCAGAGCTTTGAACCCAGGCACTGTGATGCCACGGGTCCATGTTTTTAAGGGCTGTCCTGCCCTACTAGCATGTGTGACAACATCTTGGGGGTGGATGGTTCACAGCTGATCAGCAGTCAAACACACTTCTTCTGTCATGCTTTGTAAAGTTTTTTATTTCACTGAACATAACACGATTTTCTATGAACCAGATCTTTACAAAGTGTCATAGCATATCGTGAGTTCCAAAATGCCAACCAAATAAGAAAAAGTTGTACAAAACGTGCTCTGATTATATCTGTATGAATAAAAGGAGAAGTATTTTTATGAGTGTGCTCAAAAGAACACAAATCCTTGAAACTTATTTAGAACTTCCAGGAAGAATGTTGGCAACCACTAACAATCCTTCTTAAAATGATTCCCATTTTAAACACTCAAATAACTTACTGTATAAATAGAAAAACTAAAAAACAAAAAAAGTGTGGCAGTTAAATTAGCCTATTTGAGTTGTCTTGAAAGCAAGTGAGTAAGAGGGCAAAAATATAGACGATTTCTTTGTGTTCTCCACGTGGGGGCACAGTCAGTCCTTCACAACAGATCTTAGGACCCTCTTGTTCTTAGGGAATGTGCACCTATCAGATAAAAGAAACACAGTAGCAAGGGATAAGAATGCAGAGTGAGAGGGGCACCTGGGTGGCTCAGTAGGTTGAGCATCTGACTTTGGCTCAGGTCATGATCTCATGGTCCGTAATTTCAAGCCCTGCACTGGGCTCTGTTGCTGACGGCTCAGAGCCTGGAGCCTGCTTCAGGTCTCCCTCTCTCTCTGCCCCTCCCCTGTTCGTGTTCTGTCCCTCTCTGTCTCAAAAACAAATAAACATTAAAAAAAAAAAAAAAAAAAAGAATGGGAGCAAGAGCAGAGACCCCACAGAGCCATCAACTGTATGTTTAGCGGGTTGGATGACGTTCACAGCTCCCGAGTCCTCCTTGTCCATCCTCTCAGGCCTGGATGACCTTGCCCTGCGTCGACGTTGGGTATTGACATTATCATTCTTGGGTTTTACAGAATCCCTTGCCTAACAACAGTTGCAACACACAGCTGTTTTCCTTCGCACATAACAAGGATAAGTGTGTTTTTCTCCAACTGGGAGAATGTGCACTCTGGGTCTCTTCTCCCTAATCTAGGCTCTAGCTATTCATGAGACCCATAAGAAACTGGGGTGAGGTGATGGAGTGCGAGACCTCACATAATGCACACCTTTTAAAATAGTCAGAGTGACTAATTCCATAGCTACTTCCAGGTTGGGGTGGAAAATATTTCCAGAGGAAGATAAAGATAACTAAAACAAAAGGTAGATAGTGGATTTATAAACTATAGCAATGCCCCAGGGCAAGAGAAAGACCAAAGTCAGAGGAGCTTTTCTATTCTCTTTTTTCCCGCCTCCCTCCTTCCTCCCCCCCCCCCCCCCCACCTTGCCCTCAGAGCTCTGAAACCCAGCTATGGCTATAGCCACCTTTTCTTTAAAGCACCAGAGACAGAAACATTACAAGAGAAACAAAGTGGGAAGTTTGATACAGATGTCAGAGCCTCAGGAAGACTCCAGGATGAGAATTTATCTTCTGCCTCCAGAATCTTCAACATGCTTATCTCAAGAAGTGGTAAGCATTCCCTCGCTGCCCTTTTTCTGGATGACGTAGCTTTGGGTGATGCTCTCCTACAGTCACTCCCACACCTGCAGCTGGTGCTCTGGAGCCTGGTTTCTCACCAAGGACGGCCTGCCTGCGGGAGCAGGATCCAAGCTCTCTCGGGCTCTAACAGTAGATGTCAGCACTGACCTTGCTCATTTCATTTCAGCATCTGTTTTGCCGGGAGCACAGTTCAGGTTGTTATATATTCAGTGGCAACCTTTTAAGGACAGGAAATCTCCAAAATGTTGTTTTTTAAGAAAAAAGATAGTTAGATGCTTACCTTAAAAAAACAAAAAAAACGTCCAAAAGTCCTCCTGGAGGAAGAGGTTGAAGACTTTGCCCACCTTCACAGAGACATGTGAAATGCAAGCGGAAACCTTGCCTCCTTTCAGATAGCTTTACTTGCTTATCAAATTCCCAGACAAATCTAGTTGTTACGATATTTGTGAAGAAAGTAACAGATGAAGTTGAAGTGAAAAAGAGAAAATTTTAATTTTAGTGTATCAAAGTTACATCTCAAGGTCTGGCAGTTTTAATTACACTTTTAAATTTTTTTTAAATGTTTAATTATTTATTTATTTTGAGAGAAAGAGCACGTGCATGTGCGAGAGAGAGTGGGGGAGGTACAGAGAGACAGAGAGAGGGAGAGAGAGAATCCCAAGCAGGCTCCACACCACCAGTGCAGAGGCTGATGTGGGGCTCGAACTCACAAACCCACGAGATGACAACCTGAGCTGAAATAGTCAGATGCTGAACTGACTGAGCCACCCAGGCACTTCTTAATTTTGCGTTTTTAAAGATTCTACTTTATTTTTTAGATCAGTTTTAGGTTCACAGAAAACCTGAGTACAAGGTACAGAGATTCTGCCGATCGGCCCCACTCACACAGCCTCCCTCCTGTCCGCATCCTGCACGCAAGTGGTACATTTGTTATAATGGATGAGCTTGTATTGACATATCATCATCACCCAAAGTCCACAGATTTCTCTCTTGGTGTTGTGCATTTTATGAGTTTTGACAAATATATAATGACATGCATTCCCCATTGTAGTGATATGCACAGTGGTTTCACAGCCCTAAAAATTTTTTTTTATTTAAAAAAAATTTTTTTTCAACGTTTATTTATTTTTGGGACAGAGAGAGACAGAGCATGAACGGGGGAAGGACAGAGAGAGAGGGAGACACAGAATCGGAAACAGGCTCCAGGCTCTGAGCCGGCAGCCCAGAGCCTGACGCGGGGCTCTAACTCCCGGACCGCGAGATCATGACCTGGCTGCAGTCGGACGCTCAACCGACTGCGCCACCCAGGTGCCCCCAGCCCTAAAAATTTTTTATGTTCCATTTATTTATCCCTCCCTCCCCCTTACCTCTCTCAACCACTAATCCTTTGACTGGCTCCATAGTTTTGCCTTTTTCAGACCATCAAATACTTAGAAGTCATACAGCGCATAGCCTTTTCAGATTGGTTTCTTTCACTTAGTAATATGCATGTAAGTTTCCTCCATGTCTTTTCATGGTTTGATAGCTCCTTTCTTGTTAGCTTTGAATAATATTCCAGGGTCTGGATGCATCACAGTTTATTTGCCTATTGAAGGACATCTTGATTCCTCCCAAGTCGGGGCAGTCATTAATAAAGTTGCTATTAACATTCGTGTGCAGGTTTTTGGGGTGACATAAGTTTCCAGTTTACTTGGGGACATAGCAAGGAGCATAATTGCTTGGTCACATGGTAAGAATATCGATAGTTTTGTTTCCAAAGTGTCTTCCAAAGTGGCTGTGCCATGTGCATGCTCACCCCCAGTGGACGAGAGTTCCTGTTGCTCCACACTCTCTCCAGCACTGCTGCTGTCGGTGTTTTGGATTTTGGCCCTCCTAATAGGTGTGCGATGGCATCTCATTCCTGTCTGAGTTTGCCATTCCCTAATGGTATATGATGGTGAGCATCTTCTCACATGCTTCTGCATGTGGGGTTTTGTTCCAGTAAGTTGTGATTCTCTGCTTCTGCCCAGGCAACTCTTTGCCCTATGATCTCACTTCTCTGACAGACCTAAGTAGACTTGTTGGTTTTGGGTTTGTTCAGCCTTTTACTTGTTAGAATGGAGCGATGACTTCCAAGTCCTTAATGTGCCGGACGAGAAACGGGACGTCCTAATCATGCTGTTAAAACATCTGCTTTTCCCTTATTTGGGGTCTAGATGGTTAAGAATGATTTACTCTGAGAGGCATTCTCACAAATACCGAGTTCTTCGGCTCCTTTACATTTTAGAGCTGAGTAAACCAGTGATTATAGACTAACAGGCTCTTAATTGGAAGTAATCTTAGAAACCATCCAGCTCACCCCCTATTTTTTTTAGGTGAACAAATAAATGAGGTCTAGGAAAATTAAGTTACTTGATCAAGACCATTCAGCTGGTTAACATAGAGCCAAATTTCTTGATCAGTCTCATGCTTTTTTCATTACCGTCCACATCCCTCGACTTCGACATTCCTAAATTTGCCGGTCTCTCTGTTTGGATTAAGTTGTACACAGCCCTGTTTTACGTGCAAGTCTGACTTAATCGCAGAGAAATTGAGTGTGATCGAGAACAGTTACTGCCGTAGACTCTACTGCTTGATTACTTCATGCTCAGTCCCCACCTTCACCCCAAGTTTACAGGGTATCCATCCTGCCTCCCTCAAGTCTCAGGGGATGGTGACCCCATCCTCAAGGCAAATGCTATTTAGTCCAAGCCCCAGCTGGAAATCCCATTTTCTTTCCAATGCTTAGTTTAGGAGTGAACACGCAACCCTCAGGACATAGGGACTCAGGGCAATTCTACCTCAGGGTTTCAGGAAAATATTTATTTGCTCCTAGGAGGCAAAAGCAAGAGAAGATAGTTTCTTGGATGTTGCTGCATCCAAACGCCAGGCCTAGAGTTTCTGCTGCCCTTTTGGGACTATCAGGGGAGCTAGCCAGAGGGCAAACATGACTCACCAAAGAAGGCAGAACAGAGAGATGGAAGGAAGCCAGATCCTCGAGGCCATTAAGCTGGGAGACTTCCCCTTTTGTTACATGTTAAACTGCTTTATTGTTTAAATCCATTGAAGGTGAGGCTTTATGTTACTTGCAGCCATAGTTAGCCTAAAAGAAACAGTTCAATGCAAATTATCTTATTTCCAAATTTGTCTTAGATATATGCTTTGCTTAAATTTAATAGAAAAGTAATGCTTCAACATAGTGTCTGGTTCACAACAGGAATATACTCAGAGAGATCTAACTACTGCCAAATTTCTGTGCCTGCAAATGGTGACCATAGTTCCCTGTTCCTTCAGGCCTGCACATTACAATGCGATGTCATGTTGCCCCAACATAGGCCTGCCTATTTTGAATCGCTTATGAGAATATTTTGTTATTTTTAAATTTTATTTTATTGTTTTAAATATAATTTTTAACATTTATTTATTTATTTTTTGAGAGACACAGGCAGAGTGTGAGCAAGGGAGGGGCAGAGAGGGAGAGGGAGTCACAGATTCCGAAGCAGACTCCAGGCTCTGAGCTGTCAGCACAGAGTCTGAGGCGGGGCCTGTACCCACGAACTGTGAGATCATGACCTGAGCCAAAGTTGGACGCTTAACCGACTGAGCCACCCAGGCGCCCCTAAATTCATTTTTAATATTAATTTTTTTTAAGTTTATGATTTTATTTTGAAAGAGAGATAGAGTCAGCACTGGATGAGCAGAGAGAGAGAGAGAGAGAGAGTTCCAAGCAGGCTCTACACTGTCAGCACAGAGCCCGATGCAGGGCTTGAACTCACAAACTGTGAGATCATGACCTGAGCCAAAATCAAGAGTCAGATGTTGAACCAACTGAGGGGAATATTTTAAAAATCTGAGTTAAATTTTAATCCAGACATGTTCTCACTAGTCCATTTTCTTGAGTTCTGCTGCTTTACACGTTTATATTATTTGCTAGGCCCTTGAGGGATCTGTATTTAGGACCCTGATAAACTACTCTTCTCAGAGAGGCTTTTCTTTTTTCTTTTCTCTTCTCTTTTCTTTTCTCTTCTCTTTTCTTTTCTCTTCTCTTTTCTTTTCTCTTCTCTTTTCTTTTCTCTTCTCTTTTCTTTTCTCTTCTCTTTTCTTTTCTCTTCTCTTTTCTTTCCTTTTCTTTTCTTTCCTTTCCTTTTCTTTTCCTTTCTTTTCTTTTCCTTTCTTTTCCTTTCTTTTTCTTTTTTTCTTTTCTTTTTTTAAATCCCCAACACCAAAATCCTTCACTCCAACAAGTTCCATAAGTGATGGGTAGATTAGCGATTCTGTATGTCTAGATACCAGGGCTCACACAGGCCAGTGGTTCTCAATGCTGGCTGTGCTGAGAATCAGCTGGAGAGAGTTTAAAGCCCTGATGCCCAGCCTACAACCTAAATGAAGGAAGAGAATCTCTGGGGGTGGGCCCTAGGCACCAATGTTTTTGTAAATTAGTTTCAAAATAGTTTTTTATTTTGAAATAAAATAAAATTACCAAAAAGTTGCAAAAATAGCATAAAGAATTCCTGTTTACCCTTAATCCAGATTCTCCATGGTACTTTTACTTTCCCTTTCTCTCCTCTCTCTGAATCTCTCTGTAAATATATATACCTCTCTCTCTCTCTCCATATATATATATATATATATATATATATATATACTTTTTTTCTGAAACATTTGAAAGTCAAAACATGACACCCCTATCCTTCAAAATATTTTAGTGTGTATTTCTTAAGAACAAGGACATTCTCTTACATAATCACAGCACAATGATACAGTTATATTATCTAATCTACAAGCCTCATTCTGACTTCTTCAAATGCCCCACTCATGTCATTTTTCTGGTCCAGTTTCTGACCGAGGGTCCAATTCAAATTTACAATTGCACTGAGTTCTCGCGTCTCTTTGGTGTCCTTTAAAATGGGATTGACTGTTCCTCATGGTTTTTGTGAACTGAAAAATTTTTAACTAAACCCTAGTTATTTTGTAGACTGTCACTCAATTTGGGTTTTTCAGATATTTCCTTACGATTAAATTCAGGTTCTGTGTTCCTGGCAGGAACACCCGAGGGAGATGTTGTGTCCTCTCTGCATCATTACCAGGAGACAAATGACAGCTATCTGTATTTTTCAAGTTCCCCCATATGATTCCAACATGTGCCCAAGGTTAAGAACTACTCATTTTGGCTAAATATATAAATATAAATATATAGAGAAAGAGAGACTCTTACTTTACAAGCTGAATGTACTTTTAACAGGTGTGATCAGAAGTAATCAGGAAAGAATCTTCTAATTCTGCAAGAGGCACATCAAACAAACAAATCAAATGGTGATGTAGACCAGTCAGGAAGGTTGGTGACAAGACTGCAGGAAAGATAAGGGGTGAAGGAGCAATGAACTGTCTTCACATTCTATCCAACTTCAGTGTGTTTCTTAAACTTCTGCTGACGATGGTACATGCTTAAAATGAGCTGAAGTACCTCTGGGTCCTTCCCTCGATCACCTAGTCCTTCTACACTGATAAAACCCCTTCTCTCCTCTGTGTTCCCACAGGACCGTGTTCATTTCAAGTCGCACTTCCCATACCTTCCCTTGTATTTAATGTATTCGCTGCTTCTTGCGCTAGATTGTAAGTTTTCTGGGTGCTCAAGTTTCTTCCTGCCAAAACCTTATCCCCCTACACCGTATCGATAATTGTATATGATTAGACAGCCAATGAATGCTTGCTAAGATAGACGATAGGAAATTGCTAGCTCCCATTTTCTTCCTTTCTCATTTTAAACAAGAAGTGTGCTTAAATAACAAGACATTTGACTTGAAGGGAAAACTGTTCAGGATTCATTTCTTTTAGCATAAGTCATCCCTATTTAAATACAGGGTGCCCTACATGTAACAACAATGTACGAAAAAGTTATAAAATTGTCCTTGATTTTATAACGACCAATGAAGAGCATTAAAATTCTTCAGGTGAATGAAGTACGCAAGGATTTTTATGTTTTGGGATTTGTTGTTGTTGTTAAACTCTGAGCACAAAATAACTTACTGGAATATAAATGTAAGAGCTGAATGAGCATGCCACTTTTTATCACAGGTATTATCACAGAACCAGTATTTTCCCCATCCCATCTCCATTTGATATTGATCAAAACATAACATTGGCCATTTGTGTTTTTAAAAAAAAAAAAAAGCAATATGCCTGTGCTTATTTTATGTACAGTAACAGAATAGGGAGGGAGAAGACAAAAGAATAGAGAAACTATACTATAGTCATCAGGAGGTAGTGGAACCAAATTGCAGTTTCTAATTGAGGATGTATTCTTGGTCTGTAAAAACAGTCCTGGAGTAAAGAAACAGGTTTCCTACTTAGGAGGCGCCTCCTGTCTGCTGCTAGAACAAGTCAATGGTGTCTTCAGCCTCCATTTCCATCTGGACAAA
Organism: Leopardus geoffroyi; assembly: GCF_018350155.1. NCBI lineage: Eukaryota > Metazoa > Chordata > Mammalia > Carnivora > Felidae > Leopardus > Leopardus geoffroyi. Next base: position 74,475,505 of record NC_059341.1, on the reverse strand, counting down.
CGTCTCTGTTTCATTGATTGGCTACCATCAATTCAGAATCTAATACGTGTCATCGAGAAACTGTCATTCAAAATTGGCTTTCGGTAGTTTATTGAGTTTACTAAGTGGTGTTTACCTCTTAACCCCAAATTGTACCACAGAACCATCCTGCCCCATCACCTTCAAATTAACATGAAGACAATCGAGAAGCCTAACCACAGGCATTCATGGAGGTTCCTTCCCCTTCCTTGGGTTCATAGCAAGACTCTAGGATTATAAATAGTGTCCAAATATGTATAAATGAAGGGGGAACATGGGGAGAGGACATCTTTCTCTTCCAGTGATTGTTACTTGTCCCTACCTTACCACTGAGATGACAACTATCTTCGTCCCCATGGTCCATACAGGGACAATGGCCCTCTCTCTGTGGCTTCCATAACCATAGCATTTGATTGTAAGGCAAATTATGACTCCGTATTGCCCTGTAGCCCCGAAGATGCAAATTCGGTTCGCAAATATTTTGGCGGCAAGCAAAGCTTTTATGAAAGAACAAACAACACAATAACAACAAATCCAAAAACAGAAGACAGTTTTGCATACCTTACTGTTATGCACATGCAACTCACTGTTGTGCACATGCTTCCCAATTCGAGTTACCTCGTTGCCCCTGAAGACGTCTGACTTCCAGTCCTTGCTCTGAGGCTTTATCCCTGTCAGCTGTCCTGCTGATTCTCTGGGAGTCACCTCCAGGAATCAGAGCTTGGTCTCCTCTTCCCCTGGAAAGTGCAGACCTCTCTTACCTCCTTTTACAGCTAGGGAAACCCTCTTACTCTCAAGGAAGCTTCCTTTTTCTAGTCACTCCAGTTCTTCCTACATTCCGTGCTCATTCTTCCACCTCATCCCATAGAACACCATCACCGACCACCTCTGCATTTCTGCACATTGTTTTCCCCTTCTGTCTTCCATCCTGTCACATTTACTTCCCAAGGCAGTGGGATTTAATGCTGTCTTTGTCTTTGAATGAGAGGGAAAGAAAACAGTCATAAAGACCAGGAGAAAAACTTAATACTCCAAAATATGATTCCACTATGGCGTATAATTATTCCAGGTTCCTATACTGTAAGGTAACAAAGTAATTATTTCAGTCTCCTAGCTGAACTCAAATTATATCTAATAAGTTAAATGTACAAGCAATTTAAAAAGATAGAATACCTTGAAAATACACTTAAAATTCAGTCAGCCTTTCCTATTTGCCCACATCCATTTTTTTTTAACCTTCAGCAGATAAGACTCAGATTCTGCATACCATAAATTTAAAAGGGTGACCTTGGTTTAACATAGGTAAACTGAAACTCTCATAAGTCTCTCTGTATTTCCATCACCCCAAGTTTCCCCAAATGCTTCACCAGTATTTTATTTCCTAAATCAGTCTTCCCTTCCAAGGAAAAGCTCCATATCATTTTCAACTCCTCAAAGCACATTTCTTGACTTAACCTACCCTCCACCATTTATACAACTTGTAAATTACACCTTGGACATTCTTCTCAATGAACACTTTCTTCTGATTAATAAGATTAGTCACCGTTCCCATCCTGACCTCACTCCACCTAGACGTGCTGCTCCCCCCGTTTGGAACACCCTTTAATGAATCTTCTGTTTTATTGTTAGTATTTATTTGCATTTTCAGCACACCTGGGTGGCTCAGTTGGTTATGCATCTGACTCTTGCTTTCGGCTCAGGTCATGATCTCACAGTTTGTGAGATTGAGCCCTGCATCAGGTTCTGTGCCAACAGCATGGAGCTTGCTTGGAATTCTCTCTCCCCTTCTCTCTCTGCCCCTCCCCCACTCTCTCTCTCTGTCTCAAAATAAGTAAACATTTGGGAAAAAAGGAGATTTATTTACATTCTCTGTAACTCTATCCACCCTAACATCGTGTCTCAGGAAGTGGAGGAGGGCACAGACCTAGGTTTAGTTTTCTGTGATCCTAGGCACTGGGGCAGGCAGATGTAGCCCCAACAAAGGTTTCACACCTTGGCTACCCACTGTCTTCTGCACTAAGATAGCCTGGTTTTAAACAAAGATTGGGTTTTTAACAATGAGTGAATCTTCCCAATAGTTGGGATGTCTTCATGGTTCCAGAAAGGATAACAAAATACCACATGACAACTTACATATGCAGATAAGATTAATTCAAAGAGTGACACCTGGGTGGCTCAGTGGGTTGAGCACGCTACTCTGGCTCTGGGTCTCTGGGTCCATGGGTTTGAGCCCCACATTGGGCTCTGTGCTGATGTCTCAGAGCCTGCTTGGGATTCTCTGTCTCCTCCTCTCTCTGCCCATCCCCTGCTCATGTCCTGTCTCTCTCTCAAGAATAAATAAACATAGGGGCGCCTGGGTGGCGCAGTCGGTTAAGCGTCCGACTTCAGCCAGGTCACGATCTCGCGGTCCGTGAGTTCGAGCCCCGCGTCGGGCTCTGGGCTGATGGCTCAGAGCCTGGAGCCTGTTTCCGATTCTGTGTCTCCCTCTCTCTCTGCCCCTCCCCCGTTCATGCTCTGTCTCTCTCTGTCCCAAAAATAAATAAAAACGTTGAAAAAAAAATTTATAATAAAAAAAAAAGAATAAATAAACATAAAAAAAAAGATTAATTCAAACAAAGTTGACCAGTTTTACCACAACACACACCTTCATATTAGGCTCACTCCCTCATTTCCTCTTTGCTTTAACTAAGATCTCTGCCTTGTCAGTCTCCATTGCCAAGTTTAAATCATTTGCACTTTGGTCTGCTCAGCTAAAGCTTGTTTCTCTAGCTTGTCTCATGAGCAGGTGTGGCTAATTTGCTTCTAGCTGTTACTAAGTTCTTGAAAGTCATATCTCGACAAGAAGATTCCTTGCCATCACTCATTTTACAGCTAATTGGAAGCCTTTCATTCATGGCCAATTATAACAGTTAATTAAGCTTCAGTAAATTGATTTAAATTTTTTTAATGTTTATTTATTTTTGAGAGAGAGAGAGAGGGTACAAGTGGGGAGGGGCAGAGAGAGGGGGACACAGAATCCAAAGCAAGCTACAGGCTCTGAGCTGTCAGCACAGAGCCCAACACGGGCATTGAACCCACAAACACGAGATCATGACCTGAGCCAAAGTCAGATGCTTAACCTATTGAGCCACCCAGGCGCCCCCAGTAACTTTTAAAAATCTTTTTCATAAGATGAAGAAGAATTATATTTAGTAAAAGACACAATTTTTCTTTCTCTTTTATTTTTTTGAGGTTGCAATTTTATTATTTTTTTTTAGTTTTTACTTAAATTTCAGTTAATTAACATTAACTGAATGTAATATTACTCTCAGTTGTACAATAATATTACTCTCAGTTGTACAATATACTGATTCAACACTTACATACTGATGGCCAGCAGACACATGAAAAGATGTTCAACATTATTGATCATCAGGGAAATGCAAATCAATACTGCAATTAGCTATCAACTCAGAATGGCTAAAATCAACAATACAAGAAACGACAGGTGTTGGTGAGGATGTGGAGAAAGGGAAACCCTCTTGCACTATTAATGGGAATACAAACTGTGCAGATACTTTGGAAAAACAGTATGGAGGTTCCTCAAAAATTAAAAATATATTATCCTACTGGCAACAATTGCACTACTAGGTTATTTACCCAAAGAATACAAAAATACTAATTCAAAGGGGTATATGCACCCCAGTGTTTATAGGAGCATTATCTATAATAGTCAGATTATGAAAACAGCCCAAGTGTCCTTCAACCAATGAATGGATAAAGAAGATGTGGTATATACATATATAATGAAGTATAATTCAGCCATAAAAGAATAAAATCTTGCCATTCGCAATGATGTGGATGGACCTCAGGAGTATTATGCTAAGCAAAATATGTCAGTTAGAGAAAGACAAATACCATATGATTTCAATCATATATGGAATTTAAGGAACAAAACAAATGAGCAAAAGGGGGGAAAAAGAGAGAAGAGAGACAAACCAAGAAACAGTCTCTCCACTATGGAAAACAAACTGATGGCGGCCAGAGTGGAGGTGGGGGGCAGGGGGATGGGTGAAATAGAGGATGAGGATTATAGAAGTCTTTCTCTCTTTCAATAGTTTCATTTTATAAGTTGCTGTGATAAAGCAAAGTTACTCATTTTCTGAAATTGCAAAGAGCAATACTTTAAGTGATTCCATTTTGACCCTTCTCAGATAACTTATTCATTTAAATTCCACAAATGTTCATTGAAAACTAGCATGGAACCTGACCAAATATAAAAGATGTAGGTCCTAAACTCGATTGTTGATAACTCTGTAGGGCAGACGATCACATACACAATTATAATGAAAGATGGAATCTACTAAAGAGTAGGGGAAAAAAAGAGCCCATGCTGCCGAGGTGGGACACTGGAGGAAAAGTTTCAGTCCAGCTGGGGAGGGGCTGATGGGTTAGGGAAGAAGGAGACAAAGGCAGAAGGAAGGGACAGAGAAGGCATTTCGGGTGGACAGAACGAAGTAGGCAAAAGAATGGGGGCCGGTGAGTAGACCTGCTCAGGGAGAGTTTGGGTGAGCTCAACCTTGGAAGAAGAGGAAGACTAGGGCTGGGAATGCAGCATGGGCCTCGGTCATGGATGGTGTGGTGCTCATGTCAATCAGTTTATACTGCGCTGCATCGTCTATATGGAGACAGTGGGAGTTTTTGAAAAAGAATATGATCAGGTCTGTGCTCAGAGAAGCTTGCTTTGATGATATAACTTTACGAAGTGGGAGTTTTAGCAGGGTTGGGCAAGCTATAGCCCGTGGGCCAAATCGAGCTTATTATATGTAAGAATGGCTTTTACATTTTTAAATGGTTGGAAAAAAGTCAAAGAAGAGCATTTTGTGATACCTGAAAATTATATGAAATTCAGGTTTCAACATCCATAAGTAAAGTGTCATAAGAACACAGCAACACTCACTCATTTTTGGATTATCCAGGATGCTTTTCACCACAATGGCAGAATTGAGTCATTGCAACAGAGACCATCTGGTTCACAAAGCCCAAAATATTTACTATTTGGCTCTTTACAGAAAATATTTTCTCATTCCCTTGTCTAGAGCTCTAGTTTAAAGAAATCCAACTTTGGACAACCAGAAACTGCAGGGGGAAAATGTAAAACACACAGAACTCACACTAGTTTAGGCTTGATACCTAAATTTTGCTCTCCATTAAGACAGGACAAAGTATTTTCTTCTTTATCCTTCATTCATTAATTTATCGACTCACCCCATGCTAGCCAATTAGTAACAAGTTGACTCTCCCAACTCCAAACACTGCTGTGGGAAAGAAGCAAATGAAAAATGCACGTTCAGGGTTGAAGAGGCACAGGCGAAGAAAGCCCTGCATTCCCTTACCCTTTGCCAAGTAGAACTAAGTCCCAACTCTAGAGCTGGCTGTGTCCCCTTGGGAAAGCTACATAATTTCCCTTTATTCATTTCTCATCTCTAAATTGGGCTCATATAATCTCCACTTCCTGCCTCACAGAGAATGAGATAATACAGAGGATAGTATTCTGTACGTTTCACTCAACTAATATCGATCACCTACTATGTGCCAGGCAGTATTCCAGGCTCTGAGGCACGTGGGTAACAAAACAAAGGTGCCTACTCTCATGGGGCCTGTCTTCAGTCTAATGAAAATGTTAGTCTCACCATCCTTTTTCCCCATCTATCCCTGTCCCTCTCCATTGGCAATTCCTATGCTATGGAAAATTGTTATAATTATACTTCATAGTAACAATTTTCTATTGAAGTTGCTATATGCTAAATCCAATGGGCCATTCTCTGACACAATAGCTTTTCCCCGGTTACCAGCTCTAAGGTGGGAATGAAACGGCTATAAATTACTGTTGACATGCAGAGCGGGGAAGGAACTAGGCAGCCTTCTTATTCCTGGTAAGGATCAATCTAATTTGTCCAGATTTGTCCAAAGAGTTTAGTCATGGTGAATATAAATATTCTTTTCTAAACGCAATTTTAATTTCTCTTTGCCAATATCAAATAGCTATGGAATGCTTTATAAAAATGGAGATGGATTCTCTGGGAATGACCCAAAAGACATTTTCTGAGATTACAACACAAAAATAAGGCACCTAAACAGTCATATCGAAAGCATTTGAATGAAATTTACACACAAAAGATCACTTCTGTCAAAGTCTGCCTTTAGATGTATTCCAAATTCTCAATTTGAAGACTAGATTTATTTACTTCCTCGACTTACTTAAATACGAAAGTTTATCTTTTTTTTTTAAATGAGCCTGAATCATACCAGGTAGAAATTCATTTCAAAAATATCTTATGCCTTTGTCTAATAAAGATCTAGAGTAGCACCGTCCAGTAGAGTTTTCTGTGATGATTAAAATACAGTGAAACCTTGGATTGCGAGTAACTTGTTCTGTGAGTGTTCTGCAAGACAAGCAAACATTTCTACTAAATTTTAACTTGATAAATGAGCGATGTCTTGCAATACGAGTAGTACGTGATGCCAAACATCACACGATCACAACTGAGCCAATGGTTCTTGAAATTTGCTTCGATATACAAGTGCTTTGGATTACAAGTGTGTTTCAGGAACAAATTATGCTGGCAAACGAAGTGTTTACTGTATTCTAACTCTGTGCCACTAGCCACATGTATCTAATAAGCACTTAATATGGGTCTAGTATGACAGAAAAACTGAGTTTTAAATTCTATTTAATTTTAATTAATTTAAGTGTAAAATTACATAATAACCTGTGGTCAGTGCTTGCCGTTTTGGGCACTGCAGATCAAAGGGCTTCTAGACTATAAGAGCCACAGATTCTAATCCTCCCTGTTTAAATGTTAAGTGAGAGTCCACATTGCTACCACAGTGCTCACTGCCTCTTGAGAAAAGCAGAACCATCGAAAGACATGCAGAGGAATCTTCCTCTTCACTTTTGCACAGGGCAGAGGTTGAGAAGAGAGATGGAAATTCTGTGCTCGTATTTCGCTTTATAGGGCTAAAGGGAAAAAGTGTTATAGATATCTATCCCCAAACCACCATTTTCCCATGAATCCTAGTATGTACTCTGTGAAATACAGAAAGAATGAAAAGATTCTCTCTGATGTGCTACAGATATAAACAATTTCTCATTTTGCCCAGATAGGAGAATTTCCTCCTAAATCCTTTTCTTACTCAAGTTGGAGTTTTATTCATTCATTGAACAGACATCAGTTAAGCACATTGACTGTGCTGCTGTATAGGTAATCAAGTTATTAAATGCTGCAATCATCTATACAAATCTAACGTTTACTGAGTTAGCCAGTAGGGCACAGAGATTGTTTTTGCCCCAAGGACGCTTCAAACCCTCTCTTGCCTGTTTTTCCTATCCCTGGTGCAAATATGGAACATATTCCACAACTTTTCGAGTCCCCTGCGGTCACAAGAGCAACGGCATTCAGTAGTTTTGAAAAGTGTCTTCCACTTTAACCTTGAAATGTCCATCTTTTATCCAATTTAAAGCCTCTGCCTCGCCCATCAAGGTCGGTCTGTGGCTGGGAAATCTGAGGGGTTAGGAGACACAGGTGGGCTTCTTCCTTACTCCTTCTAGCCTCCTACCTCCTCACCCATGCACTGGCTGCTGCTATGGGCCCCTCCAGGGTTGGAGCATATGGGAAAAGAGAGAAGTAATAGTGGGAATCTATTCTAACTATACTAGTAGACAGTCATAATCTGGTCTTAGTGCCCTGTGGGTATGTCAGATGCGTAATTGTGGACTCTTGTGATGCAACCTTGCCTCTATCCAGTACCCCCACATCATCCCAAGTGGTCTCTTGCTTATAGCTCTTTCCTTTGGATAAAGATGCCTCCTTGGTGAGCCACTGCCATTCTACCCTCAGCCCTCTGGTCCCCAGGATGTCGGGTCACGTTGGCCTCCAGACCATCCTCTTAGCCAGAATCCTTCTCAAGATGATCCAATAAGCCTCCTTTGGAAGGATTCACTGAGGCCCATGGTAATACTTCTGCACCTTTGCCCTTTCAAAAACAACTATCTCTTTGCTTCTAGGCAATTTCAGCCACAGTCTCTTCCCTCAGAACTTAAATATGTGAGGCTCTATGTCCTTCAGACTCTATGGGGCTCACATCAGTTTCTCCAAGTGGTTCTCTTAAAACCTCTCCTTTGACCCGAGGTAGGAGAGTGACACTTCGCCCCTGAAGGGAGGTGACCTACACCCACAACCCCTCCAAGGAAATGCAAACTCCCAGATTTCCAACCTCCCAATCACTTCTTAACATCCTATTATAAACTGTCGATAGATATCTTGTAGCAACTGGGTTGTAGCCACTTGGCATCGATCGATACTTTTCCAAATGAATTATTAAGTGACAAACAATGACCAGCAGTTTTTGATTCAACATGTGTATCGGCAAGGACGCTTTTAGTGGTAACCGGTGATGTGCTAGAAAATGTTTATCAACCACATTTCCAGGGGAGGAGAGAATAACCCTAATTTGCACCATTTGTCAATTCCTGAGTTTTAAATAGTCCCGTCGTGGCCAATTTCAAGCTAACAACACGATGTCACCGAATACAGAGTTGGGAAGAGATACACACTATCAGCTCTAGTGAGCCCACAGGAGCTGGTCCTAGCACTTGCTGTCCCTCCAGTAGAAGTAGCAAATCGAACTGGTTCACGCTATAAGGGATATATTGGCTTACACTACAGGAAATCTGAAGGGTCGTGTAAGCGTTAGAGCCTGCTTATCTATGGGTTCGTGGAACTCATGAAAGACCCAAGTTCTCTCTGGCTGTCTGTGCCTGCCAACAAAAAATGTTGGCTTGATTCTGAATCCTTGCTTTTGACTCTAGAACAGCCAGCTCACTCTGAATCTTTTCTTGGTCGGAGCTTTGAAACTTCAACTTGGCATCAAAGACCTTCTGAGTAGATGATTTTTCTTTAGAACTTAATGTCTCTCTTCTCTTCTTATTCTCAATATACAATTTTCAGGTGAAAGAAAAAGTTGTTTCAGATGATCTGTAAGGTCCCATCACCTTTTAAAGAGTTACAACTTGCTCCTATAACTTGTTTCCATCTATCCTGTTTCTTTGTACTCTTTTCCATGATGATCTCATCTTCTCACATGGCTTCACTGAATGTCCTGTGTATGGCAGATAACTCGCAAATATGTCACTCTAGCTCTGAAATCTCTTCATAATTCCAGTCTTTACATTTAAAAATGCCCAATCAACATCCTTTACAAGGGTATCCCAATGACTTCCAATTCAACCTACCTAATCCAAATAGATCAACTTTTCTTGTTCTTTCCAAGGAAACAAACAAAATAACCCAATACTTTTCCTGAAACTGTCAGTCACTGTTATAGGCACCACTCCAAGGTACATAAGTTGACTCATCTTTTGAGAATCAGGGATGATGCCCAGGTCAAAATCTGATTTAAGAACCCAGATGGCTGGTATTTTAATTCACTGAGAGAGGGAAGAGAGTGATGGTAAGGCAGGTGGAAAAGGAGTGGCGCATATGTGATGGGATTCGTTTGGGGTATACTACATTTAAAGGGTGATTGCGATGTTCAAGAGAGGGTGTCCGGGAAACAATTATACTTGCTGGTCTAGTACTGAGACAAGGCATCTGGGCTGGAGAGAAAGATGAACTTGGTGACACTGATGTGGTTGAGCATACTCAGGGGAGCAGGCAGGAGGAGGAAAGAAGAAAAACTAGGCTGGACCCTTGAGTGTGGCACTGAGGGGAAGGCAGGGAGAAAAAAAAATCCTGAAAGATCAACTGAAAAGAAGCAGAGAAGTCTGAAGAAAGCCAGGAAGACGAAGTGTTATTGCAGTCCAGAGAGAAGAATGTTCAAGGAAAAGTTGTCTAGAGAGTCTAGAGAGGGTCTAGAGAGTCAGACCCTGCTGAAATCCAGCACAGGGTGAGAACTGAGAAGCATCTCTGGATCAGCAACAAAGAGCCTGTAGGAGCTTCCACACAGCGTTTTCAGGGGTGCGTTGGATGCAGCAGCCAGAACGTGGTGAGTGGGAAGTGAGGACGTGAATGACTATTTGAGAAAGGGTGTCAAAAAAAGTGACAACCTTTTGGGAGGCAGAATCAACAAATGCTCACTCATCATCTATTATATTATTACATGGCCAGACTGTGAAATAAAAACAAATGCGAAATAAATTCCAGTGCTTGCCGGCAGGGAAAATGTGAGAGAAGGCTGCATCTGAAATGCAGCCTGAAGTTCACTGGCATTCTCAGGGGTAGACGTGTGAAGGGAGTATCTAAAATACCAGAATGAACACGAGTAGGGGCACAACCACAGCAGATTAGGGTAGGCGTGAGGAGCTGGAGGGGACAGTCCAGTGTGCTTGGAGCTGAATTTTAGAAAAATGAGCTGAGATCAACCACAGCAGAGCAAAAAGAGGGAGACCAGGAAGTAGAACACTGGTTAGGACGATCCCTTCCACTGGAGCTTTTCATCGCCATTGCAACATCTTTAAGCCCATCTTGTTTGAAAAGCAATCACCACCACCATCACCATTACCGTAACAACCCCTGCCTGCCACTGCACATTGTTCTCTCCCTATCCCCTTCTTCTCTTCCTAAGAAAACAATTTAAAACACTTTCTACCCATGCACACTGACCTCCTTGGAGTCCCTTTGAGTCAGAATGTCAAGGTCCTACTATTCACTCCAAGTTACCTTTTAAGGCTTATCTCCAGGTTCTTTTCCATGGAGGAAGGGAGAAAGGGAGGGGTGTGTGTGTGTGTGTGTGTGTGTGTGTGTGTGTGTGTGTAAGGTAGGCCTTTGTGTTGCTAACAAGCAGAACAATTCTCTTCATTCTCCTTGGCTTCTGCCCCACCCTTCCACAGCCTTCCTCCCTCTGAGTCACTGGTCTTCTGTCCTCTGTCAATCTTCCAGATATATGTTGGAACTTTGTTCAATGCTTCCCTACTTTCTGTTTTCTTTGCTGTTATAAATATGTATTCCTTTACTATGGGGTCTTGGAAGGACTCAATTTTATTTTTGAAAATAGTCTAAGAGAACAGATAGATAAAAAGAAGAAAAAGAAATTATTCTGCCAGATTCTTATTGACCCAGCTTAAACGAAGCTTAATTCCAAAGAGAAAATCCATCAAGTGATGGGTTACAGCATGCTAAGGTGTCCTTTCCTTAAGGCCTTTGCCTCACCCTCCCCTCTAATTGAATGCTCTAACCTTGCCTTGTTCCTTCTTCTCCTTCAGGACTCTGCTCTATGTCACATCCTCAGAGAGCCCTTTCTTTTTTTTTTTTTTTTTTAATTTTTTTTTCAACGTTTATTTATTTTTTGGGGGACAGAGAGAGACAGAGCATGAACGGGAGAGGGGCAGAGAGAGAAGGAGACACAGAATCGGATACAGGCTCCAGGCTCTGAGCCATCAGCCCAGAGCCCGACGCGGGGCTCGAACTCACGGACCACGAGATCGTGACCTGGCTGAAGTCGGACGCTTAACCGACTGCACCACCCAGGCGCCCCAGAGAGCCCTTTCTTAATGATCAGCCTACCCCTGCCGAGTCACTCTCCCATCACCTGTGTTTGTTGTCTTCAAAGCAATTACCACTGGGTGAAATGATCTTGCAGAGATCTTGCCTCTTGTTCATGGTGAAATCCCAAGAGCCTTAGAACAGTGCTTGACCCTCAGTAAATACATAAGAAATATTACCTCCATAATTTCTTTATTTGATGAGGTACATTCAGAACGCTTGTAGTTTTTATATCCAAAACAAGCAATATCCTTTCCTTCCTTTCTGAAAAAATAGCAAAAAATGCAGCTTAAGTGGTTAATTCTAGGTCCTAATTATGGTATTGAAGTCTTGGAAAGATTCTATCATCATGCCACACTTCAATTCAAGGAATTTTTAGGAAACACTTAGTGAGGGTAAGTGTGGTAGAAGACACAGAGAGGTAAGTGACAGTCACTGAGTCCTGCTGAGCCACCTAACAAGGTTCCTTATGCCACATAGCATCTGGGTAAAATGTTCTAATCATCTCCAAGAGCCGCCACCCTCCTCTCCATCGCTTGACCACATAGCACTCTTCAGTCAAGCTCATATATTAACCATTTATGTGTCTCTGTTGATTCCATACAGAGTACTCTCTTTCTCCATAATCACCTCCCAGCCGTCCTTTAAGCCCCAGCTTCAAATTCCTTTTTCCATGGGCCTTTCCCCAAATTCCACATCTCCATGGTTATTCATCACCTTCGAACACACAGAGTGTACAATCTGTTACAGAGCTTCAGCTTGTATTGTTCACTCTTTCCTGTTGTAAATCCCGACTCCCCAGTGGATTATAAACTCCAAGAGGAGCTTATGGCGGGTGCTCCTTGAATGCTGATGGTCTGAGCACTACCTGACTGAGTCTCCTAAAACAGATTTAAAGTTCAGAATCATGTTCATGCGGTAGAATGGAAAGAGATCTTGAAAACTCTTCCGACCCCTCAGTGTGTTCTCTGTATTTAAGAATCTCTTACGATTTGCCTCCCTCTCTCTTTTTATCTTATCTTTCCTTCCCTTCCCCTATGTTTATCTGGTTTGTTTTTTAAATTCCACATAGGAGTGAAATCATATATTTGTCTTTCTCTGACTTATTTCACTTACCATAATATACTCTAGTTCCACCCACATTGTTGCAAATGGCAAGATTTCATTTTTTAAATCATTGAGTAGTAGTCCATTGTGTATATATGTGTGTGTGTGTGTATATATATATATATATATATGTATATATACATGTATATATACACATATACGTATGTATGTATACACACACACACACACACACTCACCACATCTTTATCTTCTTTATCCATTAATCAGCCAATGGACATTTGGGCTCTTTCCATAATTTGGCTATTGTTGATAGTACTGCTATAAACATTGAGGTGCATGTGCCCTTTCGAATCAGCATTTTTGTATCCTTTGGATAAATACCTAATAATGCAATTTCCAGGTTGTAGGGCAGTTCTGTTTTTAACTTTTTGCGGAAGCTCCACAGTGTTTTCCACAGTGGCTGCACCAGTTTGCAGCGTGGTTCCCCTTTCTCCGCATCCCCACCAACATCTGTTGTTTTCTGAGTTGTTAATGTTAGCCATTCTGACAGGTGTGAGGTGGCATCTCATTGTGATTTTGATTTGTATATCTCTGATGATGAGGTGATGTTGAACATCTTTTCATGGGTCTGTTAGCCATCTGGATGTCTTCTTTGGAAAAGAGTCTATTCATGTCTTCTGCCCATTTCTTCACTGGATTATTTGTTTTTTGAGTGTTGAGTTTGATGAGTTCTTTATAGATTTGGGATACTAATCCTTTATCTGATAAAGGGTTGCTGAGGGGAGGTGGGTGGGGGATGGGCTAAATGGCTGATGGGCATTAAGGAGGGCACTTACTGGGAATGAGCACTGGGTGTTATATGTAAGTGATGAATCACTGGCTTCTACTCCTGAAGCCAAAACTACACTGTATGTTAACTAACTTGAATTTAAATACATAAATTTCAACAACAAAAAAAGAAAATCCTATTCTATTCTCCACCCAAGCTAACACATGCTTGCTGCCGTAGACACAAACATCTCTTACACTATTATAGACAAACATGTTATATTTGGGATGATGTGGTGTCTCCTTGTATTCTCCAACTCTTTCCTCTTCCCATCCTCCAACATCCTGGTCCATAACACCAGGATGATAGAATCTTTAGAAGGATTAAAGTGACAAGGTGGAGGGAGGGTGAGGAGGAAATGGGAGAGTTGGATATTTTTTTATTTAGAGAAATGTGGAAGGGTATTAATTTATCCATTCTTTGCTTGACTTCTGAAAAAGATTTCAGTGGGAAAAGAAATGGGATTGCAATACCTCTTGTCTTTCACACTTTAAGCACTGAATCGTGTGTGTATATGTGTGTGAATGTACGTGTGTTTAGCAGTAGAAAAGAAAGGATTCCAAAGCCATTGGTGTCATGATGCCAAAATATCCAGATGAAGAATTCAATCAATTGTGCAGATGTTACAAATACATAATGCCAAGTATCCCAATCTGGGGAAAAATCGACTGATTTTTTTTTTTCATTAAAAAAAAAAATATTTCAGCAGGGAACAGTTGCCGCCTGATTTGCCAAGCTTAAGAGCCAAAATGACAACACTTTCTATCCAAAGTTATCAGGTTGATGCTTTGGAAAGAGGTTTTGGTGTCTCAAAGATTTATCTTCTCTTCTTTCAGGGTACTCTTCAAGCAGGATTTTTTCTTTTTTACTTTTATTACATATTTAATTTAAGCAGAAGGGGGACACAAAAGATAGACAAAATGGACAAATCCTCAGAAATTGCTACAGAAAGAAACATTGTATTTTTTAAGTGGTATACATCAGAACAAAAAAACATTTTTTTTGACGAGATTTAAACAGTCCTAAGGAAAACAACGTACGGAATACCATGAAGCGAGTTTTGTTGTGTTGACATATTAAGACTTCATAATGCAGCCTCTGTAAACTCTGGTCTAGTTCAGGAATGCTCTAAATTGGCCCAAACTATCCAGGTCCTCGAATACCTGATACCAGAGTACCATTCGGAATTTTGCATCGGGTAGATCCCACCTAGCTCCACACCCCTGCCAGGCTGGGTCACTGCCCAAACTGCAAGCCCCGTGGTCATGGTCTTCTTCCTTACTCCACCTCAAACTGCTCTTAGTTTCTTCTCTCCCTACCCAACCTCCCCACAGTCTCCTCCTATCCAAATCCTTGATTATTGGAGAAGAGAGGAGGCAAAGAACAAAGGCCCTTCACCCTCACTTTTGAAAAAGCTAAGGTCCTCTTCAGTCGTGTTACCATCCATGTTTATTTTCAGAAAATATTTTATTGTCACCATGATTAAATAGACAATCAAGTGTTGTTACTGTCATCCATAACTATCTTAACCAACTTACCAGTTCACTCTGAAATTTTTTTTATTTCTGTCTTCCAAAAATTGAATCCTAAATATTTTTTAAAACCCCAGATTCTCAAGCTACTTTTCATACCTAAAACTATCTTTGAGATCACCCAGACGGCCCCCGAGAAATTATAAATATTGATTCTTTCACCGTATGAAAAGAGAGATGCTGGAAATAACTAGGTTTGTTTGACAAGTTGCACGGGGAGGGTTGTCAGACCAGGAGAGATATTCATTCCCAGGTTAACTTTGTAGAAGGAAAATTTTATTAATATAAATTTATGAGAAATGGCCTGCTTTCTGGGAAATCCATGGTGATTTTTCAATATCTTCGCTGTCCACGACATATTTTAACCTTCATGGACAACATTGATCAAAACTCTAAGAAATAGTCGTGTTGGGTTTTCCTGTGTTTATCAGTCCGAGTATTGCTCTGCCTGATGACCTGATGAAGCCAGGCAACTATGGTGTTATCAGTCCTAATATCAGTTATTGTTTCAAATCTACTTGGCTGTAACCTTGTTCCTTTAATTTGGAGGTAGCACCTTTTAGGCCAGTTGCTCTCAACTGGGAACCTGCATCAGACTTAGGTATGGAGTTTTATAACAATACAGCTGTTTACTCCTGAATCTCCCTCCTTTTTTTTTTTTTTTTAATTTTTTAAGTGTTTATTTATTTTTGAGAGACAGAGAGTGATTGGGAGAGGGGCAGAGAGAGAGGGAGATAAAGAATCCAAAGCAGGCTCCAGGCTCCGAGCTATCAGCACATAGTCCAATGCAGAGCTTGAACTCACAAAGCCACAAGATCACAACCTGAGCCAGAGTCAGATGCTTAACCAACTGAACCACCCAGGCATCCCTAACTCAATCTCTTTACTTAGTATTCTTGGCACATGATAGCTCAGTATTATTATATATTATATCTTGAGGTTTTTTCCCCTCTATAAATATTATGTTCGTTTGTATAAATCGGATGTGATATTTATTGATTTCATTAAAGATAGGCTTAGTTATTATACTTAGATATTTTATGTGAAAAAATGTTAATAACTTGATTGCTTTGGCGATATAACATAGCCTAATCACAGAAGTGAGCTCCACCTTTCTCACTGGTCCTGGGGTCCTGGCCTCTCACTCAAGGGGAGGGGACTGTATAAAGCATGGAATCTTAGGGGCCAGCTTAGAATCCTGCCCTATTCCATCCATCAATCCGTCCTCATCAATATTTAAAGTAGCAGAAATCCTTCTTTTGTAATCTTTAATTTGCAGTCCAACTGGGAGTTTTAATTTTATTTATTTGGTATTTATTTGTTTTGGTAACTTCTTGTCATTGGAAGTTGGGAGAGGACTACAAGTGACATCAGGCTTGTCCCCTTTGTCTCCTAGACTTCTCTCCGCTTCTTGCTCTCTCTGCTGCTTCATCTCAGGCTCATTCACTGGCTCTTCTCTCTGTCTTATAAGGTGGATGTTCTCTGGGCTTCCATCCTCCACCCTACTGTCTTCTCCCTGCATTTACTTTAACGGAATGGTTGCATCTGTTCCCAATTGCTTCAACCCCCATCCACATGCCAACACTGCTCACAACTTATATCTCCAGCCCAGTTATTTCTCCCTGTTTTAACCATAATTATTCACAATTTCCTTGATTTAAATCAACTTGGTTACCATGTTTACATATCAGAGACAATAATCTGTACTTTTCATGACATTTATAAACCTTGATTTCCTTTAAACCCATTTTATGGTACTATTGATTTTCTTAATGAAACTTGACAGGGTTTTAATATATGTTAGCTCAGAAACTGGCAAGTGGGACAATTAGTACCTAAAAGCTGTATTGCAGATTCAAGGAGATCTTCATCATATTTAAAGTATTTTTGTAAATGGCAGTCAGGAAAGTCCGAATGGTTAGGATAGCTAAGTGACATTTGCAGAAGGAAATATTTTATTCCTGGGAGTCTTTGTATTATCCCCTTTGAAAAAAGATTTAAAAGAATGTCTTTACCTTATTATTTTTTTGAGAGAAAGAGTGTGTGAGCCAGTGTAAGCAGAGGAGGGGCGGAGGGCGGGGAGAGAGAGAATCTTAAGCAGGCACCACACTCAGCATGGAGCCCCACTCCGGGCTTGATCCCACGACCCTGGGATCACGACCTGAGCTGAAATCAAGAGTCAGACGCTCAACCAACTAAGCCACCCAGGCCCCCGGTCTCATTCTCAATATGGTATAGCAGGTGTTACCTGCCATATCATCAATCAAAAAGCCTGAAATAGGAGGTATTTTACAGGAACTTACTATCAACATCATCACTGTAACTACATTGTACATGGGTGCAATACATAAGAAAACATTTCTTCTGTTTTGAGAGAAGCGATAGATGTGGGGGAAGGAGGAACAGGTCAGAATGGAGGTAAAAGAAGTAGAGAGGGGGGCGCCTGGGTGGTGCAGTCAGTTAAGCGTCCGACTTCAGCCAGGTCACGATCTCGCGGTCCGTGAGTTCGAGCCCCGCGTCGGGCTCTGGGCTGATGGCTCAGAGCCTGGAGCCTGTTTCCGATTCTGTGTCTCCCTCTCTCTCTGCCCCTCCCCCGTTCATGCTCTGTCTCTCTCTGTCCCAAAAATAAATAAACGTTGAAAAAAAAAATTAAAAAAAAAAAAAAAAGAAGTAGAGAGGTAAGTGAAAATACCAAGCTGAGAGCATTGAAGGTGTCAAAGGAAAGGGGACGGGCGGTTCCTTCCTGCTGAAACCCTGTGACTCACGCTTTAGGCACACTAGCACCCCTTCATTACTCGGCTGGACATGGGCACTGAAAGTCAGGAGGGACTTTAGCAGGCAGCCAGAAAATGCAGTGTCCGTAGAATTGGAATTTTCAAACTGTTTGGAAATAATTAGCAAATTGAGGAGAGGGAGGTAGGAAGAGACAGAGAGGCAGAGACAGAGAGAAATCAAGAGGGAGACATACTCAGAAAGAGGATCAGAGAACACTTTCCAGGCAAAGCCCCTAATAGAGTTACACAAGACAGGAATCTGGTTCGACGTTATGATTCCCGGAATTAGAAAACCACGGCCAATAAGGCCTTGTCATAATGAGTCAGTATAAAATGAACCAGGGGGAAAAAAATCTGTTGATCTTCCCAGTGTGCATTAAGGGCAAGATTTTTGTCACCACATTTTGCCCAACATATTGAAAAAATGTTTAATAAAAAACTTTAGATGCTAAAAGCAATATTTCTGTCACATGTAAAACCATTCAAAGCAGATAGACAAGACAGCTACATGATGCCATTTCCAAAACCCAAAGCATCTTTCAGACCCTAAGACCACCTTCACCAATGGAAGCTTCCACAAAGTTTGCTCTATGCAAGTCCCTCTAAGCTGGTCTGTAGTTTTGAAAATATGCTTGTTAGATCTAATGTGAACTGCTGCATCAGAAACATAGGAAATGAGTTACTATTCACACAAAAAAGTCCATGTTCGAGTGACATTCT
This sequence comes from Leopardus geoffroyi, assembly GCF_018350155.1. NCBI lineage: Eukaryota > Metazoa > Chordata > Mammalia > Carnivora > Felidae > Leopardus > Leopardus geoffroyi. The sequence goes on along the minus strand of NC_059341.1, from coordinate 74,457,042 downwards.
TAAGAAACTTTGAATTATTCTGTTGAAACTGGAAGCATTCTGCTTTTCTCCCTTAAAACATATGCCAGTTGCTAAGTTGGTCAGCACTGGCCTTTTTTGCACAAAATAATGACAATAATGATAACAGCCATCGTCTACTGAGCACTGAATTTGCGGCACGTATCGCTCTCAGTGAAACTCTCGTATGAGATACGCTCTGTCGTTCACATGTGCAGGGCAGTTAATTCTCACAAAAGGCAATATGTTTGGTTTAGTGATTATCGATGATTCCATAGAGACATGGAAAGCAAGAGACAGAGAGGCTGAGTGAGTTGCCTCGAGCTCCACAGTTGCCGGCGTCTGCTCAAGCTGCAACATGCCTGCAATGCTCTCTTTCCGCGTCTCTGCCCACCAGCGTCCCACACCCCACCCTTACTCCCGCGCCCAGGAGAATGAATGAGCCCCTCTTCTGCGACCTTCTAGCACCTGTTCATCCCTGCAGCACAACTCTCTTTGTACTTCTGGTTTCCTCTAAGATAGCATTTAGTACCGCGCACAGCAGATGCTGTCCAGATGCTGCCTACAATTACTGACTAAACTCTGTACCTCCCACTAGATAGAACTTATTTCTCCTCGAACCTTCTACAACATTTAGCACGTCCCTTATACAGCTTCACTTTAACGTTTTTCATGCCAGTTTACTCTCTCATCTTGGTCCAGTCCCTTTCCACAGTTTAGAAATTCCTGCACGTTAGGGGCCTTATGTGAGGTATAACACGCAAAATCTGTGTACCAGGACGGCCCTGGGAAAATAGCTGCTGAAGTGAACGCCTGGACCACATCTACTCTTGTCAGAGCATTCATATCCCTAAAGAGGTGTCTCTCTCAAAATCCATTCCTTAATTGTATCCCCCAAGTCGGATTCTTAACAGCCCTGTGCTCTGCTTAGCTGGATAGTTACATGAATGTGATAATTCTGGCCCTCTCCACCTTACACAAGAGCCACGCTATCAGATTCTATGAACAGAAGCGTTTTGATAACTATGAATTATGTAGTAAACAGCTCATCGCAAGGAGGAAAACTGGGAGCCCCAGAAAGCACAGAGTGAGAACCTGGTCTGAGAAACTCACTCTTCTGATAACAAGAGGGTAATAAGTGCATGAGACTAAGAATGGAGGAAGCCTGGACAAGATTGGACCCTGACAGGGGTAGGTAGATACGGGTCGTCAAAGAGTGCGGCATCCAGGGGACTAAGGATCAGGAACAACTAGCTCCCCTCCTAGTCGGGAGCTGTGGAAAAGCCCACAGTTGGCAAGTCGGCCAAGGCAGAATGCACTTAGTATCTTCCAATTCTAGAGCTGCGGAACTGGGCAACAGGGCCTGCCCCAGCCAGGCGGGCGGGTGAGCTCACATGAATGCCTCTACTCTGCTAAGCTAGATACGCTCTGTCCCACAGAATTCCTTATGCTGTAGCTGAGTTGATCGTTTACTCTGTCCGTGTGCTGGGATGTAGGGTGAAAGCATGGGTTGAAAGGATAGAACATGATTGTTAATCTAAGGTGGTCTCAAAGGTTTGGCTTAATATGTTTTTTTTTAATTTTTTTTAACGTTTTATTTATTTTTGAGACAGGGAGAGACAGAGCATGAACAGGGGAGGGTCAGAGAGAGGAGACACAGAATCTGAAACAGGCTCCAGGCTCTGAGCTGTCAGCACAGAGCCCAACGTGGGGCTCGAACTCACGGTCTGCGAGATCATGACCTGAGCCGAAGTCGGCCACTTAACCGACTGAGCCATCCAGGCGCCCCTGGCTTAATATGTTTTTTAATGTTTCTTTATTTTTGAGAGAGAGACTCAGAGTATGAGCAGGAAAGGGGCAGAGAGAGAGGGAGACACAGAATCCGAAACAGGCTCCAGGCTCTGAGCTGTCAGCACAGAGCCCGACACGGGGCTCGAACTCACGAACCGTGAGATCGTGACCTGAGCCGAAATCGGACCCTTAACTGACTGGCCACACAGGCACCCCTCAGAGGTTTGGTTTAAAGAGGAGAATTCTACTGTCCTGTGGATCTTGGACTTGCAAGGTTCAGAGGAGATGAATGAGGTCAGCGTGGGTCCTGAGGCATGGTTATCTTTAAAACAGCCCCTGGCAACACTGCTGAGCCAATTCCCCAGAACTGCCCTACAATACTCTCACTCTGTCTTACTTAACTTTTCCACCTGGCAGCTCCAGGCTTTGAGATGAGCCCATGAACTTTGTCCTCCTTTCTTTTTTCTTGGCTTCCTTCCAAAAGGCACCAGCTATTTATGGGGAGCCTTTTCCTGGTCATAAAACATATTGGCAGAATTGGCTTGGGGACAATTCTTATTTCTCTTGGGATATCTTTCTTGTAAGGTAGAACTACTGTCGTTGGATGATAAGGAAGTCTGTGAAAGGTCTAGATATATTGTGAGTAAGGAGCATTTCCAAGAGAGTTCCAAGTTAAAACTTAGCCTATATTGCAGTTTGGATTTCAGTTTAATGTGGTCTTCAAAAGAAAAGAACGTGCCTTTACTCTGTAAAAAAAATTTTTAATGATTAGTTTTGAGAGAGAGAGAGAGACAGAGTGCAAATGGGGGAGGGACAGAGAGAGGAGACACAGGATCTGAAGCAGCTTCAGGCTCTGAGCTGTCAGCACACAGCCCAATGTGGGACTCAAACCCATGAATCAGTAGATCATGACTTGAGCCGAAGTCAGATGCTTAACCGACTGAGCCACCCGGGCGCCCCTACTCTGTAAGATTTCTGACAGCCTGTGTCTATACGTCACATTGTTTTTGCAGCGCTGTCATTAAAAAACTGGATTAAAAGTAGTTTATTCCAATTAATACATACACGTGGTCTTAAAAACAAAGCTGTATCAAAACATCTCTAGTAAAAGTCAGCAGTTGGTTAACCCACCTCTCTTCATAACTACAACCCCCCAAATAACTTTCAATTTAACTGTTTCTTCTGGGTTTTCCCTTTGTGAGACAGAGAGTGAGTTGGGGAGGGGCACAGAGCGAGGGAGAGACAGAATCCCAAACAGGCTCCATACTGTCAGTGCAGAGCCCGACACGGGCTCAGGAACTGTGAGCTCACGAACTCATGAACTCATGAACCTTGAGATCATGACCGAAGCTGAAACCAAGAGTCAAATGCTTAACTGATTGAGCCACCCAGGTCCCCTTCTCTAGTACATTCCTAAGGAAGGATGCATAGGGTGGTTCTTTTTCTTAGTCCAAGCATATGTGAAAATGTCTTGCTCTCATACATGATTGATAGTTGGGCTGAGTATAGAACTTTTGACCTAAAGTCTTTTTTTCCCCCTCAAATTTTGAAGACATTTATTCATGTAGATGTTCAAGGTGTTTAAACCTTCTCTAAGAATTGTATATAAAATAAAATATATATTTTATATACATAGTATATATATTCTGGGATTCTTAAATTTCAAGATGGTTGGAAATGAATTTTTTAAAAATCCATTATTGAGAGTGGTCTGTGGGGTTTTTTTAATCTGGAAACTCATGTCGCTCTCCCTCTCGCTCTCCCTCTTGCTCTCTTCCTCTCGAGCCTCCTCCTTCTAGCCATAGGAGTTTTTCCTGCTTTCCATACCCTCTCTTTTTTTCTAGAAATCTTATTGTTGACAGCTTTGAGTTGCTCTCTTTGTTATCTTATTGGGTTACAACTCTTCATCTTTTATCTTACTTTCTGGGATAGTTTCTTTGATTTGGTTGTAATCATATTTGTATTTTCAAGCCTCTTTATTTCCCTATAGCAGTTTGGTCTGCTATGAAAATAATGGCCTGCAATATTTTCTCTTCTCTCTGAGGATACTAATAAAAAATGTTTTCTATATAATTTTTTTAAGTTGATTTATTTTTTGAAAGAGAGAGAGAGAGAGAGAGAGAGAGAGAGAGAGAGGCAGGGGGCAGGGGAGAGAAGGAGAGAGAAAATCCCAAGCAGACTTTGTGGGGACAGCACAAAACCCAATGCAGGTCACGAACCATGAGATCATGACTTGAGCCAAAATCAAGAGTCAGTTGCTTAACCAACTGAACCACCCAGGCGCCCCCAAAATATTTTACCTTTTCTTTTATTTCTTGTATCTTTGCCATCCAAGTTCATTTTTTGTTTGTTTCATCAGTGTCTCTCAGGTTGGAGGCCCATAGGTGTTTGGTAATCTGTGGCTGTCCATTCACATTACTGTAACAGCTTTATTGAGAGATAATTTACACACCTCACAACTCACCCATTTAAAGTGAACACAGCAATGGTTTGCAGGTATAGTTTTGCAACTATCACCACCTAAACTTTAAATGTTTTTTTAACGTTTATTTATTTTTGAGACAGAGAGAGACAGAGCATGAACGGGGGAGGGGCAGAGAGAGAGGGAGACACAGAATCTGAAACAGGCTCCAGGCTCTGAGCCATCAGCACAGAGCCTGATGCGGGGCTTGAACTCACGAACCGCAAGATCATGACCTGAGCTGAAGTCGGACGCTTAACCGACTGAGCCACCCAGGCACCCCAACCACCACCTAAACTTTAGAACATTTTCATCACCCCCAAAAGAAACCCCATACCCGTTAGTAGTCATTTCCCATTTCTCCTCAGTTGATTTTCTCTCCCCTGCTTCTTCTGACTCAGCTCTAGGAAACCACTCATTACTTTCCACTTCTACATATTTGCCCATTCTGGCCGTTTTATAATGGGGACTGAATCATACAGTCTCTTGTGACTGACTTCTTTCACTTAAAATGTTTTCCAGATTCCTCCATGTTGCAGCATGTATTCGTATTTCACTTTTTTAAATTGCCAAATAATATTCCATTGTATGGATATGCCATATTTTGTTTATCCATTCATCCATTTATGGACATTTTCCCCACTTTCTGACCATGATGAATAAGGCTGGCGTGAACATTCATGTGCAAGTATTTATGTGGACATATGTTTTCGTTTCTCTTGGGTTTACATCTAGGAGCGGAACTGCTGGATCATATAACTCGAAGTGCGAATTTTTTTTTTTTTCAACGTTTATTTATTTTTGGGACAGAGAGAGACAGAGCATGAATGGGGGAGGGGCAGAGAGAGAGGGAGACACAGAATCAGAAACAGGCTCCAGGCTCTGAGCCATCAGCCCAGAGCCCGACGCGGGGCTCGAACTCACGGACCGTGAGATCGTGACCTGGCTGAAGTCGGACGCTCAACCGACTGCGCCACCCAGGCGCCCCACGAAGTGCGAATTTTTAAGAAACTGCCCGAAACATTGCTGAAGTGCTTCACCATTTTACATTCCCACCAGCAGTGTATACAGGTGTCCGTTTCCCTACATCTTCGCCAATAGTTGTGATTATCCATCCTTTTTATTATTGCCATGCTAGTGGGTATGGAGTGATGTCTTGGGGTTTTGATTTGCATTTCTCTAATAGCTAATGACATTGAACATCTATTCATGTACATATGGGCTATGTGTATGTTTTCTTTGAAAAAATGTCTCCTCAGATCCTTTGTCCATTTTTAATTGTTTTGTTGTTGTTGTTGTTGTTGTTGTTGTTGTTGTCGTCGTCGTCGTCAGTGTGTTTTATACATCCCGGACACAAGTCCCTTATGAGATATATGATTTGCAAGTTTTTTCTCCCATTCCGCGGGCTATCTTTGCATTTTCTTGATGGTATCCTTTGAAGCACAGAAGGTTTTAATTTTAATGAAGTCTAATATATCTATTTTTTTTTTCTTTTGTGTCTTGTGATTTTGGTGTCATCTCTAAGAAGGCATGGTCACAAAGATTTAATCCTATATTTTCTTCTATGGGTTTTACCGTTTTGGTCTTATATTTAGGTCTGTGATGCATTTTGAGGTGTTTGTTTGTTTGTTTTTTGTTTGTTTGTTTTTGTATATGGTGTTTAGAAGAAGTCAAGTTTCATCCTCTTGCGTGTGAGGATTCAATTGTCCCCACACTGTTTGCTGAAAAGACCTGTTTACCCATCTTTAAGAGTGAAACATTGGACGACTAATTGGAAGTGCTCTGAAGATGTGAGTAAGTTGCATGAGAGGAGCTAAGCACCTGGAAGGCTCTCCTCTAGGGTTACTGGGCAGTGAGCTGGCCTTTTCCTGGAGTTCCCTAAAAAGGTAGTATTCAAAGATGTGTCACTCTGTCCTCCGCCCTGTACCTTCCCCCACTGCACCTGCTGCTTTGGTCCAGAACATCTCTTGCTTAATTTCTACAAAAAATTAGCCTGTGGTCACTTGGAAATAGGTGATGGATGGGTGGGTAGGAGAAGGTTGACACCTGTCCAGTGTAGGTTGGTGGAGATCCACCAGGGTTTAGTCACTTCAAATGCAGATTTCCCTGGATTTTAACCTTTTGCTATTATCCACACCTTGGTGCCTGCAAGTCTTGAGACTTTTTATGAGTTTTAGTGGAGGAAATTGACTCATTCCTCATCAGTGGACCTTTCAGCAGGTATATGAGTTTTGGCTTCATCCACTCTGCCAAGTCACTTGCCATGCCTCTTTTTAATTGTACCCTCTGAAAATCTATTGAAAGACTTCGCCTGCTGATGACTCATCTCCCTTTCTTGTTTTGGTCATTTATCATTTTAATGATGCTCTGGAGCAAAAGAAGATAACCAGGTGATAAATATGCCATGTTTAACAGGAAATTTCCCTTCAGTTCTGACTGTGCACGGCTTTAAAAAGAACTGCATTTCAAATCAGAATATAGCTAATTTCAGTAGGAGAATCTGATTTTTTACAAATGTGAATATACAGTTAAAAAGAGAGAGAGAGAGAATAATCTTTCTAAATTCAAGTCTATGGTCCATATTAGAGGCCATCCCATTGACAAATTTAAACTCCCTTGATGGCGGGCACCTTGTCTCTGTCTCCCCCAGGAAATTCTCCGAGCCAACCACAGAGTTTAATACATGGGGAGCTTTCAATAAATGTTTTATAAAGGAATGGAAGAATTAATGAGCGGTCATGTGATACTGATCAAAGTTGCCAATGACCATGAGTAGCCTCCTGGTAAATGGTAATATTTTTCTGCACTGACAGCGCTGATTTTGACTGATTTTTGCATCCTGACATGTGGGAAGTAGATGAAGTACATTAATTTCTCAACTGTAAGGTCCAAAGCTAAGCTGTATTTTACTCATATGCAAGTCAACACAGACTGATGAGGTAGAAAAATTTACTCCTAGTTCAACGAAATCTGACTTCAAAGCAAGTTAAACTTACTCTTAAATCAATCTTCCCACATTCTTCCCACCAACTCCAGAAGATGAAATGTCATTGTTCACCAATAGGACTTAAATTGAATTAATTAAATCCATCCATTTTGGTGATTATAAAATATAATCAAATTTATAACAGAATATTAGTATATTATCTTGCTGTTTCACAATTATCTTGAGATATAGGAGATGAAATGACTGTCTTTGGGGTGAACTTTTGTTTCATTATTCTGAAAATTCTAAGATATGTAGATTCACACCACCTAGAAGTATTTGTTCTGAATTTAATATTTCTATTGTACAAGGTCACCAAGACACATGATAGCTATAAAGAAAGTAAGTTATTTGGAGTTGAGGAAGCAAAATATAGACAAACCATAATATATATGGTTATAACTTTATATGGCTTTACTCATCATATTTCACTCTACTTCAAGTTAATCTATTAGTAAACTCTGGAAATAGAAAATGCAAAATAGGAGTTGTTGGTGATTTGACTTCTCAAAATGCTTAGCTTGCTGAGAAAGTTTCAGATAACTTTTAGGAATAGCACATCTAAATTAAGTTGGTTTCAACCCATTGCCTATGTCTTGGATTGTTGCCCAGCACTTTCTCTAGGGTTTCTGGAAGATGTTGTTTCTTGCCTTTTTAAAAATAGTTGAGATATGATCAAGAAAAGAGTCGGTTTCCATTATTCTGAAAAAAATGTAGAAGTAAAGTGTTTTCCTCCCCAAAGTGGGGGGTAAAGTTGTTTGATCTCAGTCGTTCTACTTGATAATTACTATCTATTTTGTTCTTGGGTGTTTTTCCTTCTTTGTTTTGGCTTAAATCTCTTCATAACTAGTGACACTTACTGGTTTCCTTCATTATCATTCATTAGATAGTTTAAAAATTACATGAACAGGGATGCCTAGTGTCTCAATCGGCTGAGCATTGGATTTCACCTCAGGTCATGATCTCACAGTCTGTGAGTTCAAGACCTGCATCTGGCTCTGTGCTGACAGCTCAGAGCCTGGAATCTGCTTCAGATTCTGGGTCTCCCTCTCTCTCTGCCCCATCTCCCACTCATGCTCTGTCTCTGCCTCTCAAAAATGAATAAGTGTTTTAAAAAATTAGAATAAATTACACAAACCCTCAAAAAACAATTTGAAATGTCATTTACATTACTTAAACTATGGTTATATCAATAGTTTACTGGTAGAATTAGATACTCAGCTTGGAGTTACAGAGAAGTAAATATGTTATTGTCATTTATATTTTTCTAAAGAGACTCTTTCACAGGCACAAGCCTAATGAGTTCACTTTTAATTTTGTTCTGGAATCTTTCTGCATTCATAGGCAACTGCTGATGTTTCTTGTATCTCAAGTCCTCCTGTTTCTTAGAACCATTTTTACTATAAATTGAATGTTTATATCCTCCCCAAATTCATATGTTTTAAACCTAATCCCCAATGTGATGGTATTTGGAGTTGGGGCCTTTGGGAGGTGGTTTTGTCATGAGGGCAGAGCCCTCATGCCTGGGATTAGTGCCCTTCTAAAGGGATCTCAGAGAGTTCCCTCACCAATTCTGTCACACGAGGTTCCAGGAAGAAGCTGTCAAGACCCAGGAAGCCTGTTCTCACCAGACACTGAGCGTGCCAGCACCTTGATCTTAGACTTCTCAGCCTACAGAGCTGTGAGAAATGAGTGTCTGTAATTTATAAGCCACCCAGTCTATGGAATTCTGTGACAGTAACCCCAACTGACGAAGACATATTTTATATTTTCTTGGTCTGTCTGTTTGAATAGCAATGAATGCTATCCTTTCTTAATTCTCGTATGTTCAATAATGCCTTGATTTTGCCTGTCCACTTAATTAATATTTGTCTGGGTGCAGAATTCTAAATCCAAACCTTCAGAATTTAGAAACCATTATTCCATTGCAACATGTGTAACATCTTTTGTTAACCTGATTCAAGTACTCTGTAGCTAGTAACTTTTGTCTGGAAGGCTTTTAAGTTTCTCTCTTTGTCCTGGAGTTCTAACATTTCACAAGTATGTATCTAAATACATTAATTGTTAATTATTCTCGACACTTAGTAGGGTCTTTCAAATCTTTCTTCAGCTCAGTACCTTTTTCTACTTTTGTTTCTCAATTATTTATTTCCTTTTATTCATCCTGTTTTCTCCTTTTGGAATTTTGATTAGGTGGCTATTGGACGTCCTAAAAATCTGCTGTATCTCTTAACTTCTCTCCTACTTTTAAAATAGGCAATAGAGAATATTAGTTTAAGAGCAAAGTCTCCGGGGTCAGATTCTCTAGATTTTAATTTCAGCTCTGCTGCCCCAGTAGCTGTGTGACTGGGCATGTTACTTAACTTCTCTGTAAATAATAATAGTTCTCAGCTCAGAGAGTTGTTATAAAAATTAAATATGTGGGGCGCCTGGGTGGCTCAGTTGGTTAAGTGTCCGACTTCAGCTCAGGTCACGATCTCGCGGTCTGTGAGTTTGAGCCCCGCGTCGGGCTCTGGGCTGATGGCTCAGAGCCTGGAGCCTGCTTCCCATTCTGTGTCTCCCTCTCTCTCTGCCCCTTCCCCGTTCATGCTCTGTCTCTCTCGGTCTCAAAAATAAATAAAACGTTAAAAAAAACAAATTAAATATGTAACAACTAAAGCACTTAGAACAGTCTGGCACATATTAAGTACTACTATTATTTCCCTCTCCATTGGCTCTTTGTCCGTATATTCTCAGAGTTCCTTGAATTTACCTTCTGTATTATCAACTTTTCTAGGTGTCCCTTTCATTATTTAGACCATTTATTTTTTTCATTCGAGCAACTGTATTTTTTTAAGTATTCATTTATTTTGAGAAGAAGGGAGCATGCACACTTGTGAGCCAGTGGGGGAGGGGCAGAGAGAGAGGGAGAGAGAGAATCCCAAGCAGGCCCTGTGCTGTCAGTGTTGAACCTGACCTGGGGCTTGATCCCATGAGCCTTGAGATTGCGACCTGAGCCGAAATCAAGAGTCAGATGCTTGACTGACTGAGCCACCCAGGTGCCCCCCTGGCCCTGAGCTATTGTATTTTTAGGTGCAATAGTATCTGTCCCGTTTTCTGATTGTTCCATTTTCATAGCAGCTTGTTCTCATTTTTGGTAGCAAAAACTTTAAGTTTTTATTTAAATCCCAGTTAGTTAATACACAGTGTTATAATAGTTTCAGCTGTAAAATATAGTGATTCAACACCATAGAACACCCAGTGCTCAACACAAGTGCACTCCTTAATCGCCATTACCTGTCCCTCCCCAACCCCGCCTACCTCCCCCAAACTCAATTTTAATATTAACTGTTTTTTGAAGTATAAGTTCTTTTTTGTTCATCAAGTTATCTCCTCTTTTCTAGAGTTAGTATTTCTTCTGTTCATCTTGGTCTTTCTCTTCCACGGTGTGGATTTTCTTTAAATGCCTGGTGACCCTTGATTTCCTTTTATTGTGTATGGATGTTGGTAGACACACATACTGAGCTTGGGTTTCCTTTGTAGTTGTGTTCGATCTGGCTCTACCTCAGTCAGAGTCCAAACAGGAAAACAAAAGCACATTAAACATGGTAAACATTCACATAGATCAAAGTTAATACAGACATTTTTTACAAGAATTTTGGAAAGTCTGGAGGAGCAAAAGACAGTAGAGTCAAGTTACTTGAAGATTAATAACTATAGGAAACTGTGACCATCTCTGTTTTGAGGAGGCAAAACTTTACCCAAAGCTAGCTCAGATGTGCTGCTAAGGGTCCTGCTGTTGAAGCCCAGCTGTCTGAGCAGGAACCCGGTAATCTGATCTAAATATCCCCCCTGGGACTGGGGTCGGCAAATTTAAATGCCTACAGGGTTTGGTAAGCCTTGAAATATATGAAGCAGGTGGGCTGGTGGGCCTGAAACAGCGAGGGTGGTAGGAAATGCACACCCAGCCAAAAGGCATTTGCATTAAATTTTGCAAAATATTACGGCTATCTAATAAAACTGATTTTCGGCTAGATTCTATATCTGCCGGTTTCCACTCTCCCAACATATTTTAAATATTTACTTTACAGGACAACTTATTTTCAGGTTTACCAAAGGCCTAATAACGCACACCACAGAGAGTGAGTTTTACTATTATCTGTAGAGCTGGATATTAGCAATTGGTGTCCTATTACATTATTTTGTTAGATTCATATATCGCAGTATGATTTGGGTCATACTGGTGAAAACATTCAGTTGGTTTTTTTGTTCAGCTCTTTTGAGGGTATAGGAAAACAATCCTGTTCCTTTTAATATTTTATAGTCTGCTTTTTGTAGCTCTGTCTGACAAACATGAGCTGGAGTATCATTACGTTTTGGATGCCTCCCAGATATGAATATCACTTTTCAGACCATAAAAGGAGTGACAGGATCCTTGGCAAATGGACTAGGGAGGACTGAACCTCAAAAGAACGGACTTTATGCTGACTGAAACAGTGGAGAAAAGGAAACAAGAAAAAGAAAAGTGGACCTGTCATACGGCCACCTGAATTTTCCCAGATATTATTAAGTTTATGGGGGAAAGACTCACACCAAGACCAAGCAATTACCTTCAACTCTAGGAGAAAGGAACCAAGATGTTTTTGTGCCTTAATGCATGCCAGGCTCTGTACATTGTCATTTTGTTTTTGTCAAGTCAACCACGTCTTTGAGCCCATGTTATGGACGGAAGCTTGAGGCTCAGAGAATTTAAGCACCTGACCAGTTAAACAACTATTAAGTGCCAGCTCTGCTATTTAAACATAAATCTGTTTGATTTCAACCCTTGGGTTCTTTCCTCTACACCATACTGTTTCTTTATGAAGTCAGAAGTTAGTAAGAGATTTCAGAAGACCGTGGGGAAACTCTCCACAAAGGAGCATTTTTGAGAGCTGTCTGTTTTCCCTTGACAATGTATTTTTTTAATATTTTTTAATGTTTATTTTTGAGACAGAGGGATACAGAGCATGAACGGGGAGGGTCAGAGAGAGGGAGACACAGAATCTGAGGCAGGCTCCAGGCTCAGAGCTGTCAGCACAGTGCCTGACGCGGGGCTCGAACTCACAGACGGTGAGATCACGACCTGAGCCGAAATCAGACGCTTAACCGACGGAGCCACCCAGGTGCCCCTTCCCTTGACAATGTATTGAGAAAGTGTTATAAATTTTAGACATTTTACTGGTTACTTTGCAAGCAGGCAATAAATGAGTAAAATTATTCCAACTTCATATCCACTTAGATAGCTGTTGAGCCAACCAAGTCAGGCGTTGGCGATGACCCGGCCATCTTTGCCCTGTTCCACAAATAGAGCAGTGATGACTCATGTGCACAGAGTTGGTAATAAACTCACTTGCTCACGCATGCACCCTGAGCTGTGGTCCCCAGTGACTTAACGGGTCTCTGAATGTTGACAGCCAGCCACATCTAAAATCGCAGCTAGGAATAGAAGGGAACTGAGAAATCAGATACTGTGCTCTACTTCCAGAACCCTCACCGCACATAATGGAAAAACCAGCACAGGCCTTCAATAGGTAGCTGAAAGACTGAATTCTGGGCTGGTGGAATTAACCAACCTGAAAGGTGATTGTTCAAGGGCCAACTGCTCCTGTGACTTGAAGTAAGTAAGAGGCCCTGGAAAGCCTGGCAGTTCATGAACACTGTCTGGTCGTATTCCCTCTTAAAATCAACATGTTGATATGTTTCTGAGCATATAATGGGCACTGCCTAATACCCCTAATTGCCACTTAGTGTCAATCTTGGGCTTATTCTTTCTGTGTGCGTTATGATCCCTTAATTGGTTGATTAGACCAGCGCTGGCTGTGAAAGAGGTAAGTTAGTGCTGCCTTCTGTCTACTCTTGAGACTAGACGTCAACATCCACTACCCTGCGGAGGCCACACCTTGATTTTTCCTTTGCCATATCTTGTTTTGAAATCAGATACACCTGGAAAGCCCTTTATGCTTGTTAATATTAACTCAGAAGATCCTAAATAGCTTCCCAACGTCCTCTCTTGCCTCTCTCTAATCCAGGGGTCCTCAAACTTTGGCATGCACAGAATGCACCTGCTAGACTTGTTAAAACACAGACTGTAGTGCCCCACCCCAGTCCCTAAATCTAGGTGGAAGCCCCAAATTACGCATTTCTAGCATGTTCCTAGGTTATGTTAATGCTACCAGCCAGGGGGCCATTCTTTGCGCACCAACAAGGTACTTCAACTCTGCTCTGGAACACAAAGACCTATCCTTGCAGAAACCCATCAGGAGACTCAAGGCTTTGTGAAAAGCAACGGCTGAGGAAAAGCCAAACTCTGTTTTTCCCCCTAAGTGGGGGAAAGCCACAATGACCCTCTAATTCCATGGTTCTCAAAGTGCAGCTCCCCAACTGGAAGTATTAGTGTCACCCAGGGACTTGCTAGGAATGCAAATTCTCAGGCCCCACCCCAGACCACTTGTGTCAGAAATTCTGGAGGCGCAGCCCCGCAATCTCTTTTACGAGCTCCCCAGAGCTTGTCGTCTACAAGGCAGAGTGGCTTTTAACTGAATTTTTTATTGTGGTAATTGTGGACTCACATGCAGTTGTAAGAAATATTGTGGGGAGATTTCTTGTACACTTTGCCCAGCTCCCCTGAAAAGTAACATTTTGCAAAACGATAGAATAGTGTCATAACTGAGGTTTTAACGTTGATACAATGCACCTCTTTTATTTGGAATTCAGCGGCTTTCCTTGTAGTAATGTGTGTGAGGTGGGCAGACACGCATGTGCATATTAAGTTCTATACGGTTTCATTACCTGTGTTTATTGGTGCATCAACCACCACAAACGAGTTCCAACACCATAAAGACCCTTCGGTTCGTCCTTTTTTTTTTTTTAATTTTTTTTTTTAAAGTTTATTGATTTTTGAGACAGAGGATGAACGGGGGAGGGTCAGAGAAAGAGGGAGACACAGAATCTGAAACAGGCCCCAGGCTCTGAGCCGTCAGCACAGGGCCCGACGCGGGGCCTCAACTCACGGACCGCGAGATCATGACCTGAGCCGAAGTCGGCCGCTTAACCGACTGAGCCACCCTGGTGCCCCTGTCCTTCTTTTTAAACTATTCCCTCTAGCACAGCCTGCACCTTCCTGGTTCCTAACCCTTGGCAGTCTCTCTTCTGTTTTCCATTCCTAAAGTTTGTCATTTCAAAAATATTATATAAATGAAATCATACAGTATGTAACTTTTTAGGATTGGCTTTGTTTCACTCAGTATAATTAGCTGGAGGCTCATCCAAGTTGGGTGTATCAATAGTTTGTTCCTTTTTATTGCTGAGGAGTTTTTAGGGGGAGTACGTAAGACAGTTTGTTTAAACATTCCTGTTGAAGGACATCTAGACTGATTCCAATTGTTTGGCTATTACAAAGAAAATGGCTATGAACATCCACAGAGAGGTTTTTGTGTGAGCATAGGTTTTCATTTATTTGGGGATAAATATCGAAAAATATAATTGCTAGGTGGTATGTAGTTACATGTTTGGTTTTACGAGAAACTCCCAAACTACTTTTCAGAGTGGCTATACCAATTACATTTTCGCAGCAAAGTGTGAATGATCCAGTTTCTCCTCATCCTCACCAGCATTTGGTGTTCTCACTATTTTTTGTTTTAGCCATTCTGATAGATGTGTAGTAATACCTCACCAGGGTTTGAACATACATTTCCCTAATGGCTAATGATCTTGAACCTCTTTCCATGTGCTTGTTTGCTATCTGGATATCCTCCCCAGTAGCATGACTGCTCACGTCTTTTGTCTATTTCTAACTGCATTATTTTTTGTTGTTGCTGTTTCTGCTGTCAAGGTTTAAGAATTCTTTACATATTCTAGATACAAATCCTGTGTTGGTTGTGTGGTTTGCAAAACTTTTTCCTCCAGTCTATAATTTCTCTCTTCGTCCTCTTCACATACATTTTCGCAGAGCAAAAGGTTTTAATTTCGGTAAAGTCCATTATCTCCTTTCATAGAAAAATTGTACATAGTGAGGTTTTTTTTTTAAGTTTTTTTTAATGTTTATTTTTTTTGGGGGGGGGGCAGAGGCAGAGAGAGAGGGAGACACACAATCCAAAGCAGGCTTCAGGCTCCAAGCTGTTAGCACAGATCCCGACATGGGGCTCAAACCCACAAACCGTGAGATCGTGACCTGAGCCGAAGTCAGACACTTAACTGACTGAGCCACCCAGGCACCCCATAGTGAGGGGTTTTTTTTTATATTGTGGTAAGATACACATAACATAGTGACCTTTCAAAACACCTTTCTACAGTGACCCTTTAAAACACAGATCAGATTATGTCGCTTCCCTGTTTAATACCTTTTAATGGTTACCTATTGTCCTTAGGATAAAGTTAAAGTCCCTAATGTGGAGAAAAGCCTTCAAGAGTGAGGCCACTCTTCTTTGCACCTCAGCCAAACAGAACTGCTTTTAGTTCCTCTAAGATATCTGGCTTTCTCTTTCTCTACTCCTCTGGGACCATATTCTCCTATCTTCTTCCCTTTACGAATTCAGGTTTTAGCTGCTATACTGTATATCCTACAGCACAAGCATCAATACTCTCAAAGCACTTCTCACATGGAGTTGTAAATGCACATTTTTCTACTTTCCCCATTTGCTAAGCTCCTTGAAGGCAAGAGCTATTTAGTCATTGCTGTCTTTCCTTTGCTTGTTGAAATGCCTGTCACACTATACGGCTAGACCTAAGTCACTAACCCCGGTGAAATACAGCCCTCCTCACAGGACCACCCCTCAGGAAAAGAAAACAAAATCTAACCCAAACATTAGCCCCAAACTCAACATCACCCTCATCCTATCTGATCAACTTTCAAGACGTTCTGAAGTTACAAAGCAGCCTTTATTATTGAGTGCTTGTGTGTGGCATGGTATTTTTTTTGGCAAAGTGTTTTATAATTAGCTTGTTGATTGTTTCTCAAAACCCTGAAGGAGAAACGTTCCCCTTCTGTCAGAGATCAGGGAACTGCGCCCAGAAAGATCAGAAAACTGCATCTAAAATCGTATGGCAAATCATTAGCCCTCACCACAAACTGGTTTTGTCTACTTGGCTTTGACCCTGATGTGTATTGGGGAAATCCATGGAAACCCAGGGAACACCCAGAGGGGGGTTATCCAATATAACTTTCTTTTTCAGGCCGTTGACAAAAATTGAATGATTATTTTAAATGTCTGTTGAGTGTATGAATCGAACAAATACGAGCCTACTCTTTTATGTGGAATGAGTATTCCTGTTTAAAGAGGTAGGCTTATTATGAGTCCTGCTCCTCACTAGCTTACTGAGTATTTTCTAGTTTATGGACTAGGTCCCGCAAATTAGTATAACCCTATACGATAGCTTCTATAATTAGTATTAGTATAACCCTAACCCTGTAGCTTCTATGACATTGGAAGTAGAGAAAAATCTTCACAATTGGCAGTAGTTAATTCTCCTTATTTCACACAATTTAATCTGGATGTCTTCTCTACTTGCTGAGTGGATTTAAAGGTGGACTTGAGCCCTCCATAGCAAGCCCTCACAAAAGGAAGAAGAGCCCTCCTCAAAGAGAGTGGTAATTCAGGAAGAAAATTCAGAAAGAAGGCTGACTAGCCCATCCCCCACACGATACCTTCTAGTATTTCTAGAAGTTCTAAGCTAATATAGTTTGAAAGTCTACACAGTCTCCCTTGCGGTGACTGTGTTTGGGCTGACTGCAGTAGTAGGCCTCCTTGTTAGACCAAGGCTTGATTATTGTTGGATCACCGTCCTTGTTGGATCACCATCCTTGTGTTCTTGCCAGAAGGACAAGATCTACAGAACAGATCTGTCTCAAAGTATCACCCAAACCAGTGAGCCAAGTATAACAACAGCCCCAGCCTGCCACGGGCTCAGGTCTTGGCCTGCATCTATCTCTCCGGGCGGGACCTGCTCATCTCTGGTTGATCTGCCCCAGGACTATTGCATCAGCAGCAGAAATTTACATCCAAAAGACATATTTTCTCCCCAATCCACTCAGAAATATTATAGGCTCAACGATTTTATCTTGATCATGAAGACAACATTTAACTGATCCTGAGATTCAAAACATTTTTGTAGTCTGGATTTAGTGACCAATATAAAACTGTTGTTCACTTATTTATTCAATATATACTTACTGAGTACTTCCTCTGCTCCAGGCGCTGTGTTTAGCACTGAGGCTAGAGCGGTCAAAGCTTACAGTCTGGCAGGGGCAGAGCCTAATATTAAACAGTCATACGAGAGCACACATACATCCTTTGAAGCCAGCCTACGTATGCAGCACTTATTCGTTACAACACCATTTATATCTAAAACAGTTTCCTTAAAGTACACACACAGCACATTATATAGTAAACACTCTATTGCAGTGCATTGCGGGTGCGTGTATTTCCCCCACACTCAATGAGAGGCAGCTCAGCCGTTGGAGCATCAGCCACCAGACTGCAAAGACCCTCAGCCTGTCTGTTTCTCAGCAGAAACACCAGGCTGCCTACATCCACGCAGAGCTGAATTCTGCCAACAACTCGCATGAGCTTGAAGTGGGTTCCTCCCCAGAGCTTCCAGACACCTTTGACTTTATAGCTCCTGGATCAGAAAACCAGTGAAACCTACGGAATTGCCACGGAACTGTGGGATAATAATTAGCATTGCTTTGAGATGCTGAGTTTGTGATAATTTGTTACAGCAACAGAAAACTAATAACGGAGTAAGGGCGTGGACACGAATCAAGAAATGATTCCAGAATTGTAACTAGGTGTTGGTGGAATGGACCACACAACAGTATGAGAGAGACAAGAAATGGTCAGAGTCTATATATTTTGAAAGTAGAGCCCGAACCATCTACTGATGTGGTACATAATTGGGAGTGGTCGAGGGTGACTCCGGGCTTTTTGCCTGAGCAGTTGGAAGGATGAAGTCACCTGTAAATGGAGCAATGTGCAAAGATAAATTTAGAGAGGTGGGGAGGCACTGCATTATGCACAACTTTCCTAGTTACGTTAAGAATTTTGAAAGAGAGTAGATCCGAAGGTTCTCATCGCAAGGGGAAAATTTTCTTTGTTAACTGTTTGAGTTGATGGTAACTTACTACGGTAATCATTTTGCAATATGTGCACGTGAAGTCATTATGCTGTATGTTTAAACTTATCCAGTGTTGTATGTCAATTAGATCTCAAAAAAACTAAAAAAAAGAACTTTTGGTGTTATCTTAAAAATAAAAGAAAGTTATTGAATACTTTTAAGGAGACAAAGATTACAATCAGATCTGCATTTTAAAAAGAGCACTCAGGAGCCCTACAGTGGAGAAACAGATGCAGTCAGTACACCCACCCAATGTGAGTAGGTAACTTACACAGTTAGGAACGGCAGCAAAGCGAGGGTCCTTCAAGGTGAGAGCAAGGAGAGCCTCCCAGCTCATTGGAACAGAATTTCTCACACGTAAGTAAGAAGATGAGAGACTATTTCAAAAGGAAATATCCTCAGAGGCAACCAAGATTTATTAAAACTATTTTAACTACAACATTCCTTAAATATGTAATAAAACTAGCCAGAAACAATGCATAATCATAATTCTTATACCACTATAAAAGCAAATAAATTTACAAATTAAACACTGAGAAACATACCACTCAAACTTAGAACGTTAATACACTATTGCAGAAGAAACTGTTTCGCGGAAACTCAACTGCCAAAGCTTGACTTAATAGTTGAAAGATGCAGTCTGTCTTTTTTTTTTTTTTTTTTAGGCATCAACAATACAAAGGCAAACACCTGCTCTCAAGTGTGTTGTAAGAAATGATGTACTAACATCAAAATTTTGCTTGCTAGTTCAAGAAAATCAGATGTCATAGCAGTCAACATTTTGCCACTGGACCACCTTCAAATGGCGTTTTTAATGAGGCACCACTTGATAGTTCTGTAAAGTTTACTTACTGGCGTCAAGATGAGATAGCATTGTAATATCTGTAACATCTTAGAAATTTTCATTAATATGACATTTAATAGTCTTGTTGAGCATTCACCATCATATGTTTACCCCTCCACTCACTAACAATGAACTATTGAGAAGAAATACATATATAGAAGTGGAATTTGTGTAACACATCTGCTTACAACACCACACAGTTCCTTCAAATTTAGCATGCCTATACGCAAAGAAAGGAAAACTACAAGGACTAGAAAGGAAGAAACAAAATTAAAATTATTTGCAAGTGATGTGATTTTGTATAGAAACACCGCAAAAGATGCTTCAGAAAATTAGAAACAGCAAGAGAGATGGGGGCCTGGGTGGCTCAGTCGGTGGAGCGTCTGACTTCGGCTCAGGTCATGATCTCACGGTTTGTGAGTTCAAGGCCCACGTCGGGCTCTGTGCTGGCAGCTCAGAGCCTGGAGCCTGCTTCACATTCTGTGTCTCCTCTCTCTGCCCCTCCCCCCACTCACTCTCCGTCTTTCTCTCTCCTTCAAAAATAAATAAACATTCAAAAAAAATTTTTTTAAGTGAAATAACCAGAGAGCTTTTATAGCAAAGTTGCTGCCAATAAATGTTGGCATGCATTTCACATGCCAGCAGCAGTTGAAAAATAAAATTAAACAGATACTTTTTAAAATAATATAGTTTTGGGTGCAATTGTAAATGGGATCGATTCCTTGATATCTCTTTCTGCTGCTTCATTATTGGTGTATAGAAGTGAACCGAATTCTTTACATTGATTTTATATCCAGTGACTTTGCTGAATTCATGTATCGGTGCAAGCAGTTTTTTGGAGTCTTTTGGGTTTTCCATGTAGTATCATGTCATCTGCAAAGAGTGAAAGTTTGACTTCTTCCTTGACAATTTTTGTTGTCTGATGGCTGAGGCCAGAACTTCCAACCCTATGGTAAACAACAGTGATGAGAGTGGACATCCCTGTCGTGTTCCTGATCTTAGGGGGAAGCTCTCAGTTTTTCCCCATTGAGGATGATATTAGCTGCGGGCCTTTCATTTCGGCTTTATGATGTTACGAAATGTTCCTTCTATCCCTACTTTCCTTAGGGTTTTTATCAAGAAAGGATGCTGTATTTTGTCAAATGCTTTTTTTGCATCTATTGAAAGAATCATATTGTTCTTATCCTCTCTTTTATTAATGTGGTGTATCACATTGATTGATTTGTGAATATTGAACAAGTCCTACAGCCCAGGAATAAGTCCCACTTGATCATGGTGAGTAATTCTTTTAATGTACTGTTCAATTCTACTTGGAGGCATCACAGTTCCAGACTTTAAGCTGTATTACAAAGCTGTAATCATCAAGACAGTATGGTACTGGCATAAAAACAGACACAAAGATCAGTGAAACAGAATAGAGAATCCAGAAATGGACCCACAAATACATGGCCAACTAATCTTCAACAAAGCAGGAAAGAGTATCCAATGGAAAAAAGACAATCTCTTTAGCAAATGGTGTTGGGACAACAGGACAGTGACATGCAGAAGAATAAAACCACTGTCTTATACCATACACAAAAATAATTTCAAAATGGATAAAAGGCCTAAACGTGAGACAGGAAACCATCAAAGTCCTACAGAAGAAAACAGGCAGCAACCTCTTTGATCCCAGCCACAGGAACTTTTTTTTTTAATTTTTTTTTAACGTTTATTTATTTTTGAGACAGAGAGAGACAGAGCATGAACAGGGGAGGAGCAGAGAGAGAGGGAGACACAGAATCCGAAACAGGCTCCAGGCTCCGAGCTGTCAGCACAGAGCCCGACGCGGGGCTCGAACTCACGGACTGTGAGATCATGACCTGAGCCGAAGTCGGACGATTACCTGACCAAGCCACCCAGGCGCCCCAGGAACTTCTTACTAAACATGTCTCCAGAGGTAAGGGAAATAAAAGCAAAAATGAACTATTAGGACCTCATCAAGATGAAAAGCTTCTGCACAGCAAAGGAAACAATCAACTAGCCGACATATGGAATAGAAGATATTTGCAAATGACATGTCAGATAAAGGTTAGTATCCAAGGTCTATAAAGAACTTACCAAACTCCTAGCACCCCCAAAACAAATAATCCAGTGAAGAAATGGGCAGAAGATATGAACAGACACTTTTCCAAGGAAGACATCCAGATGGCTAACAGACACATGAAAAGATGCTCAACATCACTCATCATCAGGGAAATATAAATCAAAACCACAATGAGGTACCACCTCACACGTGTCAGAATGGTTAAAATTAACAACTCAGGAAACAACAGATGTTGGTGAGGGTGTGGAGAAAGGGGAACCCTTTTGCACCTCTAGTGGGAATACAAACTGGTGCAGCCACTCTGGAAAACAGTATGGAGGTTTCTCAAAAAATTAATATAGACTACCCTACGACTAGCAACTGAACTATCCAAAGGATACAAAAATGCTGATTCTAGGGGCACATGAACCCCAATATTTATAGCCGTATGGCACATGAACCCCAATATTTATAGCAGTACGGCACATGAACCCCAATATTTATAGCACTATGAACAATAGCCAGGTTATGGAGGGATCCAAAATGTCCATCATCTGATGAATGAATAAAGAAGATGTGATATACACACACACACACACACACACACACACACACACACACAATGGAGTATTATTCAGCAATGAAAAGCATCTTGTATTCCTGCCATTTGCAACAATGTGGATGGAACTAGAGGGTATTAAGCTAAGCCAAATTAGTCAGTCAGAGAAAGAGATATCATGATTTAACTTGCATGTGGAATTTGAGAAACACAACAGATTAACATAGGGGAAGCAAAGGCAGAGGGAAGCAAACTGTAAGAAACTCTTAAACACAGAGAACAAACTGAGGGTTGCTGGAGGGGCGGTGGAGGGAAATGAGTTAAATGGGTGATGGGTTTTAAGGAGGACACTTTTCAGGATGAGCACGGGGTGTCATATGTAAGAGATGAATCACTAGGTTCTACTCCTGAAGCCATGACGACACTCTGTGTTAACTAACTTGAATTTAAATAAAACACATAAAGAAGTATCTAATATCAAAAATGACGTAACATAGGCCAGAACTTTCTGGATAAATGCATAAAATTTTACCGAATAATGTTTAAAGAGGCCTAAGAAAATGGAAAGATAAATGATGTTCATTGAGTGGAAAGTGCAATATTTAAAAAAGGTCAATTCTCTAAATTGATTCAGTGAAATACTAACCATATATCCAACATGTTTTTCTTTTTTGAAAATTAATAAGCTAATTATAAATTCTGCATAATGCAAAGAGCTGAGAATAACTAAGATACGTTTGAAGAAAAAAAAAGGTGAGATGACAAGTAGACATTGTTTACGTAAGGTATTATCAAATTAAAGTACATAAGCACATAAAGTGTTGGTGCAGGTAGAGAAAAATAGACCAATAATACAGATTAGACTTCCCAAACAGATACATTAATATACAGGCTGTTGAAATAAGATTGGGGTAGTACTGCAGGTCAACAGGGAAATGATGATTTTTTTTTTCAATAAATCATCCTGGGAAATTGACGATCCTTTTAAAGAAAAACAAAATTGAGTGCATTTCTTACAACATAAATAAAAAATAATCAGGTAGATTAAAAATCTAAATGAGAAAGCCAAAATTATTAGGCTTTATAAATGTAATAAAACAGACTATCTTTATGACTTCAAGGTCATAAATTCTAATATTAGTCATAAGTAAATAAAGGTCAACTGCAAACTGTAAATAAAAGTCGCCTTGTAAATATTGTATGAAGTGCATAAACCACGTAAGATGGTAAGATCGATGGACTTAATTACACTAAAGTTAAGAGCTTGTGTTCATCAAAAGACACTGCACAGAGTAAAATGACAATCCACACACTGGGAGAGGATATTAACAAGCCATCAACAAGATGGGAGAGACTAGTGTTTTCTCTCGAGAAGGACCTACATAAAAGGAGATGTGATCATTACCAGCTCCAGGTCTTTGGGGAGGTAAGGTGTGAGCACTTCAGGAGATGCCTGTTTCGGATAACTGTGGCAACACTTGTCCACACCACCTTCTGTTAATACAGAAAGGACTCTGGTGAGCACAAAAAGAAGCAGCCCCCAGGTTGCAAGGGAAATGATGTCACCTGGGGGTTATTTCAGCGATGTGAAAGGAGGTAGAGCAACTGTCCAGGAAAGAAGTTGAAGGTAAGAAAGATTGAGGCTTATGGTGCAGGACTTCTAGAGGTCCCAGGGGTGAGTGGAAGGGTAGGGAGAGGCTCAGGTTTCGGTTAACCGATAGGATATAGAAAACAGTATGGAAAGGAGCCCTCAGGAGATGGTAGGTGACCAGAAGATGCCTGCCTGCATTCACCTGGCCCCATAAACTCAATTAGGAGGTTTAACGGAGGAGGTGAGCGCCAAGATTTAGTAGGATTTGGCCGTGTCCTTGAAGTAAGCCCAGTGAGTATAGTGGGAGCCGGGTGCGATCTCACTGGCGGTGGCTGCTCCTGTGACCGTAGTCCGGTTGGAAAAGATGCCCAGCAAGTGTGAAGCTGTAATCTGTCAGTGGAAGATGGAGTGGGGCCACCGGTGCCCCAGTGTATTCTCCCCAGGAATGGGTGTTGTCTTACGTACACTTTAAGGGTTCCCTCAGGTGCAAGCTGATAACTACTGTCTTCCTTTTCCTCTTTCCCACGATGAGATAAGCTTAACTTTTAAAATATCTCATTTAGGCTTTAGCAGCTGAGCCATTTACTCTTGAAGGTGGACATTTAAAAGTGCAAGTAAGCTAATGATTTACTTTGGGTTACGAGACCGAGGCTTTAGATTAAATAGCAAATGTTGGCTAGTTCTGTTATTTGGGGAGGGTATTATAAGAGGTCCTATGGTAACGCCAGATAATATAACAGAATGACTTAAAAAGAATTTTAGGGGTTCCTGGGTGGCTCAATTGGTTAAGCATTGGACTCTTAACTTCGGCTCAGGTCATGATCTCACGATTTGTGATATTGAGCCCTGCGACCGGCTCTGTGCTGACAGTACGGAGCCTGCTTGGAATTCTCTCCCTCTCCCTCCCTCTTTGCTCTCCCTCCCCTGCTCTTTCTCTCTCAAAAATAAAATTATATTAAAAGAATTCTATATTTTAAGAGGTGCATAATACTACAAAAAGGCTTATGGGTATAACTGGACACGTGGGTAGCCTTATTATACCAGCAAGGGTTTGTAGCTGTAGACAGGGCAAACCTTGAAGAATTCTGACAGAACAGAAACCCATGAAAAGGAGCACAGATCGCTGGGGACCAACTGAAGGGATGAGGCAGAGCCCTGCACATGCCAGCAGGGGGCAGCTTTTTCTTCTCCATGGAAAGGAATCCAGGAGCTCCCTGAGGCCTTGGGTGGGGAATCTGGTGCAGGGTGACAGAGCTAGAAAATGCCCCTGTTCCACAGGAGGGCTGGTCTAAGTGAGCCGTCACTGCCCCCTCTCCGAGCACTGCGGCCTGTGGGGGACAAGGCGAGCGTGGGCTCTGTCCACGCCACTGGCTCTCCTGCAGCTGCTGCAGCCAGAGAGCGCGTCCCCCAAGTCTCTGTGGCCCCTGGACGGGGGCGTGTTGGAGACCCACGCATTCCTTCTGGCCCTCGCTCCAAAGGAGGTGAGGAAAGCAAGTGGCTGACCTACTCAGCTTTCGTAATAATCAGTGTCTGAGCCACCCGACCAAGACTCAAAGGTGAGGAACCTCTCGAACGCAGGAGAGGGGTTCCGACGCTGGGCAACTGGCCACAACACTAACTTGTGACTGTTTCCTGTCCTTGTTGGCTTTTAAACCTTTATTTGGATTTCACCCTGGCCTTCTACAGCACAGGTGACACGGAGCCTAAATGCAATAGGAGGCTCTGGAAATCAGTAAGAAGTTAAGAGGATCGGCCCACGGATGAGTGGGGCCCTTCACTGGAAGGAGAAAGTATTTTGCAGGAAGCGGCAGTGCTTCAGGTCACGGATATGCCTTCTATTCACACGGAAGGGGGATGACAGTGTGACAGGAGGGGCTGGGAAACTGAGGTGTTAGTTTAAAATGAAATAAATAAATAATAATAATAATAATAATGAAAATGAAAAAAATTTTTTTAAATGAAAGAAATACAGGGGCACCTGGGTGACACAGCCTGTTAAGTGGATTAAACATCAACTCTTCATTTTGGCTGAGTTCATGATCTCACGGTTGTGAGTCGAATCCCCGCATGGGGCTCTGTGCAGTCAGCGGATTGGGATTCAGTCCGTCTCTTCTCTCTGCCCCTCCTCCCCTTTCTCTCAAAATAAATAAATAAACTTTAAAAAAAAAATGAAAGAAATAGATATGATGAAGTTGAACTCGATATCTTATTTAAAAAAATTTTTTTATGTTTATTTGTTTTTGAGAGAGAGAGAGACAGACAGAGCACGAGCAGGGGAGAGGCAGAGAGAGGGAGACAGAATCTGAAGCAGGCTCCAGGCTCTGAGCTGTCAGCACAGAGCCCAAGGCGGAGCTTGAACCCACGTACTGTGAAACCATGACTTGAGCCGTGAGATCATGACCTCAGCCAAAGTTGGAGGCTTAACAGACTGAGCCATCCAGGCGCCCCCCAATTTCTTACTTATTAACATTTGACCCTGTAATGTTATTATTGCTGCACACACACAGTGGAGAACTGCTACACATATACACATAGGTGTAGGAACATATATACATATAAACGTATGTAACAGTATACCTAATGTAGATATGTACTAATATCCATCTTTGTAATTGTTTGCTCTTCACTTTGCTTTTGTTTTCTCACTTTGTTTCATATTGTGCCTCCTTCCTTTCTCTTTCCTCCCCCAGTACTATTGATCCGACCGGATACCATAAGCAACCGAATTTCAGCTGTAAGCCACATGCCCTTGATCCTGGTTCAATTCAATTCAATGTAATAAACATGTATTATTTGCCTATTAGGTGAAACACATACAGATATTTTTTAAAATTCAGTGGCATATCTTGTCTCTCCTTGTCTCCCTCCTTACAGCTCATAATAGATTGTTTTTCCAGGAGATATCTATCCGGGGCAGCACAAACAAAATGAATGGAGGGAGGCAGGCAAGGTACATACAAAACAAATGAACCAGTTATCTAGAAACTATTAGTGAGATACTTCTCTTTGTCACACTCTGTTTTGTTATCCCTTAATATCTGAAGACACCCTGATTTTTGTACACCACTCACTAGCAAATTCAAAATACATTTGGAAATCACTACATAGAAGATAAAGCCTGTGGGTAAATTAAATAAAGCACTGCTTCCAGCAAGAGAAAAACCTAGGAGATGCCGGTTTTATTTCTAATTCCCTTCTCCAATATTCGGAAAATATATTCTCATAAAATAGTGAATGATACGAAGAAAGGTGCACAATAGATGAAAAATATGTTGCGGGGCACCTATAATTTGCAAGAATATAATTAAGCTGTTATTGTTTAAATATGCTAGGTAAAGCTGGAGTCAATTTATTGGTAATATACTTTTGAGGCTCAACCAGGTGCCAATGCTCTGGGAAGCCAACGGTTCCGGGTTTGCCAAAGCCCAGTGGGGAGGGATGAAGGGCTCTCGAGAATCTAATGAGGACACAGTTGTGTTGTTTTTAATCTAAAAATCTATCCTGTCACTTAACGGTCCTGAAGACCCAGATTGGCTATTAGTACGATCACTGCGAAGAGAAGATATTTCTGCAAAAGGAGATCGTTGCTGGCCATGTTAAAAAGAGAACGATGACTAACAGAGTCTAAAGAAAAGGGATTTGCTTTTTGAAAGCAAGTATGTGACACACAGGGCCAGCTTAAAATCAAGTTCTGGCACTTGAATCTGGAAACCTTCAAAGCAAAAAGTATGCACAGTTCTGCTCTTGCTAACACGTTCCCCCCGACCCCTTTCCTGCAACACTTCTTCCTAATCTTCAGCAGGCTTTCCAGCCCCCTACCCAGCTCCGTCTCCTTTCTGAGCAAATGACCTTGCCTCCTACCCTTCAGTGAAAGCAGTAGCACTCAGGGCCCAATCCTCCCAGAGTCCCAACTTTTGCACTGACGTAAATAGGTGAGTAATTATTTGCTTAATGTCTGCACATCTCCCCTGCCCAGTGGCAAGGGCCCTGAGATCAGGGATGGAGCCTGTTCACCAGTGTGGCCAGCACATGGCCCACCTGGGGCTCAAAAGGTGTCTGTTGAATGAATGCATGAGTGAATGAAGGAATGAACACACTTCCTTCCCCCTCATTTATCGGTTTTTGTTTTAAAAACAAAAGTTGTGCTTTTTCCATAATACATCCTCGTGGTAAAAACCAAACCAAAACAAAACAAAACACAACACGCCGGAATGGTACAGAATCAGACTGAAGAGAAGGCTGAAGTCACCCTCCTGGGGAAATTCCTCTGGCTCCCTCCTCACCTCCCCGCCAGCCTCAAAGCTCACCTTCCCCTGCACCCAGATTTCATCCTCTTGATGTGAGCTCCCCCAGGAAACCCTTCTCCTCCACGTGGACGAGTCGGGGAGGGGGGCTTGGCAGGGCCTTTCCTCAGGGTGGCCAAGAGTTGCAACAGCTGAGGGTGAAGGCAAGTAGTGCGGCCAAGGGGAACAGTGGCCGAGCGCCAGGGAAGCTAAATCAGTCATCAGATCTTAAGGGTGAGAGCAGGCTAAAGAAAATAAGAGGCAAAGCAAAAGGTCAGGGCAATGCAGCAGGAGGTCAAGAATGTAAGTGCAAGTGGAGGCCAAGGGAGAGGGTCCAGGGCCATACAGATGAATGGAGGAGGGAGATCAAGAATGCATTTTCTTTTATTTTGGGGTGTACCACGGGGTTGACGATGGCAGGCCTGGCATTCTGATGCCTCTTTCGAACCGCAACCTATTCATTATCCTCTCTTTCTCCAGGCCACTGTTTCCAATTCCTTTCTCAGGCTGTAACGATGCTACGCCTCCTCACCTAAAAACAAAATAAACAAAAAACCCCTCTCTCAACCCTGCCTCCCCTTCAAACTACCCCACCCGGTCTCTCCTCTGCCAATTCAGGACACATTTCTTGAAAGAATCTCCCTGCCTGTATTCCTCTCCACCCACTCACTGCCCAGCTCAGTTGTTTCTGCCTCCTGCACCCCCACTTTGCTGAAAACGGGCTTTGCCAAAGTCATCCTTGACCTTCGTATGGCTATCATTAGATACAGAGAATCTGGTTTCGTTGCCATCCGAACTGCTCTTTGGAGTTCCGACCACCGCCTCCTCATTTGGCCTCTTTGACCTACCCCAGCCTCCCCGCCCCACCTCCCCCCCCTACTCTGCTGGTTCCGCTTCTCTGTCTCTAGCTCATCCTTTCCTTTGTGAGGCTCTCCACTCATTTTTGTCTATAGCTGCCTACGGACATCGGGTAACACTGCGTGATAGACAGCCAGCTGTGGGTGTCGGCCCATCCTAGAGCCGTTAACACGGAGAAGCTGCTCAAGCACCCGGCCTGGAAACGAAACCTCTTCTGCATTATTGTCCAGGATTGACTGCCCTCCACCGATTTTCAATCCTTTATTCCCACATCGGCTCGCCACCTCCTTTTTCTTACAAGAAAGCATTCTTTCCAGTCATTTTGTCATCTTATTATGGTTACCATTCACTGAGCATTTGCTATTAGGGTGTTTCACTCTCACTAATTGATGCATTAAGTTGTTTCTTTAGTCTGCAAATATTTACCTACTCTTACTATGGTACAGGCGCTGTGGATGTATCATTTCTAGTGATTACAACTCACTTAGAAGATAGCATATTGTCGCTTGAGAGGCTGACACTGAGGCTAGCATTTGTCACTCCTGGCTGACGCCCCAAGAACACTCAAGAGGTACAACAGGAATTTGGATTCACAGCTCTTTACATTTCGCTAAGATACCAAAAATGAATAGTCTATCTCTCATCAAGCATCTTATGCCAGGAGCTTTCCTCTCCTTTATCTTATTATACAAGTGGTATCATTAGCTTATGGCCTGATGTTATTTTTGAAACACCTCATTTATTTTTTTTTTTAATTTTTAATTTTTATTTATATTTGACAAAGAGAGAGACAGGGTGCAAGTGGGGGAGGGACAAAGAGGGAGAGAGGGAGACACAGAATCCAACCCAGGCTCCAGGCTCCAAGCTGTCAGCACAGAGCCCGACGCAGGGCTCGAACTCACGGACTTCAGATCATGACCTGAGACTAAGTCGGACGCGTAACCCACTGAGCCACCCGGATGCCCCTTGATGTAATTTTTGAAACAGAGGAAGGAGAGATCATAGCAATGGACACCCCGAATGCCACAACATTATTATCGGCATTATCATGCTTGTTTCCGCATGGTCCCGACGAGGCTACCTATAAATCACGTAGCTTGAGATTCACTTATTTATTCACGTCCTCATAGATCTTACAATATATTTGTAGGGGATGGAGAGGTGAGAAGATCAATTTTAATCAAATAAACAAGAGAGCATATTATTATATCTGAGAAAAGTCCCAGGAGGAAAAGATACAAACAGATATTAAAGAAACTTGATTCGGATTGGGGGGGGGGGTGGGGTCAGGGAAGTTTCCTAAGGACACAACATGTGAGTTGAGATCTAAGTGATAAACAGAAGTTAACCCCATAAATTGGTGAGTACTTCATAAGGAGGGAACAACAGCACACGCAGAGGCTGTGGGTAGAAGAATGGGCATATTGCTCTCTCTCTCTTTTTTATGTTTATTTATTTCTGAGAGCTTGCGTGCTAGCAGGGGAGGGGGCAGAGAGAGTGGGGGGATGGGGGATCCAAAGTGGCCTCTGTCCTGACAGCAGAGCCCATTGCCGGGATGGAACTCATGAGCCATGAGATCACGACCTGAGCCAAAGTGGACCCTTGACCAACTGAGCCACCCGGATGCCCCTAGGCATATTGCTTTCACAGCCTAGCTGCTGGGGCATAGAGTGAGGGTCACAGAAGAGGCCGAGAGGAGTAGCCTGGGCCGGACTACCCTGACCACGCAGCATTCTTTTTCATCTTAAGAATCAAAGTCCAGCAGGATGGGGTCTTAGTAGATTTGTGTTGTGAAAATCTTCCTCTGGCTGCTGTGTGGAGAACCTGCTGGAGGCCCCAGGAAAGACAGAGGATAGTTGGGAAGCTATTGCTACAGTGAGAGCAGGAGAGGACACCTTAGACTAGCGTGGTGGTCACAGAGGAAGAGAGAAGTCCGTAAGTGTGATACCTATTTGAGGAGGCAGAATCAGTAGGACGTGCTGACAGAGTTAGAGAAGTAACGAAGAATAAAGCGCCACAGTTATGTAGGTGCCGGAGACGCCTCATCGCATGAATGATGGTGCCATCCACTGAGATGGGGAAGAGCAGTTGGAGGACATCACGGGTTTGCTGGGTTATGTTAAGATGGAAGGGTCTGTGGCACAACAAGGTGACCGCTGGATGTACAAGTCTGGAATTCCAAAGAGAGACCTGGGTTGAAGATAGGAAGTAAGGAGTCATCGGTGGAGTAATCAAGCCACGGCGTGCAGGAGACAGGCAGGAGGGGCTGTGGGATGAGAAAAGGTTAGGATGGAAACAGCCAGAATTCACCATCCAAAGGACTCACTTTCCCGTCATTTAAAAGAAAAACATTCTCTGAAGAAACTTAGCTACTTCTTAAAATAAAATTTCTCTTAACCAAATTTTAAAACACTAACATAAGTAAGAAGGTTAAAAAAAAGAAAGGAAACCCTGCACCTATCTGGTCCCAAATGAATCTGTAATGTTTTATTTATTAAAAAAAAAAAAAACCCAAAGCATGCAAGATATTGACATTTGTTTAAGTCAAACAATGGTTGCTTGTTTTATGTCTCCGTAATTTTCATATGAATGAAATATTCCATAATGAAACAAAAACAGTAACAGTGAACTTGTTCCAGGAAATAAAGCCGAAGCCAATAAAAATTCAGGCTAGAAATTAAATACAAGAAGCAGGTAAGGGAAAATAAAGGATTAGAGATATGGCCAAGAAGCCCCTTGGCCTCAGTAGGAAAGGTGTTGGCCTAACCCAAGAAGACGTGCCCTGAAAGATACTGCTGATACGTGTGTAGGAATTTCCAACATTATAGAGACCATAACACATAAAATCTTGGTTCTGTTTACATTTCAGGATAATGGGAAGCAAGAAGTTGCCTATACTATTTGTTTGGGCTGCACGTAAAAGTCATTAGTGTGTTTCATGAATAGATGGTACTTTTGTGAGCCCTGTGAATATACTTAAAATTTGGAAGCAAACTACGTCTGAAATAAGACTAGTGATTTATAAGTGATCTCTAATCAGAAATGACTTTGGTCGTATGACAGGACAATGAACCACTGTCCCCCTCACTTATATCACCTACTACCACAACCACCACCATCTCCACTACCCCCAAGAAAAGGTAAGGGAGGATTGTAGAAGGATATCACCTTTAAAAACTTACTCTGGCCTGTACATTAAGGGATATATGGCTCAGTAATGAACCTCTTCTCACAGTACCTAAATGACTACAAACCCCATTGTTTTGGGAAACTATGCTTGAGAGATGTGGAGACAATTAGAAAAAGAAAGAGGCATAGCCGTAACTCTCAAGGGTGGTGTTATTTCAAAAGCAACTGGGTATGGAGTGCTGTGCCTAGTCCCGATTTTTCTACTGTACTCCATGTTGTCAACCCTACCTTGGACCATCCTGTTGGACTCACCCCCATGGGGTGACTCTAGTAGTAAGTAACTCAGACTTAGGAAAATGATTAATGATCACTGGGTCCCCTGAACTACCTGCTGGGGAAAGCAAAGGTCCCTAGGGTGAGGGCAATCCCTGGAGTATTGAAGGGACAGCTGTACCATCGACATTTGAAGAAGGGAGCCCTCCTCCACGCTTCATGGGCCTGAGGTGGAAGATCTGTTACTCATCGTGTGATGGCTATGAAAGGTTTGATTTCTAGAGGAATCTTTTATTTCAAAAAATCACAGTTAGCATACAGTTGTTTTCCCTTTATATGCTCTAGCTCCCTTTTACTTTCGCCAAGACTTCAGCAAAATCTGATTAGTCCACATAACTGGGAGTAGTGACATTGTAGCGGGGCAAAAGAGGATAGCCCCAAATGGAAGTGTTTCTTCACTTTTGGTAACGGGTTGAATAGTGTCCTCCAATAA
Organism: Leopardus geoffroyi; assembly: GCF_018350155.1. Taxonomy (NCBI): domain Eukaryota; kingdom Metazoa; phylum Chordata; class Mammalia; order Carnivora; family Felidae; genus Leopardus; species Leopardus geoffroyi. The sequence goes on along the minus strand of NC_059341.1, from coordinate 74,424,585 downwards.
CTCACGCCCCCCTGGAGATTCATCATGTGATCTCATTTGGAGTAAACCTTTGCAGGTAGACCTAAGGCAAAGATCTTTAGAGGAGATTACCCTGGATAAGGTGTGCCTTCAATCCAGTGACTAGTGTCCTTTATAACAGACAGGAAGGAGGAAAACATACAGATGAAGAGAAATGCCTATGTGAAGACAGAGGCAGAGATTAGAGAGACCCATTAGCCAGGAACAGCAAGCATGGCCCGCGGGCCTCAGAAGCTAGGAGCGGGCGTGGAATTCATTCCAGAAGGAACCAACCCTGCTGAAACCTTGATGCGAGACCTCCAGGCTCCTGAACTGTGGAAGAGTAAATTGCTGCTGTTTTAAGCAACCCGCTTCGAGACCATTTGTTAGAACAGGCCTAACTACCTGCTCCACAAATGAAATGAAACTACCACACTTCCACAAATGCCCTGGCGAGGGTGGCAACATTTGTTTGAGAGTGACTGGGGTCCTTGAGTTTCGGGCTGTAAAGAGCAGGAAAGTAGGCAGCGGCCTGGGACCGAGAGCAGAGGACGACAGAGGAACCAGTGGAAAGTGAGCAGCCAAGGAGACTGCTTAGAATGGACATAAGTGAACTCCCCCCACTTGCCCACCATGCTGGAAGGAGGGGAGCCAAAGGGACCAGGGATACCTGATGCTTGAGCTCTATCAGAATCCTCTTCAGGTACAGGAGTGTCCCTGATGTCCTCGACTCCTCCTCTCTTCTGACGACCTTCAGACTTCATGCACAGTGGGGCCATGCATCTCAATATGTCCACGTTCGTGTCGTTCTGACGATTACAAATGACGTGGGCTAAAGCAAGCTTAAATTCCTATTAAGGTCACACAAAATGTCTTGGGTCTTGCCAGAGGATGAACTGTCAAGTGAAGCCCCGTTTTTCTCATTTAAAACAAAAAACAGCTTTAAAAACAACAACAACAACAAAACAGCTTTATTGTGATAATTCACCTATCATGCAATTCACTTAAAGTGTACCATTTCATGGGTCTTAGGATACTCACACATTTGTGCAGCAATTACCACAATTTTAGAGCATTTTCATCCCTGCCAAAAGAAACCTCCCCACCATATCCGTAACCCCCACTCCCATCCACAGCTGTCCCCTCACCCTCGCTTTCTCTCTTTTCTGGTTGTGGATGGCCAAGCAGATAGCCCTGAGGGTAGGTGGCAGCCGTCCTTAAGAAGAAGGCAGCTTTAGCATAAAGCTCATACCGCAGGAGGCAACACGGAGACACAGAAAGCTTTTCAAATCAAAGGAGCCAATTATTTAAGCCAATCTGAATTGCATTTTCTGTCACTTGTATGTAGCTAAAAGCATCTTCACTGATATAATGACTAATGATGAAAAGGGACGAAACATAGTAAAAAAGACGCAAGATTTGGATTTCTTGTTTGGCAACCCTTTTTTTTTTTTTTTTTTTTTTTTTTTAAGTAGGCTTCATGCCCAGCGCGAGACCCAACGTGGGCCTTGAACTCATGACCCTGACATCAAGACTGAGCTGAGATCAAGAGTCAGATGCTTAACTGAGTCAGCCACCCAGGCGCCCTTGGCAACTATTTCTGATTGTCTGCCAAGGGCCGAGCACTTTACACGCATACTCTGGCCGCTTACTATCAATGTGACGTTAGGCGAGTCTTACCCTTTTGTACCTCTGCTTCCCCGTCTCCAAAGGAAGGGATAATGGGAAGGGAGGGAATGGACTTAATTATTTTTAAAAGCCTCTTCTTGCTCTGTTGTGTAGACTTCATTTTAAAAATGAATAATATCACCCCTCAAACATTGTTAATTCAGTCATCCATTCGTTAACTGAAAATAATTGGAAATCTGCAATGTACTGAGATTAAAAGGATAAATAAGACATGGTCCCTGATCCTAAGGAGTCCATAGTTATTAGGGAGATAGATATGGAAGCAACTAACTGTAATGAGTGCCACGAGTGATATTAAAGATGGAGGTCACGAAGCATGGTGGCGTCTCCCAAGGGAGTGCGGGTCAGGAAAGGTTGCAAAGAGTACTGCAGTACTCAGTACTCAGTACTGCACATGAGTAACAAGTTTAGAGGCAGATGGTGGGAAAGACAGCAAGTTATTTTTATAGATGTAAATGATACACATAATATGAATATATATTACACGAACATATCTAATATAAATATAGATAAGAGAGAGAACAGATTTAGAGAAAAGACTTAATTAAAAATGCAAATGTGAGAAAGTATTGGGAATCAATGACAGCAATAGGAACAGTAATATTAGAAAACCTAATGTTTGCTGAGTATTTACTACATCAGGCACTATTTTATTCCATTTTAGGTACTGTCTTTTTCCCCCCCCCCCCTCACATAACCTCATGAAATACACCATCATTCCCCTAATTTTACTAAGGGAAGCACAGGGAAGTAAAGTCACTTGCTCAGTTAGAAAGTGGTGGCACCAGGCTACAAGCCCGGGGGGGCTACCCAGAACCACTGCAGTGCGCAGGTATTCACGTAGGATTCTCCGAATGAAAGACAGGCAGACACCGTAGGGGAAGATTCTTTTTAAAAGTTTTTTTTTTTTAATTATTATTACGTTTCTTTATTTTTGAGAGGCAGAGAAAGACAGAGTGCGAGTGGGAGAGGGCAGAGCGAGAGGGAGACACAGAATCCGAAGCAGGCTCCAGGCTCCGAGCTGTCAGCACAGAGCCCGACACAGGGCTCGAACCCACGAACCGCGAGATCATGACCTGAGCCGAAGTCGCACGCTCAACCGACTGAGCCACCCAGGCGCCCCTGAAAGATTCTTTTTAAACTAATAAGGTATATTTGATCCAACAACCAACGAAGGAAGAGTAGTATTTAGAAATAGTTGGAATGTGATGGGGTAAATAATATTGAAAGGATAATATCAAAGGCATAGGCAGGAGATGATAGAGGCACGGATGAATTCTCCTGGTACAATGCTATGTGAGCCTTGTAACATGGGACCTGGAATATGGGACAATAGAGCTTTTATCTCATGAGGCAGCGTCAGAGCAGGGTGGACAACATGCAAAGTGCTTGCCCTGGTGCCCAGCACATAGGAAACAGCCAGTGAACAACTATAGGTTTATAGAAGTTCTTGCTACAGGATGCTTTTCAGTAAAATCAGCAGATTTAATGAGAGAATGTACAGAAAAAGCCCTTTGGGGAAGGATACAGTGCTCTTCAGAGACGGTTTCATTACTATGACTGATTAAGTGGCACTTACAAACTAGAAACCTTGTTTTCCACAGGTGTTCATTCACTTCATTTATCAACAGAAGCAAGTCTCTCTTTTGCAGTCATGAATTTTCTCCTTCTAACTTGGCAATCACTAATTGTAGCATCAAGATGTTTTCAGATGTAGCTCCATTGTCAAGTCACTAAGCAGCCGATTAACTATACCTGACCTTTTTTTTTTTTATTTAAAAATTTTTTTTAGTTTATTTAGTTTTGAGAGAGAGAGAGAGGGAGAGAAAGCAGGGGAGGGGCAGAGAGAGAGGGAGGCACAGAATTCGAAGCAGGCTGCAGGCCCTGAGCTGTCAGCACAGAGCCCGACGCGGGGCTCGAACTCATGAACCGTGAGATCGTGACCTGAGCCGAAGTCAGCACTTAACCGACTGAGCCACCCAGGCACCCCACATACCTGAACTATTTTAAATAAACCTGTCCGGTGAAGACACATTCTGGTAAGTGCCCCTCAAGGAGTAAGAAAAAAATGTTCCTCTAAACTGAAACCCAAATTCTTACATTTTTGCAATGAAATATTGTTCTGTGGGACTCTGGTCCGATGGGAGAGATTCCCCTGGGGTCTATGTTAACTTGGTCTGTCAGCAAAACCACGCTGCCGTGAGTTTCCATCTTTCATGATTCTTTGAGACTCAGGTGTTATAGACTGAACGTGTTTCCCCAAAATTCATCTGTTGAAGTCCTAACCCACAATGTGATGATAATCACCTTGATGATTATGACCTCATAAATGGAATTAGTGCCCTTATAAAAGGGACCCCAGAGAGTTCACAAGCCATATTTCTGCCTTAAGAGATCACACCGAGGAGTGGGCAGTCTGCGACCAGAAGAGGGGCCTCTGCTGGCACCTTGACCTCAGACTATAAATCTCAGAAATAAATTTCTAGTGTTCACAAGCCATCCAGTCTGCGGCACTTTGGTATAGAAGCCTGCATGAAGGCATCAGGTTAGGACACCTCTCACTCCCTCCTCCCCCAGGTGACATTCAGGGTCTGGTTCTGGGCATACACCTTAAACTTAGCACGCCTTGGAACCTTGAGATGTTGCCAAAAAACCCTGCCATTTCTATTATCACTTATGAAGAGCAGCTGCTTTATAGAGAGAATAAAGTTAATTTGCAAAACCCTTGCCCGTTTTAATAACAAAAGGGAATGTAAAAAAGAACGTAGAGGATAGCACATAACTAAGTAGAAACAGATGGTAGTGAAAACAATGTCACTCTAGAGGAAATTAAAAAAAATTTTTTTAATTATTTTGTTGGTAATTTGTGTTATGGAAATTAGAATAACAAAGTTTTTAATGTGAAATTAAGCAAAAAGACAAATTCACCCAATGTCTCTTTCTGCATGTCTAATACATAAAGTCATTAGACAGAACTTAACATCCTAAAAATTATGGTTCTTCATTCATAAATATTCGTAAATATTTATTGCCAATTTATCCTAAGATACAGTGTTGGATGTACCACCATATAAGCCTAAATTGAATAGAGGACAAATAATACTATGTGATATGATGCAATGTACGACATGTAATGTAATACATAACATGTTATAGCATTTGTTACATAATGTATATTATGTTATTTACATGATATATACATATATACACACATATACATTTATACATATGTATTACATATTATATACATATGTACATATATATGTATATATGTGTAAATGCAATCTATCAAAGTAACAGAAGGAGCTGGTTCCTTTCTTTTAAAGTGCCCCAGTCACTTCCAAGTAGGTCCAAGGGGACACCTCACACATTTCCACAGACCAATCACTGTGGTCTGCCTCAGTCAACATCCTGTTCCTCCTTTCCTCCCCTGGTACCCACCCCACCATAGGTGTTCAAGGAGCCATTTGGAAAGCTCAGAGGACATCCTGGCCCACATTCACAGTGTGGAATGAATACCAGTGTCTCTCAGGGCCCAGATTTGCAGGGGCAGTGGTGGGAAGAAGGGACTTCTCTGTTCCTTGGGCCCTGGGCAGGAACAGAGACCACACCAGCCCCCCTGTCCTCCTCCTCCTCTAGCTCAGCCTCTAGCCCTCAGGCCATAAAAGCCTCCCCTCCACACACATACATGTTAATGGCAGGAAATGGGACAAGGGGCAGGATGGGAGAAGGAGCTGGGACCTGGAAGCTTCCAGACTGATAGCAACCAAGCCCAAAGCATGACTTTATCAACTGCTGAACCCATGCTTGGGATATGTTTCAGCACGGGAGAAAATAAAAGAGTTAATACCTATCCTTATCAAACTATTCCAAAACATACAAGAGGAAGGAGAACTTACAAATTCATTCTGTGAGGCCAGCATTGCCCTGATACCAAAACCAGGTAAAGACACCACTAAAAGTGAGAACTGCAGGCCAATATCCCTGATGAACATGGATGCAACAATTCTCAACAACATACTAGCAAGCTGAATTCACCAATACGTAAAAAAATATCATTCGCCATGATCAAGTGGGATTTATTCCCAGGATACAAGTGTGGTCCATTATCTGCAAATCAATCGGCGTGATGCATCACATCAATAAAAGAAAGAATAAGAACCATATGATCATTTCAATAGAGACAGAAAAAAGTATTTGATAAAGTACAGCACCCATTCATGTAAAAACCCTCGACAAAGTAAGTTTAGAGGGAACATACCTCAACATAGAAAAGGCTATATATGAAAAACCTACAGCTAATCTCATCCTCAATGGGAAAACCTGAGAGCATTTCCTTTATGGTCAGGAACAAGGCAAAGATGTCCACCCTCCCCACTTTAATTCAACGTAGTACTAGAAAGTCCTAGCCACAGCAATTAGCCAGTAAAAAGAAATAAAAGGCATCCAAATCAGTAAGGAAGAAGTAACACTCTCACTATTTGCAGGTGATATGATACTATATATAGAAAACCCCAAAGACTCCACCAAAAAATGGTTAGAACTGATACACGAATTCAGCAAAGTTGCAGGATACAAAATCAATGTACAGAAATCTGTTGCATTTCTATACACCAATAATGAAGCAGCAGAAAGGGAAATCAAGGAATCAATCCCAATTGCACAAAAATAAGATATTTAGGAATAATCCTAACCAAAGAAATGAAAGATCTGTACTCTGAAAACTATAAGTCACTGATGAAAGAAACTGAAGGTGACACAAAGAAATGGAAAGACATTCCATGTTCATGGATTGGAAGAACAAATATTGTTAAAATGTCTGTACTACCCAAAGTGATCTTTGGTACACAATTAATGCAATCCCTGTCAAAATACCAACTGCATTTTTCACAAAGCTAGAACAAACAATCATAATGTTCGTATTTGGCTATCCCAAATAGGCAAAGCAATCTTGAAAAAGAGAAGCAAAGCTGGGGGCATCACAATTCTGGATTTCAAGTAATAGTTACAAAGCTGTAATCATCAAAATAGCATGGCACTGGCACAAAAATTGACATATGGATCAACAGAACAGAATAGAAAATCCAGAAATAAACCCCTAATTATAGGGTCAATTAATCTGTGGCAAGCAAGAAAGAATAGCCAATGGGAAAAAGACAGTCTCTTCAACAAGTGATGTCGGAAAAAATGGTCAGCTACATGCAAAAGAATGAAACTGGACCACTTTCTTACACCATACACAAAAATAAATTTAAAATGGATAAAAGGCCTAAATGTGAGACCTGAAACCATAAAAATTCTAGAGGAGAACACAGGAAGCAATCTCTTTGATACCAGCCATAGCAACTTCTTACTAGATGTGTCCTGAGGCAAGGGAAATAAAAGCAAAAAGAAACTTAAACTATTGGGACTACATCAAAATAAAAAACTTCTGCACAGTGAAGGAGACTGTCAACAAAACTAAAAGGCAACCTATGGAATGGGAGAAGATATTTGCAAATGACATATCCAAAAAGGGTTAGTATCCAAAATATACAAAGAACTTATAAAACTCAACACACACACACACACACACACACACACACACACACACACAATCCAATTAAAAATGGGCAGAAGACATGAATAGACATTTTCCCAAAGAAGACATCCAGATGGCTAACAGACACACGAAAAGATGCTCAACATCACTCATCATCAGGGAAATGCAAATCAAAACTACAATGAGATACCACCTCACACCTGTCAGAATGGCTAAAACCAATAACACAGGAAACAACAGGTGTTGGCGAGGATGTGGGGAAAGGGGAACTCTCTTTCACTGTCGGTAGGAATGCAAACTGGTACAGCCACTGTGGAAAACAGAATGGAGGTTCCTCAAAAAGTTAAAAATAGAACTACCCTACAATCCAACAATCACACTACTGGTCATTTACCCAAAGAATACAAAAATACTAATTCAAAGGGATACACGCACCCCTTTATTTATAGCATCAGCATTATTTACAATAGCCAAGGTACGGAAGCAGCCGAAGTATCCATCGATTGATGAATGGATAAAGATAAAGAAGTTTATAACATACATTATATATATATATATATATATATATATATATATATATATATATATTTAAGAAACAAACAAGCAAAGGGAAAAAATAAAGGAAAGACAAATTAAGAAACAGACTCTTGGGGTGCCTAGATGGCACAGTTGTTTAAGCATCCAACTCTTGCTTTCGGCTCAGGTCATGATCTCATAGTTCATGGGTTCGAACCACACATCAGGCTCCGCACTGGCAGCACAGAGCCTGCTTGGGATTCTCTTTCCCTCTCTCTCCGCCTCTCCCCTGGTCTTTCTCTCTCACTCTCTCTCACTCTCTCAAAATAAATAAAAAAACATTTAAAAAGAAGAAGAAAGAAATAGACTCTTAATTATAGAGAACAAACTTATGATCACCAGAGGGGAAATGGGTGGGATTAGGTGATGGGAATTGAAGAATAAAAAACAAAACACCCCACAAAACTCAGAACCTGGGATTGAGGTGTGACTTTGTCCTTTGCACATTAAATATTGCAGAATATTGCAACACATCTTTCCTAACATACAACTTGCTGCAATATGTCAACATAAGTTGAAGCAGAAATGCAGGGAATGACTGTAAATCTCACTTCCAAACTGACTTTACCATTTTTGTTTAAGGTGTAAAGGAACCCCTGTTTTTCTTTCTGTAAATGGAGGTACTCAATGTCCCATGTTTGGGGTTTGTTCCTTACTGACTCACTCAGATGCCTCCTCCAGTTTATAGTCAGACTTTTTATAAGAACCAGAACCTTTTTTCCTCGTGAACTCTTCGTGGCAAGTTGAACTAACAGATCCCTCCCTCTCCCGCCTCAATCATTAGCAGAGGGTCCTGTATCAAAAAGATTCCATGAGGCTAGATCATTCCTTCCAGACAGCAAAGGGAGAGGCCACTGACAACTAACATACTATGAGGTTTACTGCAATGCGGCTGAATCAAAAGCACTGTATTGCGGGTGGGATGAGATTTTCTATTCTTCCTAAAGAATCCAGCAAAAGGAAAAGTAACTCTGGTCATCCCTAGGTGAGTAAAGCACGTCTCTGAGACGTGTTGATTCACAGGGGACCAAGAAACAGACCGGCCCGCCCATGGCTCTTACTGGCAGGGAGACAGAACTGGAATCAGAATCCCCCATTATCTCATTATGGAGAGAGGAGCTTGTCTGCCGCTGGAGAGGAGTCCTTCTCGCGACCCGAGATGGATCTGCCCCTCCGCTCTCTCAAGCGCACCAGTTCAAACGCGGGCATGGGCTTTGCATGGGCATACAAATATGGTAAAGTGACTACTGTCTTAAGAAACAAAAACTTTCCTCACACTCATCCTCAAGAGTCATTTCCTCAGGGAAGTCTTTCCCTGCCCCCAGTGCAGTCTCTGTCGTTTTATATTTATTTGTGTTGCACGTTGAGTAAAACGTTTTCTCTTGCCAAATTATAAACTCCACAGGGATTATGTCTGTTTGGCTCACAGTTCTGTCCCTAGCACCCAGCACCAAGGGGGGCACCCAATAAATATCCACTAAATCAGAAGATGAGCAGATACAGACAGGACTGGGTTTTCTGAGGGAGGAGATGGAGTCACCAGGATTGAATGGAGGGCTCTCTGTGCACAGGCAGAAGCCAGAGGGGAGGAGTGTCTCCAGTGAAGGCAGCAGTGGAGAAGCTTTGTGTCAGGGCCTTCCTCTGTACAGTCAAATTTGTCAAAACTTCAGCCTTCAAACTTCCACTTCGGAATACTCTTCTGAGATGTGCCTCACTCTTCAGAATTTAACATATCTACATAGTCCTGTGTTTGTGGCTGTTGAGTGCTGGCCAGGTAAGGCTGCCTCAAAGGGAAAGGCCCAGACCTCCTACTTTGCTGAGAGTCTCATCAGAGAAGGGACTGGAAGGGCACTGCCCCACTGGGAAGAATGGAAGGAAGAACCCCCCCTTGGTCAGTGGCCTTACATGCAGTGACACAGAAGATGATCTCAATATTGAGTCTTAATGTCCCATATAGGTCAGGAATATCCTCCTTCCAGAATGACATAAGGTAGGTCCTCAGTAACACCAAATTTTAAGACCAATAATTTCCAAAGTCATCTTCATGGTGGTATTTTAATTGGAAATGCTTTTTGATAAAAGCCCATTCTTTCAGTAAATTATTACTCAACTTTTCAACTTCTCAAAAACAAAAACAAGGGAAGCATCAATGGATTTACCCCTCCGTTCATTTATTCATTCAGCAAATACATCTTGACAAAAACAGCTACAGAACTTACACTCTCAAGAGGAACCGTGCAAACAACCTATTCTTCAATGAGAAAGAATGAAGCAATACTACAGCATTGGGATGGCCAGATGCTAGAGGCCAATGCAGAAATCAGCACATAATTCTGACCTCTTTCACACCATCTCTCTCCTCCATTTGAGCACCACAAGTTCAATGCTTTCATGGAACTTTGCAAGTTTTGTTTTATTTCAGATTCAGTCTTCTGAAAATTAGGAAGTAGATTAATAATAGTTTCCTGCCATCCATCTCTTCAGAAGGCAAATAGGACACTGGAGTTTTGTTGTGGAGACAAGGGAATAAAAGAACACCCACAAGCTATTCGTTTGTAGAATGTAGATCACACAGGACACGAGGATCAAATAGGCTGCCCTTTTGTACTAGGGATGAGCAAACAGGCCCAGGGGAATAGAATAAAATTCTGGGGTAATTATAAGAATTCTTCACTGACAAATGATATGACTGTTATCAGCATTTTCCATTTGAAAAGGGGTATGTGGTGTGACTTAATTAAACTTGTTAAAATAACTCTATGAATAGGTACAAAGTGTTATCCCCAATCACAGATGAGAAAACTGAAGGATAGAGAGGCTGATAACTTGCCTAATTATCGTACAACTAATAACTAGTTATTAGCCAGTAAGTGTCAGAGCTGGAATTCAAACCTAGGGAATCTGGTTCAAGAAATCAGACACCAAGTGTTTGGGGCACCTGGGTGGCTCAGTTGGTTAAGCGTCTGACTCTTGATTTGGGCCCAGGTCATGATCTCACTGTTTCATGAGTCTGAGTCCCACATCAGGCTCTGCACCAACAGCATGGAAGCTGTTTGGGATTCTCCCTCTCCCTCTCTCTCTCTCTCTCTGCCCCTCCTGCACTCTCTCTCTCAGAATAAACTTAAAAACAACAACAACAACAACAACAACAACAACAACAACAACGTTTAATTTCTTTAACTTCACATGTTCTGTCTCTTTTAAATTTGGAATTTGTGCATATATTTTTGTACATGTGTATATTGGACTTTTGTACATATATTTGTACATATAAATGTATTTAATGTGGTAAGTCTCATTAGACATGTCTGGGTTTTGGTGATAAGTCCTCTCATCTGATTTTCCCAGATAAAGCAAATACGAAGTGAAGACTGACATGACTAAGTTACTAACTCTTGGAGGAATGTCACAAAGGGTAAAATTTGCTTCTAGAGTAATTTGATATCATTTTCTCAAAGCTGTCATGCTACTGTGTTACCTGGCGACATCAAATCAATGTCGATCTCTGCTCAAACACCAGTTGTGCAAAACATGTCAGCATCGCCGGTAGCCTGGCAGATTTAATCATTGTCTCTCTGAGCACCAAAATTATAGTTGGACACCTAATCATTGTGCCTCTGGACTTTGGAGAAAAAAAACAAACAGAAAAGATACAAATTATCATTAGGGACAAGTAACAGGTGATTTTACTTAATAACTCTGAAATAGACAGTGTTTGTTACAATATGCAAATCACAGGGCATCCTTCATTCATTCTCTCACTCGTTCGACCTCTAGCAACTGAGTACCTAGGTGTCCGATGCAATGGAAATGCCATGAACACAGATAAGAATGAGATTGGCTGCTGAGGAGCTCAAAGTCTAATGGGGCCAAATAATGTATTATGATCTATCTCTGGAGCCCAAATGAGGGCAAGTTTAATCATGGAACAGAATGAGGAGAGCTTTGGAGTCACGTATACCTGAGTCCTAATTCGGATTCTGCCTCTCACAAGCCACTTAACTCAGACTCAGTCAGAGAAACAGTCTCTGTTTTCTCATCTGCAAAGTGCGGATAAAAACATCCACCTCACAGGGTGGTTGTAAGTACTAAATGCCATGCCCAAACATGCTGGTTCTCTTTTTCTACCCTTCTTAGAACTCTACCCCACTCCCACCCCATGTCCCCAACCTACCAAGAAAAAAGAGAAATGGAGGAGTTGAGAAGGGTTTCATTCACTTAAGTGGCGACATTGAACAGTGAGGAAAAGGTGAAGTTGACAGGCAGAGCCAGTGGCAAGGGATTCCAGAAAGTGGGCATAGCGCGCTCAACAGCTCTAAGGCATGGAAAACCATGGTATTGGTGCTGGGGGCTGGGGGGCAGTAAGTGGTTTAGAATCAGGGCTGTGTAGACAGGTATAGTTGATTGGTGCTTTGAGTGTCAAGTTGGAAAAGGAAGGTGGTGTGTTTGATAAATACAACTGGTCGGGTGTCCGCCTGTAAAGCCATTTCCAAAGGCTGACTTCCCTGGGGCTGGGGTCGAATGCTGACCACACAATGCACAATTCTCTCTGAGCTGCCTATGTGCAAATATGGGCTCTGCTCTCCCTGTCACCTCCTGGATGGGACCTTGAGTCTGGTCCCTAACATCCCAATATTGGCCACTAGACTTGGGTCTTCTAGGATCTTATATCTAGTTTGATATTTCATTTTGAGATCCAGATGCTAGTTGTTTCATCAAGTGTGAAACTGAGATGGTAAGTGATCTATTCAGGTATTTTCTTCCTAGAACCAGTAAGAAATAGTAGCTCATTTAGAGAGCATAACACTAAAAAGAAACTCAACCACAAATATAATTCCTGGTATTACTCAGTGTTTCACATAAATCAAATTCAAATTCATATGAAACAATGTCATTATAAAGACATTAGAATTTACAAAGGCTCATGCAATTATGCTAAAGAGATCATTGCTTTTATAGTAATTATTTTAAAAATCATAATAGTTTCGCTAAGCATGCCATTTAGGGTTGACTACATTGTAGGCAGGAAAACAGTTATCAGTCTTAGAAAAGAAAATGCTCAGAAGTAAAGGGAGGTGAGCTGTGGGAGATATTGAATTTGAAGCCAGTGGTTCATATTCCAGTCTGTCAATTATTAGCTCTGTGTCTTTGGACAAATCACTTAACCTCATTTCCCTTTCTCACTGAATGGGGAAAATAATACTTAGCTTATTTTAGTATCAAGTTCCATAATATACATTAAGGTGCTTCATAACCTAAAGTCAGTTTAGAATCATACTAATTATTAATTGGAAAAACAATCCATATTAAAAGTCTACTATCAAAGAAAAAAGTTTATACGCGTCTACTAAAGTCGCTGCTATCAAACTTCTCAACAATAGTCTATAAACCAAGGAAATTTAGAGTCTTGCCACGGGGTGTTTGGATAATAACTGTGTTCTATTTCCTTCCTCGGGCATTCCTGTGTGCTAAAATTTGGCAATGGGTATACTCTGGATCATCAGACCTGAGAGATATTCCCCCCCAAGGGCTCTAGTCATGGAAAAATACTACGTGCTCCATCCCAACCTAGAGAGACTGATTAAAACTTCTGAGGAATCCCACAAGAACTTTCACCACAATGTTTTCCAAACTTATGGGAGCAGAGAACTCTGTTTTCAAGTATTAATTTTGGTTCAAAAGAATATATTTGGGGAGTATTTCCCCATATAGACTTTTCTTAAAAATGAAAGAATTCCCAACAAAACCAATAACATTCTTAGGTCAATATAATTTCAGAGCAGAGAGTTTCCATCGAGTGAGCTTTGTCCAAATGGTACTAAATGCTATCTGCCGTGTAAGTTTTTCTTGATTGCAAACATTTCATTTGTCTCCATCACTAGGTGAGTTTTTAGTGTTGTCTGCAAATAACAAGTCAGGAAAACAATGTGCCAAGAAATGTTCTCCATTTTTCAGGAGACTGAGTCACCAAGAACTTAAGTGACTTGGCCAAGGTCACATAGCTGGTAGGCGGTGGCTCTGAGATTTAAACCTAAGCTAACTGCTCCAGAGCCAGTGAATGATTTGACGACAAATCAGAATGTGTTTTACACTGCGGTCCTGCAGGTGTATTCATGTCGCTGGTGAGGGCTGCTTCTCATTGTCTCCAAGACTGGTTGAGAACAGACCTCGGAAGATTGGCAGGAAGATTCAACAGAGCCGTCAATGGCTCAAAGTTTGGATTGTATCAGGGAAGATAAAGCGTTGTCAGTTGTCTCGTACCATCCAGAAGTCGCTTTGAGCTCTTCGTAGACTCTGATGATGGACCATAGCTACAAGAGACGACACACTTGGACCTTGTTCAGCACTGCACCGATTCACAGATGAAGGCAGCTCGTTTTACCTCAACCTGACATTGGGATTTCAACTCACCTGACATTAAGAGTTTATATCGGTGGCTAACCCATAGGACTCCAACCCACACCTGACATTAAGAGTTTATATAGGTGGGTAACCCATAGGACTCCAGCAAATTCGGCAGTGAAACACCATTTGTTATCTTTTCTGTACTGAGATACGGATGCCAAGAACTGACTAAGAAGCAGTTCATTACAAAGTTAAGCAGCGGCACAGCTAACTAGTATCTGCCTTACAATTGCGTGATGCTGTCTTCATCTGGTTGTCTCTGAAAAGGCCTGTCATTTCAGAAACCTTAAGCAGAGAGAAATGTACATCCGTCTTGATCTCCCACTAACCCTCTCTCAAGCCTACCAATTTTGACAGTTCAGTAGCTTTACAAAATATGCTTATGTTTGTTAAGTAAGAATCAGCGGAAAGTGTGGTAGTATAAAGATAATGTAGTTTCAACAAGTTTAAAGGGACCTGAAAATTATTCTGATGTATTCGAATTTCTCGGAATGGAAATTTCTTGTTATGACAAACTAAGGAGGTATACTAGGTGGGTGGTCAGGTGGGCGATCATCAGCTTTCATAAAACAAGGATTTTTCTAGATACTGATTTTTATGTATGTTTCGTGTCCAACACACGGCAACCCCAGTGAAGGTATTTGCTGCATCATCCTTCTATTGAATTTGCATTGTTGCGCGGTTTTAGTACAATTCGATGTGTCTGGCCATGTCAGAAAGCAATTTGTGATGCCTCGTGAGTTTGCTGCACTGTGGAGTCAGATCGCCATTGGAGAATATCTTTTTCCCCAAAGAATGACACATGAGTACAAAAATAAACACAGGGCTATGAACAAATGGGTTACAGAGGCCTTCTTTGAAATAAGAATTTTGCTTACCATCAGAAAATGGCTTTCACGTGAACGGTTTTCCTTGAAATGGCAGGTTAATGCCTTTAGTGAAGAGAATTAAAATTATAGTGCTATTTATCATATCCTAATTCCTTCTCCATACATACTGAGGGTTATGCTTAAATTGAAATCCCAGAAAAGAAATTGCCGCGAAGATCGCCACTCATAGTTAAATGCTACCAAGCTACCCCCCGCTTCACTGATGCATGAAGGGGCTTTAATGGTGACTGACGGGTTTTTCATTTATACCCCTTCCTCCATTTTTCCCCCCTTTTACGTCAGGCTCAGGTTCGACATCCCCAAACCTGGAGGCAGTTTAGGGACACCTACCCGAAAGACTTTTTTCCTGACTTCGAAGGGAAGATCAACATGCATTTCTGCATGTAGGGCAGACTCAACAAATGCAACCTTGACTATTGAGGAGACTTCATTACAAAACCACAAACAACCAAACAACAACCGCGAAAACCCGAACTCACACCAAGGTATTCTCCGCTGTCGGGGACCCAGAGAGGAGGGAGCAGGGGCCGGCGGCTCCCAGGCTTCACTCTTGCGGGACAGCTGGACAACTCAGCCCACCTGGGAGGATGCTTCTGTTTACATCTCAGGTTGCCGCCTGGCGATTGGTGGCTGGGCTGGAAGGGAGGGTCCTCAGGAAAGGCGACACTGGGGATGCTGCCCCCTATCACATGATGGAAATTTCCACTCTTTAGAAAGGCGAAAAGAAAAGAAAGGAGGGTCTCTCAATCCACCCTTTTCCGATACTTCCCCCGGATCCCAATCGGCAGAAGTAGAAAACGACACAGGTGAGTGACACTTTTCTAATCTCTGCTAGACTTAGAGACTTGTCAGTGTGCGAACTGGTGGCTGGATCCCAGCCGGTGTTGGTGTGGGTGCGCGTGTGTGATTGCGCGCACAGGGACACGCACGCGTGTGTGGTCCGTTTGCTCAACCTTCTGGGGCTTAGGTTAGGCATTGCGGCTCTTCGTAACTTGTTTGTTGATTGACCCTAATTCTTCTTAGGTTTTCTAAAGGATCATGCTTTGGGTGGGTTATTGCAGGCTAATGACCGATTGACTAGAAATTAAGTAAACCAGGGCATACAGAGGTAAAGGGAACTAGCTGGGAAGGCTCGTGTGTGGCTCTCTTTGCAAGAGAGGTGGCGGTTCCAAGGTAGCCCATTCCCAGGAGGCGGGAGGGGGTGGCTGGGGCTTGCCCCCCCCCCCCGATTTCCTAGGCCCTTGGGATTTCCAGTTGGGTGTCCAGCGACCGCCTTCCACAGCGGTGGCCCTGCCACCAGCCTCGCTCGAGTCGAGTCGGCTTGCGATCAGTGCTGGCAAGTGCTACCCAAGTCGCGGGGCCGGGGCCGGTGTCCTCAGGGCGGGGACATTGGGTGCTGGACCTAAAATAGACCCGTTGTCCCTGACAGCTGGGCTGCCTGGGCCAGGCCAGCACGGTTCCCTTGGTGGGGGGCTGTGGCCCCAGGAGGAGTCCCGAGAGTGTCTCCTTGAGGGGAGGAGGAAGGCGAGAGCCTTGCTGGGTCTGGGGGCCCTGACTGCGGGCGGCAGCGGCGGGTTCGAACACTGAGGCCGAAGTTCCGACAGAGGTGTCCAGCGCCCGCTCCAGGGGACCGGGAAGCCCGGGGCGCACTGGAGAGAAGGGAGGAGAGGTGCAGAAACGCGGAGCGGGAAAGGCGAGTGGAATCGAGGGGACGTCGAGGGGACATCAGAGAGAGGGGTGAAGGCGAGAGGCGATAAGAGGCCAGAGCCCCGGAGAGCGTGAGGGTTGGAGGGAAAATGGAGAAAAGAGAATGAATGAGAAGAGCGAAGGGAGCGCACACGCAGGGAGCTCCTGGGGGTGACCTGGGAGCCTCGGAGTCCGGAGTCCGAGAGAGGAGAGAGGTGACGGCGGGGACGAGCGGGCTGTGTGCTGGGAGCGGCACGGGGAGTGGCTTTTCACAGGCAGTGGCACCGGTGGGCGCCGCGCCCCGGCCGCTGGCAGGGGTGGAGGCGCCGAGGCACGCGGTGCACCCCTCGGGGCCCCCAGCTTCTCTTAGCGATCCAGCAAGGACAGGTAGGGAGAACGCCCCTCCGGTGCCGGGAGCACCGGGAGATGCGTACCCGCCTGCTGACTTGGTCAGAGAAAGCGATAAACTAGGAAGCCCAGCCTGGGAGGCTTGGTGGCTGGTGTGCCAGGGTGGCACCGGGCAGTGACGGGGCAGTAGTTGGGTCCTTGAGAGACTCGGCGAGGACCTAGAGATCCCGAGCCTCAGTTCTAAGCCGAGTGTTTAGAGACCTGGTCCTGGTTTCACCAGAGGACGGAGTGTGTCTGGAAGTCAATTTCGCAGGGCAAAAGTGCATCTCTACCTGTCTCCGGGCATCTTACACCCTGAGAAAAGAGGCAAAGGGGTAGCTGTGGCCCTGAAGGTATAAGCAGACCCTGGCCGCCCAGGCGCATCCCACAGACACCTATTCGCCAGGGGCCCCTCCCCACTCCTCCCCCCACCCCCGGCTCCTGGGCCGGCTTTCTTTGTTATGCATTTGGGAGCGGTGCAGCTTCTCACCCCTGGGGAAGGAAGGAGAGTTGGCCTGTTTCCCAGTTTACCGCTTTCTTATATTCGTATTTGCTTCCCGGCAGTGCAGACATAGTCATTATGACTGAATTGTCTTACGTTGTAAAAAGAACACGCTATGCCTGGATCACAATCTCCAGGGCCCGGTAGCTAGGGCTCTACTTTGGGTTTGGTTCAACTTCGGTTATAGCCTTTTATAGAACTTAATTTAGGGGTGAAGTGGGGGGGATAAGCCCCACTGCAAACAAGTCCCTAAGGAGTCATCGAGGTTGGTAGACTCTCTCACTTGGAACACAAGAAGTGTGTGTGCGTGCACGTGCGTGTGCACATGTGTAATGTAGTGTAATGTGTGTAATGTGTAATGTAGCTTGCAAATGCTAACACACGAAATCTACAGAAAATCCACAGTCTGGGTAGAAGTTTGTTAAGGACAGAGAAACTGAAGACTATGTGAACTTTGCCAAATTATTGAATGCCGTGTGTTCAGAGACAGAAAGCTTTTATTGGGCTGATTCTGTCACAAAACACTAAAACGAAGGGAGACTGGTGTAAGGGGACAAATGGTTTTCAAGGCTGCAGGGATGGGTGAGTATGTAATGCAAGGTGCTCCAAGGAGGCTAGTCTGTACTGGATTAGTGATGACAATGACTTACACATATATATCCGTTATTATATTTATTCTGTTTTGCTTCTTTTATGTGAAGTCCTCATAACCACCTTAGGAAATAGACTCTATTATTATATTCATTTTACAGAGCAAGACTGGGACATATACAGTGCAGGGAACATAGAACCTCTTTGGAAGTCCTATTTGGGCAATTACTTGTTCTTAAATCTAAACGAACAGTTCTCTTTTACTTTGGACTTTATCAGGGGCAGAACTGGACAGGTGACTTTCAGAGACCCAAAGCTGGCTGTTTGGCCTGTTACAGACCAAACCGATGCTAAGAAAGCCAAGGCATGATCATACAGCTATAGACTGCATCTTCGCAGGCCCAGAACTAGATTTTTTCAATAAGTGACATTTGAGAAATGCATAGTATGCCTGTGGTTACCTGTCAGTTTATCAAATGCTGGGGACGAGCATGATAAATACAGCTGCTGTGGACTTCTGTGTTAAGTGTTTTTCTTCTTTCACGTCATTGCCATTGTTTATTTCCTCAGTGTTTTTCAGGCATCTATTTCTTTTTCTTCCCCCTTATCTTTTGTACTGACTTACTAATATTTTCTAACTATTGTTAAAAACAAAAAAACACCAAGAAGGGCTTAATTTAATTTTTACTCTCCAAAGCCATGACTTCTATGAAAAAAAAAAAAAAATCAAAGGAATAATGGGGTTTATGGCTACTTCTATATTTTTGATATCTATCAAAATAGTACAGTTTGGTTTTTTTTTTTTTTTTAACGTGCTTCATGTATCACCTGAAGTTATCCTCCTTGCCACAACTGCCCTGGGGACATCTTGTAGGAAGGGTAAGGGGCGGGAGTAGGGGAGAGAGAAAGAAAGGAGAGGAGAACTCTGTTAAGAGCCAGACTTTTATAGCTCAGTCCTTATGTTCCAAATGTGAATCACCTTTAATCTTCACACATGGTATAGGTGTTTGTTATCTCCAGTTTACAGAGGAGGAAACTGAAGCTCATAGAAATGGAGGAAAGAGCCAAGGGTCACCCAGCTGGTAAGTGACAGTGCTGGCATCAGAACTAAGTCCCTTCCGTGCCTGAGTTCCTGCTTCCATTTGAGCCAGCACAAAGAAAGAGGACTAGGAAAACCAAAACTTAAGGAAAAAAGAGGTTTAGAAAGATGTTGCACAATAGGGTAGGATATGCACGATGGGAGAAATGAACTGCCAATTCCCTTTTGTATGACTGCTAACCTTCTTCTGGTCCTCCTTCTCCTATTTTTGTAGTGACTTAATTCCATTCGTTCATTCCACAGTCACTGAGTATCATTACCTTCCAGGAACCCTGTTAAGGAGTTTCTTTTATCCCTGTTTCCCTAACACCTACCACAGTCCCGGGCAAATGTGCCCAACAGATGTTTGTTGAATAAATGAATTAGTCTAGTCAAGGAAAGAATAAGCAAGCAAACAGTCACACTAACAACAGCATGTTGATGGCCAGGAAAAATTCAGATTGGAGTATGGCACCTCTGAAGCTGGCTTAGGTAGGGGGCCAGGGAACATTTCAAGACTAGGTAACACCTGAGCTAGGTTATGAAGTAGAAATAAAAGTTAGGCAGGCAGGGGCGCCTGGGTGGCGCAGTCGGTTAAGCGTCCGACTTCAGCCAGGTCACGATCTCACGGTCCATGAGTTCGAGCCCCGCGTCAGGCTCTGGGCTGATGGCTCAGAGCCTGGAGCCTGTTTCCGATTCTGTGTCTCCCTCTCTCTCTGCCCCTCCCCCATTCATGCTCTGTCTCTCTCTGTCCCAAAAATAAATAAACATTGAAAAAAAAAATTAAAAAAAAAAAAAAAGTTAGGCAGGCAAAGAAGTGAAGGAAGTGGGAGAAGATTCTCAACAGAGACCAGCCTGAAGGGAGAAAGGAGAAAGTGTGAGCCACTTAGGGAACTTAGGAGTTCAGTACTGGGAAGTGGAACGTGTAAGGCAAGAGGCTGGGAGGGAGGAGTGTCCTGTGAGGTCCTCACTCATTCTGTCTGCAGGGGTCCCAAAGCTCTGCCTTGCCCTTGCATTTCAGAAGTGAACCGTCCTAACAAGGAACAAAATGACTGAATACAGGAATTGGCAACACATTTTATTATTTTATCATTTGATTATGGTCATATAACAGAGAAGTATAATTTTTTAGACTCCTTATAATGTTAGGGTTTGAAACACTGTGCTCACATGGAAAGACCAGACTTTGGTGTCCTCTGTATGGGAAAATCAATTATTTTTCTAGTTCTTGAGGGGATAGTCCATTTTAACAAAGATACAATTTACACAATCACAAAAAACTATTTCCAAACAAATGCTTTTCTGTGTTTTTCTGACGGGGAGGGGTAGCCGGGGAGGATTTGTCTCCTTATTTTAGTTTTTAGTGGTTTTATTTATTTTACTGTGTTGCAGAAGAGTCTGGAAGGAAAAATGTATTTAAAAACAAAACAAAACAAAACCCCAAAGTGAGATAGGGAATGGAGTGACAGTAATGATGTCAACCTCCTAGCTCCAAAGTAGATGTTTATGCCAGTTTAGATTCTGGCTTTTGATAACAGACTTGGAGAATTTAACTCCCACAGTCTCTTGTTCCGTTAGGGATCTTTTATGCCAGTTTTTCATCCCAGGCTCAGAGGTCTGCCTGCCTCTTCACCATTTCCACACTTGTAAAATACTGTTACTCAAACTCTTCTTATTTGGAAGGGAGTTCAAAGGGTAAATGAAATCTACAAATAATCCAAAATCTAATTTCAGTTAATACATTAAATCCTCAACTTTTTAGCATTATATCCCTGGGCAAATTTTTTTAATCTTTTTGAGCTTCTCTTCAACTACAAAATTGAGATCATAATAGCACCTACCTCATGGGATTGTTATGAGGATTAAATGAGTTAACACATGTAAAATGCTTAGACTAATGCCTGACTCATAGTGAGCACTCAATATGGGATTGCTATTATTGTTACTGTTATTTATTCTGCCACCCAAAGCATTATTTGAAATGCTAACAAATGTCTATATGTTCTTTGACCATGTGTTTTCCTCTGTCATAACTAAAATGAAGGAAGCAGAAGAGAGGAAATGAAAAAAGGGATAAATAATAAACAGGATGGTCCAGCCCAGAATAACATCATTCCCTGCATAATAAGATTGAAATGTTCCCTTATTTCCTGTTGGCTATTTGCCCCTATTTCTCCTGATAAATCTCATGTGTATCCGTCATCAAAATGAACATCATCTCCAATTCCCTTGTTTTCTCTCATTTTTGTCTCCATGGTGCCTCACACAGTGCCTGGCACAAACAAATACCCATGCATGTCTGCGGAAGAAAGGAAGGAAGGAAAACAGGGGAGGGGCAGGAAGAGAGGGAGACACAGAATTGGAAGCAGGCTCCAGGCTCTGAACTGTCAGCGCAGAGCCTGAAGCAGGGTTCGAACTCAGGAACCGTGAGATCATGACCTAAGCCAAAGTCGGCCGCTTAACTGACTGAGCCACCCAAGCACCTCAAAATAATTTATTCTTCAAGCAAGCATGTTTTCACTGAAATATTAAAGGCTTTTGCAAAGTGAATTCGTGCCTTACTGACCGTCAATGTAAATCTTTTTAAATAAATGACTTATTCAGTGTGCATTATTGCACACCATTAAGCATGCGGGCAGGGAATCAGGGCGTGTGGAAAGGAATCCCTGCTCCATCATACAGCTGGGCTTCCTGGATTCAGATCTTGGTTCTATCATCTGGATGTGCTGGCTTCCAGTTTGGCTCTCCCGCTTTCTACCTGAGTGGCCCAGATAGAGCTAGTTACTTAACCTCACGGCTTCATTCTCTTCCTCTATAAAATGAGGGAAACGTTTCCTACTTCATAACGATTTTATGAGGATAAAACAATTATACGTGGCACATGGTGAAATTTAGGAGTGTTTGTTAAGCAGCTAAAGAGACTAGTTTTCAAATTCGATGTAATACTAATACTAGCCTTATAGAATTCGGGTGATGATACTGCACGGCACATTATAAATGGTAATGTTACCATTACTATTGCTATTATGACAAATCCTTATTTCTATGTTTCTGCTATGAGGAGTTGGGGCCCTGACGTGGCTTTTCCATTTTTTGGTCCATTGAAAATCATATTGATTCTGCCTTCTGTTTCAGGGTAACTTTTCCTCCCCACCCACCCTGTGTTTGTCCTGTCATTTTGCCTTGCGTCATTCATGCGCTTTTCACACTGCATACTCCTCAGGACAAGGACTTTGCTCTTTGTTTTGGCATAATTTTATACCACTGGGAACACTCATGGCACTATAAAAATGTTAAAAAAAAAAAAGAAAAAAAAAGATGTAATCCCCCCAAGAGGCAACGTTGGCCATCAGCTGGTCGGGCCGCCGCTGTGTCTGCAGTGTTGCTACTCGGAGTGCGGAGTGTGCTGTCCAGAGCATCTCTGGCAGTGGCCGGTGGCTCATGGGCGACGCGTGTCCTGCTCAGCCACCGCCCGTTTGCGCGCTGGGAGCACGAGCTGGGTCGCGGCGCCAGGGAGGACTGCGGGAGGCCACCACGTCAGGGACAGGCGCTGCTCAGGACTTTGCCTGCTTTTGCTGAGACTTCACTAGAGAAACCAGGCGAGTGAGGGAGATGGACTTGGAAAGAGAAGTAGAATTAAAAAAAACTGAAAAAGGAGGGGAGAGGGAGGGCAGCCCTTTCTGGTTTTTAAGAAAGGTTTCCTGTATGCGACATGGGGCTACCCATGCTATAGTCTTATTTTCTGGAATTTCTCCAAATGGGAGGAATGTGGTACATAGATGCCGAATGTTCTTATGAACTGTATGCTCAAACTGATCTTGATTGTTAAAGTGGTCTAACTAAAAACATTCGTGTTTCCAACCTTGCTTCATGAATGCCTGAAAAGCAATCCTATGCTTCACAGCACGACATAAATGGAGCGATTTCATTATAGTCCAGAGAACACATTTCATCACTGTGTTACTCCTTTGTGGTTTTTAAAGCAATTCTTTAGAAACAGCACATTTAAAAAAAATCTGACACTTTTTGGCATGTGTCACGACGCTGTATGTCATTATACTTGCTGTACAGAGGAGTCCATGCTGTTGGTGGACTTCCATACATTTAAGCTTCTTATTTTGAAGTCATTATAGAGTCACAGGAAACTGTAAAGGTAGCACAGGGAGGCCCCATACACCTTTGACCCAGTTTCCTCCAATGGTTACATCTTACAGCTTCCGGGCAATATCAAAACCAGGAAATCGATGTTGGTACAATATGTGTGTACAATATGTATAGTTTCCGTGTCATTTTATCATGTGGACAGATTTGTGCAGCCACTGCCAGAAACAAAACCTAGAACTTCCATTACCCGGATGACCTCCCTTGTGTGACTCCTTTATAGCCATACTCACCTCCTTCTCCCTTTCCCTGACAATGAGATGTTTCCCATCTCCCTACTTTAATTGTTTTGAGAATGTTACATAAGCAGAATCATAGGATATGTGATCTTTTTGCAGTTGATTTTTTTTTTTTCATTCAGCATACCATTCCTGAGATCTATTCAAGTTGTTGTGTCAATAGTTGGGTCCTTTTCGTTGTGAAGTAGTATTCCGGCTGCTTCACCATATTTGGTGGTGAGTTTTCTTCTCAAATGATAGACTTGTCTAGAATGCCAGTTGGATTAAAGGGATACTGAGGGTACTTGGGGAAAGTGTGAGGACAAATTTGGAGAAGTTTTTAACTTCAAAATGACATGTGTGTGTTACAGGGCAAAAGGATGTATAAACTACATTTTTATGTAAAACAGGGATGACTGGCCAACTGGAAAGGAGAAAAGGAATATGGCAGAAAAAAAACTATGAATTTAGACAATAAGATATAAAACATGGCACTTTTTAAGATTTCTACACCGATAGGATTATGTGTTCTGTGCCTTTATCGTTAGTTAGGATGACTCTGGTTTCTTGAAGCTAATTTTAAAAATGCTTCTGCAGTAGGGATTTCCCTGCCAGTCTGTGCTCAGTCACACAGCTTATAACTCAGGGGGCATGGCTGGAAATGACTGAGTGGCTCTCCAGTTTGACAGGGGTCGCTGAGAGTCAAAATAGCATCTTTAGCCCCAGGGCATCTATCAAGGGTCCTGAGACTGTCAGCATTATACTCTTCTGGGCATTCACCCCATCTACCAGTGGGGGGAGCATCTCCCAGAGTTCACTTAAGTCAGGTGTTTTTGGTTTTGTGTTTTTGGTTTTTAATGTTTCTTTTATTTTTGACAGAGAGAGAGAGAGGGAGAGAGAAAGAGAGAGAGAATGAGAGAGCACAAGTGGGAGAGGGTCAGAGAGAGAGAGAGGGAGATACAATCCAAAGGAGGCTCCAGGCTCTGAACTGTCAGCACAGAGCCCGACGCTGGGCTTGAACCCACAAACTGCAAGATCATGACAAGAGCAGAAGCAGGACGTTCAACCACTGAGCCACCCAGGTTGCCCTCTAAGTCAGGTTTTGAAACAAGGATGTTCTTCTGCACCTGAACACCCAGAAGCATCGGGAACCTGGACTCCAACAGCTGTAACTAGCTCAGGGAAGTGCAGCACTTCTGAATAATACTTAGAAGAGTTAGGCTTACACCACCCCCCCTTTAGTTGGCACCTAAAGTTCTCTCCCCCCACCGTGTCCTCCCCAAACAGTGGAGGGAACAAATTATCTACCAGCATCTGAAAGTATAAATACCCATTTGTGTTTTTAGAATTTCACACTTTTCACAGACATATTGTCATTTCACAAAATAACAGTCTAGAGCCCTGACTAGATCCAAGTCTAACTGAAGGCATCATGCTAAGTCACCAATTTAATGATTTCTGTTACCAGAAACATATTCCTTATTCCAAACTCTGCCAGAGGATAGAGGGTAGGTACAGGATGCTGGTTCCAAAGCATAAACATATATGGACTGTCATAGCTAAAATAATTTAGAACTCCTTTTATAGGCACATCTGCTCTCCTGAATCTTTCAAAATGGGACAGAATCTTTGTACCATCTATGTAATTTATTTTATTTTGTGTGAATGTTAGATACCTCACATCGATTTGCAGGCTGTTCTGCTGGGTTACATCTCCTTTATGTGGACCCTAAGGTCCCACAGCCTGTGGTAGGACAGAATTCAGCCTAGCAATCTTGAGGGAGTGAACACTCTGCTGTAAGTCAGGAGACTGAACAAAAGGCTTGCTGAATTTTGTTCACTTCTCTTGCTATTATGCTATTACTTATTTTTTTTTAATATTTTAACGTTTATTTACTTTTGAGACAGAGAGAGACAGAGCATGAACAGGGGAGGGTCAGAGAGAGAGAGCGAGACACAGAATCTGAAGCAGGCTCCAGGCTCTGGGCTGTCAGCACAGAGCCTGACGCGGGGCTGGAACTCACGAGCCGTGAGATCATGACCTGAGCCGAAGCCGGACGCTTAACCGACTGAGCCACCCAGGTGCCCCGGTATTACTTATTTAACTAATGATGACAGTCATTCCAAGGGTGTGATGCGAAATGCAGACATAGGCTACGGTTCCCAACATTGCGGACTTTGGTTTTTTTAAGGGATAACTGAGGGGGTTTGTTTGTTTCTTAAACTCTTTCTTTAAAGCGAAAAAAAACCCAGAGCTTTTCTGAAAGAAAAATAGAAATGCCTCATGTACTATATCAGTGTAGACAAAACCCAAACAGCTGTACAATTACTTTTGAACAATTTTGTAATGCTAGAGCAGTATCCACACTTTACAGAATGACACCAAATATAATGGTTTACATTATTCTTTATACCAGAATTCCGTAAAGTTCAAACTCCTTAATGTGGCCGTCAAGGTCAACCTCAGCCAGACTCTACACAAACACTCCATGTGAGCTGCAGTAGACTCCAATTGTCTTGGTATTATTACTGGGGCCAAACTTCTGATCCCATTTCTCCTGCCTGGAACCACCCTCCTCTCTCTGGAGTCATACCGTTTTTCCTCCATGAAATCTGTTCCATTTGTCCCAGTTCCCATGCGGAGCCCTCCAGTTCAGTTCCAGGTCTTGAAGACAGGTATCCTGTTATGAATAGTGTCCAACAAAAAAGTAGGTACCCAGTAGTGATGGAATGTTGTCAGGAGCTGGGCTCTGCAGTCAGATATGGGGGGTGGGAGTGAGTCCCGGCTCAGTCACCTGTTCACCAGCTTTGGTCTCTGGGTAAATTACTCAGTCTTCTTGAGCACCGGTTGCCTTACATGTAAAATGGGGATAAGAATACTACCTACCTCAAAGGTTAGGGTATTACTGATTTGATACATGTAACATGCTTAGCATAGGGCTGGCTGTCATCGATATGATTACTAATGAGAACTTTAAAAATGAGATTTCAGACTTTACAAAATTAACAGGCTTATGGTCTGAGTGGAGGATGCAGACTAGAAAACTTGGTAGTTCAGGCTTCTCTGTGTCTCTCAACCCTACCTGCTGTCAGAGGAAGGGACAAGGTCCCTTTATGCCTATCAAGGAAGGCAATCTCTAATCCCCACCCACTAAGATGGGACTCAAACAGAGTGAAGCAGAGAGATTCTTTCCTTCTTAGATCTAACATAAATACGTGCAGCTTGGCACCGATTTTATTTTTAGTAAGAAGTGATCAAATGATGAGTACATTTCTATGAAGGGAATAAATAGTAGATGTTGACTTCAAAGAGTAATGAAAGTAGTCATCCATCCTCGAAGCTATTACCAATACAATCTGCAGCCTTAGAAAAGTGAAAAGTTCAATGAATTAACCGGTTGTTGGATCTGCATAATGCCAAATTAGTAGGTTTTCTGATATTCCCTTACAAACTGGTTGATATTTCACTGAAGTGTAGGTTCAGTCCAATCAAGGGCATAATCATTAGTGCACTCTGTGTTCACGGGTTTCTAAACAAACCCTTTTTGTGTCTTGAATTACAGATCTAAAAATGATGGGTTCAGACCACAGCATGCAATTACAAACAGAATGGGGATACTTTAAATAAATAGCAAAGTAGATTAGTTTGGGATGGGGGGGGGAGTCACATACAGATTCTGATTTTATCGTGTTCTTGGGGCCATACCTTAAATACTACTTTTCGCCAAGTGATAGAAACTCTATGTGTACAAGTATTGCAAATAACAACCCCCCAACCCCGAAGATGTCCACAAAAATTTGGTGAGGTGCACATGTACACATGGATATTTATAAATTTCACAGGCGTAGAAGAGAAAAATTCTGTTCAAAAGTCTCATTTGTTGGGGTGCCTGTGTAGCTCAACCGGTTGAGCATCCAACTCTTGATTGATTTCAGCTAAGTCATGAGCTCATGGTCTGTGAGATCAAGCCCCACCTAGCGATTCTGTCTCTCCCTCTCTCCCCACTTGCTCTCTCTCTCTCAAAAGAAATAAATATAAAAACAAGTTTCATTTGTTTAGCTAAGGAGATAGAAAAACTCTTACATAATTAGCGCAGTGTTCTGGTTCAGAGGAAGTTATACCTATCATGGATTGTCAATTTTCAAAAAATCAGAATACAGCAAGATCCATTTTAAAATTAGAATTTTACTCAACACGATTTAATCTTTTGTTAACGTCATCAATAATGGCAAAACTCAAAAATGCTAGGTAATAGGAATTTCTGGTTAGTTGAAGGAATTTAGAGTATCTTCCTTCTGCTTTCAACCTTTTGGTAGGAATACCAAGAAAAACATATGGAAAAGTTCTAAACTACGAAACGTAAACCTTTTTAATATGGTTTCTAATATATTCCGAAGTAGAATATAGACAATGATACTGCATCTTTGCAAAACTTCAACAGTTATTAATACTTGTCTGTTATATTTCATCCATACCCATATCTTTCCTCCCTGCTACCCTTACCACAACCATTACTATATTAGTTCCAAGAGAATCCAAGTCACCAAATAATTTGATCCATACATGATTCAATATGTATCTCACAAAGATAAGTCTTGAAGAATAACCAAATCATCACACCTTAAATAAGCCATTTTCTTAATATTACCAAATTTCCAAGCAGTGTTCATATATGTCTGATTGTCTCTTTATTTTACCCCTAGTTTGTTTGAATCAGAATCGAAATGGGGTTCACACACTCTTTGGTTGATATGGATTAAAAGAGGTTTAAGAGACAGACATAAGTTCAGCCAATCCTCATCTCTTTTCTCACTTGCAATTTATTGGATGGTGAAACCAAGTCATTTGTCCTATGAAATTTCCCATACTCTGAATTTTGTTGATTTCCAAAACTTTTAAAATGTCATCCTCAAGTTTTAATAGTCTGCCTTCTTTAAATCTAACCCTCATAAAATTGCTTCTCTCTCTTTTAAAATGTTTACTTATTTTGAAAGAGAGAGAGAGAGCGAGCGGTGGGGGGGGGGGGGGAACAGAGAGAGGGAGAGAGAGAATCCCAAGCAGTCTCCACAGCACCGTCAGCACAGAGCCCAACATAGGGCTCAAAATCATGAAGAGTGAGATCATGACCTGAGCTGAAATCAAGAGTCGGATGCTCAACCAACTGAGCCACCCAGGCACCCCTAAATTGCTTCTCTTTTAAAGAAAAATTATACCTTGTCATTCTTTGCCTGTTTCTTTGAGGATCCTCCAGCCTACATTTTGCCTAATTTTGTCCAAATATCCTTCATTTTAATGCCTATGATTTACCTAACACTTCTTCCTGATAGAACCTGTCCAACCTGGAATGCCCTTAGGTCAGATTTCAAAACGTGTACTGGCCTCCTCACCCAGGTGCTTACTCAGCTTTCTCTGTATTGTCTCAAGACATCACCAGTAAACACTAGGTTGCTTTGAATTTAAAAATCATGCCACATGACTGCTTTTTTTTTTAGATTTTTTTTTTCAACGTTTATTTATTTTTGGGACAGAGAGAGACAGAGCATGAACGGGGGAGAGGCAGAGAGAGAGGGAGACACAGAATCGGAAACAGGCTCCAGGCTCTGAGCCATCAGCCCAGAGCCTGACGCGGGGCTCGAACTCCCGGACCGCGAGATCGTGACCTGGCTGAAGTCGGACGCTTAACCGACTGCGCCACCCAGGCGCCCCATGACTGCTTTTTAAAAAGTCCTTTTTGATTACGACATATACAAGTATATTTACTAGGAAATTATGTATTTGGGATTTGCTTTAAAATCATAGGGGAGTAAGAGTGGTGGTTTGGATGTAGGAAGACTGCCACGGTTGATAACTGTTCAAGCTAGATAGTGCATCTGTGATGTTTCACTATATTATCCTATCGACATTTGTATAAATTTGAGGTTTTCCATAATAAATGACATATACTATATTACCCAAGCTAAATAATGAAACATTTTAGGGGCCTATGTTGTGACACCTTTGCTAAAAATCATCAAAAAAATCATGCCTAAGGGGGCGCCTGGGTGGTTCAGTCAGTAAAGCGTTCAACTCTTGATATCCGCTCAGGTCATGATCTCACAGTCGTGAGTTCAAGTCCTACATGAGGCTCATGCTGCACATGGAGCCTGCTTGGGATTCTCTCCCCCTTTGCCCTTCACCTCCTTTCTCTCTCTCTCTCTCTCTCTCTCTCTCTCTCTCTCTCTCTCTCTCAAAATAAATAACATTAAAGAAAATTGTGCCTAAGGAACATGCACTTGCTTATCCTATTCCGGAAGTCTGGCTTGCCTAAAAACAAATCAGTTTTAAAGTAAAATGAAATCATCATATAAGTAATGTTTAAATAAAATGGGGACATGGTTTGGAATGATTTGAAACAGGACTCATGCAGAGGTGCTTCATAGGTTTTGTGGTCTGTCTTAAGACTCTGGTGTGGTAGAACTCACTGACGTGCCCCTGGAGCCTAATAGCTAACGAAAGACTCCCAGAAGAGGAGTGAACCAACCTATTCGATTATCCCATAAAAAAGACTCTAGGATAGATTATGAAGGTCACACTACCTCTCCCTGCTACTATGCTAGAGGAACGTGCAGGTCCTATTTTCCAAGATGAAAAGTCAAACACAAACCTTTTCAAAAACCTATCAGCTTTTAACTTTAGTCGGATTTCTCTTTATTTTGTTCAATTGTTGAAAAGAGAATTTAGCACCTTATGCTTACATTAGTCATATATACTAGGAAATGCCTTTTAAAGGGCATATAGCCTTTATCAATAATTTTCTGTTAATTAAATGTAATACAAGTGAAATAATTTATGATGGCATTTATTATTTTTTTTAATTTACATCCAAGGGTAATTTTTAACTGTAATCAGCCATGCAACTACAAAACTCTCGTATATAGGGACCTGCTTCATTACATCTTTTCTGAAGTTGCATGAATTTAATCCCATACGGTATATACGAATTCCCAGTCAGTCCAGTTGAGAATAATTAAGGGAAAGAGTAAGAACTGAGGCTGAAAGTGGAAAGGAAAGGAAAACGGATGCACAGTAAGAAGAAATGCTTTTTGTGTGAAGGCTTGGAACACATGAGTGGAACATAGGTCCTAGGGTAAGCCTTGCTGGGTTCTCACTTTGAGGGGAGGGAGCTACAAGTGTGAAGGGGGGCTGGCAGTGTGTGTTCACGTCTCAGGTTAGAAATACCTGCTTCGAGAGACAGAGGAATAGGCTTCAGAAATATCTACTCCTCTAGGCCTAGTATGTTACTGAAAGGCTTCCAGAAGTTTCTCCATCTCAAGCGTCTGTGTTAATCCTGTTTCTGGGCCCACACTGAGAGATAGCAAGCAGGAGACAATGCCTCTAATCCGTTAAGATCAGAAAGACATTAGACATTTTATTAGAATGAGGTCATACACTGAAAATGTACCCTGGTATATGTAGATTTATATACAGCAAAGCAGTGGGAGTTTGCAATTGTTGGAACTCTGGGAGAGGCCCTAGAGACATTTTCATGAACAAAAGGTGACAAGTCTAAATTTAATTATCCTTATGATTACCAATTTAAAATATGCAATAATATCATTGGTAACACTTTTATGAGTATAAAAATATTATACAGAGTCACACGGGTTTGGCTTGACCCTAATCCCAAACTATATCTTCTCTGTAAGCTATTAAGTTACCCAACCTGGAATTCTCCTGTCACAGACTAAGAATTTGATCCTCTCAGCGGGTGAGAGGTTATTCTGCACTCAGATCCCCCAATGCCTCTGAGCTGTTACTTCTTACATAGTCACTTTTTGAAACATTTTTCATCAGAACTGAAATAAAAAGCCAATCAAAATTCATCCAGCAAAATTATTATTTATGTATCCATTTCTGAATTTGCAGATTTGTAAACATTTTAAGTTTGGCAAAAGATTTAGGAAAACAATTCAGTAGCCCATGTGAGTACATTTTTATTACTCCTTTATTCTCCACCAAAATTAGTTGAGAAAAATAAATTAGGGAGCACACTTTTGAGTAGGGAAAGGACAGAAATAGTCAAGTGGGATGGGCTTCAAATTCCATGGGACTTTGGTCACCAAATACACTAATTGAGGCCAAAAGAAGGCCCAGTCATTTGCCCATCAGCCATAAAACAAATAATTTTCTCACAATAAATAAAGAAATGTTTTACATTTGCTCCTTAGAAATTGTTTGGGGTTCTTTTTGGATTCTGTGGGTTTCACTTTTAACAAACTCAAACTTGTATAGAAACTATCAGACAAAATAAAAATAAGGCATATTTATATGTCATGCATTTAATAAAATGATAGTCATTAGCCCAAACACTTACACTGCTGTGGTTGTGTCTTCTTTGCCAGAGTCCCTATTATGCAGCCCAATATACTAAACCTTTAAGACTCCTTTTGAGGAAAAAAAAGTAATGAAAAGTACTTAGGAATATTCTAAGTATTTCTCAGTATTATCATGGTCTCCTATGAAAATATCACTGCATACATTTCCATTTTGCCAAATATCTAAACTATCTGTACATCTAACATACTTTTTTGAATGTTCCTTTAATAAAAAAAAAAAAAAAAAAAGCTCTCCTTATCGTAGAAACACATATACGCTTTGTGTTGCAGTGGTTGCTATGACAAGTCTGTATATTTTATTAAATACCAGACCAGAGCAAACAGACGTTGCAACAGAGGTGGTGCTAGGGGCATCAAGACCTTGTCAGCATGTCTGTTATAAATATATATTTTTTCAGGGCTTCCTACATGTGAAATGTTAACTCTGTAACAAGTTAACACAAGACAACAAATGCTATTGCCCAAGTGGCTGAATGTTTTAAGGGGCCCTAAAATAGGAAAGAAAATGAAGCCATTTCTTCTGGAGATCTGTGAATATTATAAATAACAAAAGTTTGGAGACCATTCCTGAAATGGCCAGTAGGCCTAGAAATTCAACTTGCCAACTGGTTTTCAGCCAAGAATACCGACTAAAATTTTTCAATTGCGGTTTGTACATGACCATTATTCTTCTGAATCAAAAATAATCTCCTGCTTAACAGTAGGTTCTCATAAAAATTTTAAGGACCTAGGCTATTTTATGTGGTTCACTGATTTAAAAATATACAACCACCACCAACAATAAATAATATTTATTTAGTCCTTACTGTATCTCAGGTCCTATTCTCAGCTCCTTACATGTTATTATCTTACCTGGGGAAACATAAAGCATATGTATGCCTTCTTTAATCAGTTACTGTTCTGTGCAAAAATAAGGAGGAACTAAAAAATAAAAAGAGGTCTTAATTTACCCATCTACCTAAGACATAAAGTGAGGGCATCTCCATAAGATTCACAGAGTCAGAGGGGGAGACAGATGCCCTCTGAACACCAAGAACCCTTGAAACACTGTTTTCTTCCCCCATCTAGTCAATGCAGGCATCCTCTCTTATGTATCAGTTGTGCCAATTATCCTCAAATGATTTCAGTGACCACAACATGGAATAACTGATGGTGGTTAGATGAGATAATGCAGTGCTTTAAAAGAAAATCCTTTCCTAAACATTTTAGGTGAAAATGCATGTGCCACAAAGCCATACGACCTCATCTTTTTCTGCATACTAAAAGTGAATCTGCTTATACACCTAAATATTCCTCTTGGGGATATCAAAACATCTGTGACCACGTACATAATAAAAACTGAGTGCTTTTATTTGCTGAAATCCCAGGAAAAAGAATAAACAGAGCCCTCGGTTTTTCACTCCAGCTGGAATGATTCAGCTTATTGAGGTCATCATGAGGAGATTTCTCTAAGACATCTGAAAATGTGTTTCATCTTTTTGCCACATATTTCTCAATCCTTATATTAGTGTAATAAAAATAAGTTGTGTCGGATATTTAAGAAATATTTAAATAATGTTTCTTGTGATCCAAAACCTGACCAGAACACACGGAGTACAATCCTAGGGAGTCTTTCAACAATTCACTCTGGCCTCCTCCTTTTCTCTTCTCTTTCATTACGGAGCTCTCGCTCCTATTGTTTCTCTTCTTAAAGGGGCATTGGCAGTGACAATGGGGCATGGGAGTGATACAAACATTGTGTACTTAACAATTGCCCCAGGAAAACCAGTGTATACATTGGGCTGTAACTAATTCAGCAGATTCGTTTTGTTATCCTACCACCACATAGTGGGGCTGACTCTTTTTTTTAACTAAGTTTACCTTTTACCTTAAAACTTTTTTTTGTTGTTTTTTTTAATGTTTATTTATTTTTGAAAGCAAGAGAGGCTGAGCATGAGCCCAGGAGAGGCAGAGAGCGAGGGAGGCAACAGAATCTGAGGCAGGCTCCAGGCTCTGAGCTGTCAGCACAGAGCCCAACACGGGTCTTGAACTCATGAACCGTGAGACCATGACCTGAGCCGAAGTCGGACGCTTAACCAACTGAGCCCCCCAGGTGCCTCCCTTATGACATTTAAACTGGGTTGTTGAGACCATGAATCTTAGTAGTCTGGGTAGGTACTACCATAATGACACCTAACGATGCCTAAAGGCATCTATAGTCATGTAATAAATATACTTCAATATTACTGTTTTGGAGGACAACAGGGACTTGTTCATGTCAGTATATTCACACTGGTGTGGAAACAGCTCAATATGTCAGCAACTGGAAGAGCAACTGTCTGGTTTTTTTTTTTTAATGTTTACTTATTTTTGAGAAAGAAAGGGGGGGAGGGGCAGAGAGAGAGGGAGATAGAGGATCTGAAGTGGGCTCTGCGCTGACACCCCGATGCGGGGCTCGAACTCACAAAGCATGAAATCATGCCCTGAGCTGAAGTCGGACGTTTAACTGACTAAGCCACCCAGGCGCCCAAAGAACAACTATCTGAAAGGGGAAGAGGTAGAAAGGAAGCAAAATACCAGTGTACACATCACCAACTTCCATCCGCAGCACACGGTTATTCACATTCATACCCATACCACCTAATGGGTAAAAAAAAAAAAAAAAACCTGGTATGTTTCCCAAATAGTGTTAAGAATATTTTATAAGAACACTAAAGGTTGTAATCAAATGTTATTTTTAATGTCTATAAAGCATTCTGTATGAAAACACCTGCAGGTATGCTTTCCCATTTCTAACAAAGACCGAATTAAACTGGAACTCATACAGGATTTGACAGCACAGTCTCAAAGACTTCAGTTCAAATTCTGAGCAGTTGTATCCAGGTTAGCCTCAAATTAACGAGAAGGAGCCTATGTGCCTGCTTGTAAGACTTGTTCGTGTTGAAGAGATGTAAAGATGGAAGTGATGGGGTCCTGTCTGATCAAGAAGCTGCCTCAGAGAGCCCTTCACGTGGCCTGCTTGCTTCGCCATGCACTGATTGATAATGATGAAAAGGATCTTGCAGCTGAATCAAGTGACAATGATTGGATCAGAATTATAGTTGAGAGTAGAAATTATAGTTGAGAATTCGTAGAAATTAGTATTAAAACTAATACTAGTATTAGTATTAAATAGGTATTAAAATTAGTATTAGTATTAGAATTAGTAAAAATGCCCAGCAAGAGCTCAAATCCCAGAGTATAAGCAAAATGTAGGTCACTTCCTTTGGCATTTGGAAAATGTGTTCTCGGTATATCTGTGGGTCTTCATGTTTTGTTAGTGTCACCAAAGAAATAAAAAATAAAGAAATAACCCAAAGCCAAGCCAAGCCAAGCCTCTCCCTCACCCAAATCTACCGGTACATTTACATGTTTAAACACTGGCTCTGAGGACAGGTACAGGGGTAAATATGTACCATGGGGCTGTTCAGCTTCACAGGTTGGTTAATGTTAAATAAACACATATTGCAAATCATGTCTTATTACGAGGTTGTTTTCTGAGATTCCACGGGTCAGGGTCAAAACCTGCCATTTTCTAGCTTTTCGACAGGGCTAATCAATAGTGTAACAAGTGGAATAACGTTCTAATTAAACAGTGACAATACACTTCCAAAGCAAAGGTGTCGAAACTATTTTATGATCAATCAATTTTGCTAATGTCCTATTGCCCTTATAAACAGCACAAAAGAAAAAAAACACATCTACCTTTTACATTTATAATGATTAAATATCCATTATCTCATTTACTTCTCACAGTAACCTGGGATAATGGTTTCTGTTAGACCAGTTTGAAAGAGAAAATTGAATTCCAGAATATTTACGTGACTTTATCTGCTTATTCAACAAAGATGTATTAAGTGGGTGATACTGGGTTTTGAAGTCAGAGACAATTCTTTAAAGACACAAATACATAATGTTTACCATGTGCCACTCTTGTAAATTCTCTACAAATATGAACTTAGTTATTCGTCATAACAGCGGTGTAAGGCAGGCACTATCATAACCTCCTCTTTACAGATGAAGGGCCTGGGGCAGGGAAGTGGCCAACTTGCCCCAAGTCCGACAGCTAATAAGTGACAGAAATTGGATTTAGATCCAGGCATTCAAGCCCCAGAATCTATACTAGTTGACCCTGTGCTATGCTGAATAAGGCACAGCATCTGCTCCCAAGGACTTTCAAAGTCTAAAAGGGCAGACGTGTAGACAAACGTGTCAGTACAGTTCGTAGGAAGCAGAGGGCGCGGAGGAGGGATGGTTAACTCTAACTTGTCCAGAAGCTCTCAGCTGGCAGGCGGCAGAATGGGAATCAGATCCAAATCCATGAATTTGGACTCCAGAGCCCATGTGCTCTCCATTTCATAGAGCAGGCCCATATTTGATAAAAGGGTTTAGAATGACAATAAGAAAGCAATGCGCTCATAGGAACATAGCATGTGAACCAAAGGATAAAGACCATGCTTCTCTAAATAGGAAAAAGAAAGCACTGTGGTTCCTAACAGATATAAGATACAGGTATACAGATCTCCCTCTCATCATCTGTGTAATACATACATGTATAATACATATAACACATAATTTAATATATATGTAGATACCAGCAGAACTCTCAAGTATATCAAATCAACTGCAAAATTCCTCAGTTATTCTAAGGCTTGCAGTCGGTCAGAAAAAAAAACAACAACAGATATTCTACTCGAAAGTAGGAGAAAGGCCTAAAGACATGGAGACAGTGATGAGCATCATTCTGGGCATATAATAGATATTCAGTGATTACTGGCTGACTGATTGATTTACTGAAAACAAGCAAGAAAAAGAAAAAAGACTAGAGATGATGCATTCTGTTGCTCACCTTTTAACCTTGTTGAAAATTTTGATGAGAATTAGGTAAACTGAAACATTTAGAATCAGGATTTCACGTCAACATACCAATTTTATGATGAACAGGTCTCTATTGGGCAACCATTCTGATATTTCTTTGACCCCTGTATAAGTGTGGCTACCAACTATTTACATTTCTACGTTTTGTAGTCCAAGCAGGGGCAAAAAGAACTCCACAGGAAAGAAATATTTGGCCAGTTTGTAAGTGTACTTCTAATTGTATTTTTGGCACATAGTAGTTGTATTTGTAAGTGTATTGTGGGCACATAGTAGGTCCCCAATAAATGATAATGTGAAGTTCATTTGCTCTTCCCAATGGTCCTGTTATTATCCCAAGAATTATATACTTTTTATAAATGAGAAAATGAAGACCCAGAGAGTATACCAATTTGTTGATAGTTCCCATAGCTAGTGAATGATGGAATTAGAACTTGAACCCAGATTTCCTGAATTGCAAATGTCAAGTGCTAGCATAACAAAGGAAGAAGAACTTGTTCAGCCATTCAGATCCTTTTGGGCCCCAAAAACTTTCTCCAGGTAGACTGCAAGGGATGAATAGGGATCCTTTCAAGACAAAAATGTGAAGCTCTTTTCAGGCCTCCTATGAAAAAACTAATGTTAAAAGTCTTATGCAAGATTCAAAGGAAGTGCCATCAGCTTTAAAACTTAAGAGCACAAGCACAATTATTTGAATCTATGTGATTATCTTATGCACATGTAAATATCAGATCACCCATAATTAAGAAGTATCAGTCTTTAAGCTGTTATTTATCATACTACTCTAGGTGCTATAAAAAGGAATTTGAATATAGATGCTTACAAATTAAGATACCAATATTACTGGATAAATTACTCATAATTATGCATCAATCTTTACTTTGATGTATTTTAATATAATTAAGTTTAGATATGTTGAACCTTAGATTCTAAATTTAAAAATAACCTTCAAATAGCTAGGAAAGAATAGAAAGAGTCAAGATTTCTATAGTTAAAACTTCAATTTCTGTAAGACTTGTAATTAGCTCCTTTCTCGTGTATTTTACATGATATGAAGCAAAATACCTATAAACCTAAACTTTTCTTTTCTTAGCCAAATTATATGATAACAACCCTGATGGTCTAAACACAAAGCAGAGGTCCCAGCCCACCTGAACACTTTCTCCAAGAATGTAATGCAGGCAAGAATTGCCCCAGGCTACCCTAGTGGTGTGTGTGTGTGTGTGTGTGTGTGTGTGTGTGTGTGTGTGTGTGTGTTTCCTGTTTGCAATCTTTATTATCACAATTTCTAACACATTTTCTTCACGTATCTGAAGTGTTCGTACTGTTCGGCTGTTCTTTTTTATAAGCTCATTTGAACAAAACAACAACAGAAAGACAAGGCACCCAAAGCCTAGTGAGATCCCACTTCCCACCTGCTACCTCTCCCATCGCTTGCCTCCCAGCTTGCTGCTTCTTGCCTCCTTTGCCTTTGCTCATGCTGTCCCTGCGCTGGTGGTCTGCTCCCCATCCCTCGGATCCTGGCCAGCTCCTGTTTATTCTTTTAGTCTGAGCCCAGCTGTCATCTCCAGGAAGTCCTGTCCATCTTTCTCAAACTGAGTTGGGTGCCACACTTATCCTTCCCATCAGTTCTTACAGGCATCTCACCTACTACCTTACAGTGGCCTGACCTACATAAGCAGTGGATTCCCTTGAGAGTCCAGGGCTTCAGAGACTGGATCTTCATTTTTTATTGTCTCTATTGCCTTAGCCCCTCCCACAAAGTCTGGTTCATAGATGTTCAATAATGAGTGAGTAGATGAAGATAACTCCTTCCACTGTAATAGAAATTGACTATCTCACAGCATTATGCTAGAAATAGTGATGTCCATTTTTCTCCACAATATTTTGAGAACTATTAGCGTACCTCCTGCTGGTGGGGAAAAAGCAATCCCTCCTTTCAAACAAACTGGACATGTATAACTTTGTCTTGACTCTAAATAACTCATAAGTGCCCATTCAGAATCGAAGATTTTTCAAGAGGGTTGATTATTGCTGGTCAAGCACCCAAAATACCCTCACCAGAAATAGACATTTATTCGGGATAAAGAATTGTTACAAAACCTAGGAGAGGAACTCTTTATATTGTTTTTGTCTTTAATACACGTTTATTGTTTTTCTTATGGTGAAAGTAATCCGTAATTTTTAAAGATTATTTGCAAATATTGATGAGAAAGAGATTATCCATGTTTCCCCAATTGGGAGATAACCACTATTCGTATTTTGATAGGTGTTCTTTCAGGCATTTTTCCTTTGAATCTGTTTGTGTACATATATGTAAGTTTAAAAACACAGGGATCATATTACTATTAGATTTTGTGATTTGCTTTTAAAACCTATAGTTACAATTTTTGCATACCTTTATTATTCCTCGAATATTCTTTGAACACATGACTGGTAATTATTGCTTTATATTCCGGGAAGGCAGTTCTCTATAAAAGGACTAATGCATATAATATGAGCATTCGCTTTACCCCACCTTACCATTGGCTCTGAGAAGAACAACTCAGGAACTATTGCATTTTAACATATCACAGGATCCATCAATTGAAATAATTATTACAATGTTTTCCATTGCAACTTCATATATAAGTTCCAAAGAAAGGTTTTGGATGCACAGATTGAAATCATTGTCCTTAACAGAGACTTTCATTAATTCAACATTTATACAGTGCCTATTATAACCCAAGCATAGGCTAAAATTAATCAAGGTAAGCAAGCAAAAGAAATTGTTTACAACTAAATTGGCTGTCTAGACATACTTGAATCCATCCCCAAACCTCCTAAACCATCTGACTGAATGTCCCCCCTCTGCTGCTGTCCTGCTAAGTAAGGTCAAGACATTTACTTTACCTGAGTCAATTTTCCTACATTTAAAGAAAGATTGATGCTACCAACTTTACACCCAGCTTTCCAGGAATTATAATTCCTCATTCAAGCCACCCACAAAGTACAAAAAAACCCAGGTAGTCTTACTGCCGCTGGGCACTGGTAACCCTTGTAGCAGAGAGGATGAAGTGTATCAGTCTGTAAGTGCCCTGCAAAGAGCTCTGAGCCTGTGGCCCTGCCCTGGAGTTGCTGACAGCCCAGCAGGAGAGATGAACATTCCTGGCAGAAACCTGCACCTCATTTACTGCACAGACCTGATGCAGGAAATCCTCTGTGAGAGACTCAGTTCCGTGAGAACTGTCATTGTCAACTGTGACAGATCTCACTCTGCTCAGATTCCTTTGAAAAACAGTTTGTGGTAGACATGCACACTTTATTTCAACATTGAGGCCAGCCTGACCATATCGCTTGTTAACAGGGACACTGATTCCTTTACAGCACAAGTTCATGTCCTCACCTTTTGGGAGCCCCCTTCCCATTAAAGATCCCATTGAGTGTTCTGCCTCCTTACAGCCTATTGGGTCACAGCTCAAGATACTGTTGGGAGTCCAAGCTCAGGCAAGATGGCACCAGGTTTACAATCTCCAATCAATGATAAAATTACAAAATCAAGATGTCTAGAAAATGTTATGGTAGAGAATTTGCTTTTAAAGGAAAGGGATGGATGGGAATATAAAGGAGAGCAATGGAACTTACTGTGCTGTGGCCCCCAAAGAATAGTTTTTAAACCCTCAATTGCTCTTCATTAGAAAGGCAGTCAACTCAAGCTCCCATTGTGTTAATACTGCATTCTGCACAAAGAACTGAGATGAACAAGGTGATTTAGCTGGAAGTGTTGTTATCATTATAGTTCTACATCGCCTTCCTTCCCAGGGCTGACTCCTCAAGCAGGCATTGTAAAGGGTAGGAATCATTCTTCAAAGCAAACTTTTAAAAGCTCTAATTTAGCATTTAGGATTTCGGTATATTATTTTAAATCGTAACCAGCCATAAGCCTCACAGACCTTGTTATCTTTTACCCCGACAGATCTGCCTAGGCAGAAGTTGGAATGAACTTTTGATACTGTTTTCTTTGCATCATTTCAATGTGGGATCAAAAAATAAAGATTGACAAGAATTGGAGTTGCTGAAAAGACAAATGGCAGAGAGCAAAAATAACAACATGAGCTGTCTTCTAACTAGATTTTTTGTTTTTTGTTTTTGTTTTTTGGGTTTTTTTTGTTTTTTTATTTTTGTTTTTTGTTTGTTTCATTTTGTTTTTTGGTTTTTGTTTTTGTTTTTTGGTCAG
Organism: Leopardus geoffroyi; assembly: GCF_018350155.1. Classification (NCBI taxonomy): domain Eukaryota; kingdom Metazoa; phylum Chordata; class Mammalia; order Carnivora; family Felidae; genus Leopardus; species Leopardus geoffroyi. Next base: position 74,383,378 of record NC_059341.1, on the reverse strand, counting down.
CTGAGGCTAAAAGGAATCTTCTATTTAGGTCTGTGGCAAAGTCTCTTAAATTTGTCAACCTGCTCCAAACTTGTTTGCTAATTTTGCAACATAGTAGTTGACTATGCAAACATTTCCAAAACATTCCATTGTATAACTGTAAAGGTGCTGTAGGCTGGGTTGAAAAGAGGGGCAGGCCATCAACTAAGTCACTTTCTCAGAATGCATGGGTCATTGCATTTTTCTTGGTCAGGGAGTTTTTAGAGCAGAAAAGCAAGGTCTCTTCCAGGGGCCTGGGCTGGGAGGTCCTTTGAGGTCTCTTATTTGAGAGTGTTTCGAGTTTCTGAAGGTATCCCCAAATGAGGCTATTGAAAGTCATTTGTATTGTACGTGGGTTTAGGTGTTAATTTGCTAAATAGACATGTTGATAATGTACTACATTTAATAAGCTTGTTTTGGGCTTTAAGTAAATTTTTAAATATATTTGGAGCCTTAAAAAATGGAAGTGGCCTAAGATTCGATGGACATCTGACAGGCTGTGCTGAAGGAGGATTAGACAAACATTAATCTTTAGTTCTTTTTAAGTTTATTTATTTATTTTTCAGAGAGAGTGAGAGAGTGAGGAAGAGAGGGCCAGAGAGAGGGGGAGAGAGAGAACCCCAAGCAGGCTCCAAGCTGTCAGTGCAGAGCCTGATGTGGGGCTTGATCTCACAAACCATGAGATCATGACCTGAACCTAAATTAGGAGTCGGATGCTTAACTGACTGAGCCACCCAGGCACCCCTTAATCTTTAGCTCTGTGTCTACAATTAATTTGGCATGTGGCTCTTTGGGGGTATTCAGTTTTATCTGCCTTTATTCTGTATTTTTTATTCTGTGAGTTGAGGTTAATAACTATAAAACCATAGAAAAAGACACCTACAGCAATACCTAAGCTTTCATCATTCTGCAAGTTATACAAAGACTATTGTAGCTCAAGTATATACACAGTCAACTCACCTTCGGGATCATAGAATTCTGTTATTTGAATTATTTAGAAAGATTTCTGTAACATTTCTGCACGGAATTTTTTTTTCTTTCATTTTTTCTTGTGTCCATATTGAGAGATAAAATGAAGAATTTGGAGTGCCAAAGCATGACATCAAAAAAAAAAAAAAAAACCACAAATTCTCTTCAACACTGTAAGCCTGAAAATGAAAATCCAGAGGGTAAAAACTACATCAAAAAGAAATAATCAAGATCTTGTTTCTGACTGCAGTTGTCCTAGTGTCTATTTTTAAGAATGACTTGGTAAATCAGGTAGACATTTACCCACAGTATGATAGGAAATAGTTGGATTAATGTAAGTGCCCATATTTGGAAGCACTAATATTGACTGTAGGATGATGGACATATAGTCTCGGGACTTGATCTACTTTATTAGATTTTGAGTTTATGAAGCTAAAGGCTGAAAATGATAAAAAAAAAAAAAGTAACTTCTTGGAAAATAAGGCATCACAAAAAGAACGTAGTTCTTTTCTGCTCTAAAAGAGTGTCACTTTTTTAGCAAGGTTAAAAAGAAAGACGAGAAAAAGGTAGGTGACCTAAAGAGAAGTTAAAACAGGAGCAAAGAAAAGGAAGGGAATGCAGGTACAGACATGATACAAAATGATTAAAAATTAGGTAATTTGGTTTCTTCTTAGTCAATACTGTTTCTACCCTCTTCTGCCAGTTTGGCTATAATCAGATCATATTTCCAAGTATTATTTTGTCCCATGACTAAAATTAGAAATTTGGGTGCAGTTCTTATGAGAACAAGAGGTTATCTTTCTCAGTGTCATTGCAAAATGCCATGATGGTCTGGCTAAGGCATTTTTTTTTAATTGTTGACTCATTTTGACTTGATCCAGCTGGAACTTTCTGAGGACAGCACTGAAAGTGGAAATTTTAAACAAGATAATCAGTGATTTTAAATATAAGCAAGAAAAGTTTTAATTCAATGTATAGGTAGGATCTGAACTTATTTTGAGCCAACAATTTTGTACTTTCAATAGATAACATATTGGGATATACGCTCTAAGACCTTATCTGTACTATCTGAAAATGATAGCCACAGATGGATGGATGAGGTGCCAAAATGGATGCGTTATCACCATGTATTCTCTTCCTGTATATAAAGAAAAATGAAGATTGTATTGCAAGTTTCTTGTTTTTCATAGGATAGTCACATAAAATTCATGGCATGTATGGTGAGCTAGTAAAAGTGATAAATCGGAACAGTAGTATAAGAAAGAGTCAAACCACCAGTGACTTTGGTATAGATCCTTTCCATCTGCCTTTTCTTCTGCCATTATCCTCAGATAGGTAAATATCACCAAAGCCAAACTATCATTCAACCTCCTCACTGACCTCCATGTCCCTGCCTCCATCTCCTCCTTCTTCCTACCTGCCTCCCCTTCCTGCTGATTTTATAATTTTTTTTTCAGAAGCCTTCAAGAGATCCTTATCATTAAAATTCTGAGCTTCTTTTACAGTCTGGACTATTCCATTCTATGTTTTTTTGTTTGTTTGTTTGTTTGTTTGTTTGTTTTTGCCAGAACACGCTTTAGTCTGTTTACAGTTTTCACTCAGGATGCCTTTCCTTTTTCTTTCTACCTATTGGGATCTCATGTGGACTTTGAAGGTCCTCCTCAAAGTCCATGGGCTCCATAACTCCTTCTTGGATGGTTTCAGCCCCAGGGGACTCTTCATCTTCCGGAGTCCTGTGCAATTATGCTGACATTAACTGTGTTATAGTCTGGGAAGTCAGGTATCCCTTTATGTGGTCATATCTTATCCCTTGGGTCCCCTTTCTCCTTAACCCATGTACCAAGTCTCCTATATCTGCTCCTGGTAACACTTACATGAATTCCTTTTATGAAGGATCAGTTAAAGTGTTTGTCATCTTCTTGCCCAGACTTGCTTCATTTTTCACTACCCACAGATTTTTCATTGTATTCATTTTTTAAAGTCGGTACATATTCTGGTTCATTACCTCTTCCTAGAGTGGTACTGGAGCCAAATCAGAGACTAAATGAATATGTTGCATTTGCCATGCTTTAAAAATCAAAAGAGCAAAGACCTATTACCAAATGTATATAAAATTACATCACGTATGATTTTAAGAAATATGTAGAACATGAAACTATAGCGTTAAGTCTGTTTTCCTGATGAAAGGCAAGTTACAATGAGTTTCATCAAAAGCAGACTATACGTTTTTTCATTAATTGAAATACCTAAACATGTCAAAAATTGAGGGAAGAAAATAGTCAAACAAGCTCCTAAGCTGTTTTAATTCAGCTAACTTTTATCAAATTAATTTTCATATGTATATATTTGAGTTTTAAGTCAGTGTTAGCAAAGTTTGTGATAAGAATTTTGCAATTAGAATAGATTCAGAAGAAATATAGACCTCTCTTATGTGTGTTTTTTATTTTAATCTGATATGCTAGTTTACTATAATTTAGCGCATTTGAAGAAGATCTGAATTATAAATGAAATCTAAACTAAAATTTTAAGAGAGGAAAACTTTAGTGATTTATACATTTATCTCTATCCTTTTTAATATGAAGATACCATGGAATGAAATTCACATATTAGATTTTTTTTCAGCTGACCCACTATGAAATGGAATGTTACTAGAATACAGATATTTAATCTTCTAACAATTAGTGCAGGTTTTTGCTTGTTTAATCTTATACTCATCTGGTAACTTTGCAAAAAGAAAAATCTTAAGTTGGAAAGATCACAGTTTAAACAATGGAAGTGCTTTGAAAAGGAATAGTCTCTAAATTTTTCTGAAGTTAAAATTAATATATTTGTTATAATTTTTCCCTAGACCATAATAATTTTCACAAAAAAACAAATCTACAGAGTGATTTTGAAAAATAAAGAACAAGCTAACTAAGACACAAATACAAGCCAAGATACCATATTAAAGTTAATAGACCAAATGGGCACATTTGAAAAGGAAATTAGAAAGGGGTGAATGGACATTTTACTTAAGCTGCTGCAGGGCACTAACTATTAAGAATTTCTTACTCAAAGAACAATGCTTAGTTGTGTTTTTATAGAAATAGAGAGCTGACCCATGTGTTGTAATCTAACATTTCTTCTGATTGGTCATCAGATTGTTCACTCATGTCATAAATATTTAAAAGGCAAAGAACCCTGAATTCTGGATTGATTTTTAATCTTTTTTTCACCTCACTCTGATATGTGTAATTGATACATTTTCATAACAGAACAAATTATATGCCAACACACTTTGACTTTCTCTAAGTTGTGGAAAGCCAAATAGATTTTTTGAAAAGGAGGAAGTGTTCATTTAGAAGTTCTTTACAAACTCCAAACAGGGGTGCCTGGAGAACTTATTTGGTTGAGCGTCCAACTCTTGATTTCTGCTCAGATCATGATCTCGGGGTCGGAGGAGCCTGCTTAAGATTCTCTTTCTCTCTCTCCTTCTGCCCCTCTCTCCCACTCGTGTTCTCTCTAAACATTTTTTTTAAATAAAAAACTCCAAATAGCATTGTGCTTATTCAGCACAGTGCCTTTGGAATGGTAACAGTGGTAGACAGAGCTTACAATTTTCAATCTTGCGGTGCCTTAAGTAAGTTGGTGCCATTTGGAAGTGTCTGTCATTCTATAAAATTTCCTCCGAATAAGCCAGAAATTCAAATATATTTGAATATATATCCCCTATACCTAATATTTTCTATGCATTCCGATTATAATGCTTCAGTCAACAATCAGACTCCATAACTATTATTATTGTATTATTATGCTTTGGCTTCAGTTCATACACCTAGAAACATCAATTTTCCAAAAGCTTTATCAACCAACTTATATCTTCATACAGAATGAGAGCAGTCAAGATAAAACTTTCAGTAAATGAGTATTTTGCTGTATAAAAGCCAAAATTCTACAAACAAATAGAAATTGGTGTAACTGATGTTTAATCCAAATGTACAACAGTCAACTGAGTTAGCTGTCTTTTTTTTTTTTTTTTTTTTTTTTTTTGAGAGCTGACGCAAGTTGGACAGAGGGAGACGTTGGGGCAAGGTGGTGGTGGTCTGATTGGCCTGTCTCATTCACGCCCACTGGTCTTTAAATCATTGTCTAGAGCCCCAAAGGTTCATATAAGTCAACACTGTCGCAGGGGTCTGCCATTTCAAACAATTCCAGAAAGATCGCACAGGACTGGATAAATAATTAAGGTAAAGTTCTTTTTACATGAATAGTTGCAGTGTTAAGATAATGCTTCCCTCCTTTTTATGGTGTTGATTATTTATTACAAATCAAATGTTTGAAAATAGTACTTGGGCAATTCTTTTCTCATTTAAAAAAGATAAAATTGGAATTATTTACCCACATCTTGACTGCAGCTTTCTTTTGCAGATAATTTTAGGTTTGAGCATAAAATTAGGACAGTGGATAATAGAAAAGAGAAAAAAGGGTTAGGTAACAAGTATTTAGTTATTTACATCTCCTGGTTAACCACTGAGTAAAGAGTTGACATAATTTGTCTTAGCAAAATTATAAGGTTTTAGAAGTACATTCCAAATGCTATAACATTAAAGATTTTCCTTGTCTTGAAAACAAAAATGCCCACAAAAACCAATGAAAGGAGGAACATCCCATGACTGCAGCAGGTATCAATGGCTAAGAGTTTGGGCTGCACCATTGGTAAATGCAAAAGACACAGTTGTGTTTTACCTTGCTTCTTATGTGTCCATTTTAATGAAGGAGTATTTTTAGAGCAAATTTACTAAAAGAAACTGGAAAAGTGAATAGAATATAAGAATATATATGAGAATAAGAATAGAAACATAGCTTTAGATTTTGAAGGACTAGAATCAATTACCTAAAAATAAAACTATATTCCTCAAATTTATCAATCAGATGGGGGGAGATTCTCCATGGATTTAAGTATCTGCATGTTTTGGGTATCTTGCTGAACATAAAGTAAGGGTCTCACCTAAATTCCCAGGTGATAGCAAAGAGTGTTTCCTAACTCATTGAAAAAGTATTTAAACTGATGATATATATCATATTCATGGTCAGTTGGCTGAAAGTTTGATTTTTGACACACTGAAGGAATTTAGGTGTGTTTGCTAGAAAAGACTACCATTTATTTTATAGGCCAAGACCCTCCAGTTGTTCAGATTTATATTTAGATAATGTTTTCGGATTTTCTTGAAAGTTTTTATTTTTCTACTCCTATGAGGTATATCAGTAAGATTTAAGTACTGAGAAATGCAGTTTTGAGGACTAAATTCTTGAGTTTTCTATAACCATGTTTTAATATGAGTTGCTTTAGAAAAAGTAAAATAAATTATTTTAAAAAAGTACCTCTGAGGGTGATCTAGTATCTATTATAAAGGATGTTGACATTTTAGAATTTATTGCATCCACAATTCAGGTTCTGAAATATCATGCTTTAATACATGAAGCATACAGAATTCACTCTGATATATCATATGGGACAGATCTTTCTACATTTCTGGAAACTACTGTTTGAGGAAATAGGAACTGAAACTTATGCACGAATATAAGAGGCTTCTTCATGTTTAAGATGATAGAGAACCTCTGTTACCATCTAAGAACAGAGCTAGAAATGCTATTTTGCTTATAAAATATAAGAAAATAACATTTAACACATTCAGATTTTATGAATTGTCCTTTATATGATTCAAATGACTGCTTTATGCTTATATCAGCAAGCATTTAATCTTCTTACAAAAGGAAAAGATCTCAACATAGGGTTATTTCTTTTAACTTTTCTAGTTCTCCCCAGGTACTATTTCTAAGCTATAGCTGAGTAGAGGAAAGGAATGGAAATGTTAAAATATTAGCACCAGCAATAGAAGTAGTCAAGTAAACAGTTTTGCTGTCATTGGCAGTTTCTTTTCTAAGAGGTACCTCAGACTGAATGATACCAGATGGTTTTGTGGAAGCTAATTTCTGTGAAAAATCATGCCACAGACTAACAAGCCATCTGACTGTCAATATGTGACCAGAAAGACACCATTGGGGAAACTGTTTAAAAGAATCTAATATAAAGGTAATGTTAGATTGACTCCATTGTTAACGCTGTATTCATTTACCTAAGGTACATTTGGGGTGTGGATTTAAGTCCATTGCTTGGATGCAAAGATCATTTGGCTCTTAGAAGTTGTATGACCAGCTACTTCCCACTTGCCCAACCAAAGGGTAAATGAGATGTCAGGCTATCTGCTACCTAAACCTAGATTTCAGGGTAGATTCATCAGAACTTGGCATGAAAGACTAGACAGACTGGATGGTGGGAAATGCTCTGCCAGTGCTAGCTTCCTTTTCCCTTTCCCTTATCAGGTAAAATAAATGTTTACAGTCACTAGGAAAGGTCATAACTTTTGCCTCTTGACTCAAGGACAGTTTGGCTTCCCAGATTTGAGGTCTTTCTTTGACGTTGAACTACATAAGTAACACACAAGTTTGCTTTTCTGAGAATCTTCCAGCCTGCATTTTTTGGGCACCTATTCAAACAAGGCACAATGTTTAGTAACTAGAATTTGGATATAAGGAATCACCTATGATGACATTTAAGATAGCACTTAATAAATGTGAAAAAAAACAAAGCCTTCTAATAGTAATAGTATCCTAAATACCTTCGTTTCAAGTTCTGATTTTGTATCTTCACGAATGAGTGAAGCAACAATGCAGATGACCACCCCCCTGGAATGTTTAGTCCATTTCTGCAAGGTCTCTGTATCACAGAGAAACTTCCCTTCATTGAGGAGCAAAGCTAGACTACAGAAAGTTCTGTCAAACCAAATTTGATTTTTCTTTTAGAATAATTTTGAACATTCTTTGTGCAACGATGCCGTTCTTCAGAGGGAAACACTTCCATGCCACTTTGAAATATTAACCTGTAAAGGGGTAGCAAGAATGCATACTTGTAACTATGAAGGAGAGCATATACGGTTGCAATGGCCTTAGGAGGATACAATACGAGGCACGGTGCCACATGTGCTGGGAATACGTAGGTGCCCCGCGCGGTTCCCACTTTCATGAAGCTCGCCACTTAGTGGAACAGACGGTTCTTTATCAAAGAATCACATAAAACGTTAAGTGCAAAGTGTGATAAGTAGGTGAAGGAAAGGAGAACCTGCCACAAGAGCATATAACAGGGATCTAGTTTAGATGGCAGGCCTCTCTGACCACATTTAAAGATTTCCAGATTCTTTTAACTTTGGGAGACACCTGGGCTTAAGAATGTGGGAAAGAACATTCCAGGTGGAAAGAACAGCATGTTAAAAGGTCCCGAGGTGGCAAGGAGAAATGAAAAAGGCCCAGGGAGTGAAGGGAGGTGTCGTTCAATTTGGGCCCAAAGAGCAACATGTGTGTTCAAGTAGGCAGATCTCTGTAACGTAGTAGGAAATTTGACTTGATTCTAAAGAGTAATGAAAAAAATCGTTTTGTTTTTTTTTTTAATTTTGAAAGAAGGACTGATAGGACTTTGTGATAGATTGGACATGGATAGAAAGATTCAGGATAGAGAGTGAGAGGTGTCAATACCTATAGCCAGATTCTTCCTGTGAGCAATTGGGTTAATGACAGTGCTGTGTACTGAGATGGGGGCAGGAGAATCTGTGTCTATGAACATTTTATTCTATTTTAATGTCACATATAATGTACCGTATATAGTATATTACATATATTATATTTTTCCAATCAAGATGTATGCCAACATCATTCTTTTCTGGTCTGCCCATGCAATGATTCATTGATTGTTCGAGAAGTAGCTATTTAGAGAAAAAGTGAAAATGTAAATTATGTTTTAATAGTTCAAAATCTGTTTTTTCTACTAAACAGTTCATCAGCTACAGCAATTCTGTCTTATTCGTGCTTTATCTTTCAGAGTTTCTGGCCCACATTTCATTCTCAATATTTGTTGAATGAATAAATACCATCTGTAAAATACTTCCACGCTGAAGTATAATCATGTTAGTAAATTTTAATAATTATGCGCTGTGTGTTTCAAAGTATGTACTTTCTGCTACAGGCACATGATGCAGAATATTTAGTTTCTCATGTTCTAATTCTTTTTAAATTTTGCTCTTGGCTGTTTCCTTGAGTGGCCAGTCATACAATCTTTAGAGCTAAAGATATGAGATAGGAAGATGTGTTCCAGCTCTTATGAGAAGATATCCCTTCGCCAGGACCAAAATCAGGATTAGGGGCCAAAATCTTAAACCACTAATTCATACTTCATGGGCTATATTATGTCATCTTCAAAAGAGAATGTAATGATTTATATATGGTACAAACAGCATGAGATTAAGTCTTGATTCCCATATTTGTGAAGGACACCTACCTTGCTTACTACATTTTTTCTGAGTTTGGAGAACTCTAAAGTCCTCTTTTATGAAAACCGTAGATATACATGTAAGATGCTATATATGTTGGCATGCTGATAAAAATAGCAATTAAATTCTGATTATTAAAAGAAAGAACAGGAATTTACTACTACTCCGTGCCAAACTTTGATGAGCATGATATCTCCTAAATCCTGATAGCACTGCTTTGTGGTAAATAATATTACCCTCATTTTACATACGGGAAGACAGAAATGTCAGAAGTTAGTTAATTCGGCCAAGATTTATGCCCGGTTATATTTATCATCAGAGCCAGAGTTTCTGATCCTTGTTAATAGATATGAAGCTCTATAACAGTGTCGGCATGTGGTAAGTACTGCCACATTTTATATACTTTTTTACATCAGGTTAGCTTAATATGAATAAAATCAGTGAGGTTCCTTTGAATAAATATGCAATGAAATGGAATTTAACTGAAGCCCCCAGGCCTACTGCCACATATATTCTGGGAACCCCCTAGAGGGGTTGACTAAAGCACAGAATACAGTGCATTCCAGGTACCGTGACTCAGCTGTGCAAACAGCCTGAGGCGGTAGAGAACCTGTTGAGTTCCTGCAACTGCACCAGGGCTAATGAAGCTAGAACACACTGAGGTGGGGAGGAGAGGGGACCAGAAAAGAGGGTGAACCCTGTAGAACCATGTTGAGAATTTAGATTTTCTCCTAAGAACAAGGGGAGGACAGGAAAGGGTTTTAAGCAAATAAATATGATCCGGGTTTTGTTTTTAAAAGGTCACTCTGGTTGTTGTGTGAAAAGCAAATTGCCGGAGAAGAGAGGCAAGAGAGGGTTCAAGGACAGGGATTAGGACTGTTACAGTTGACAGCAGAAGAAATGATGGTAGCTTGGACACGACTGATGGAGGCAGAAATAGAGAGTAGTAGACTAACTTGAGAAATACTCTGACTAGGTGTAAAATCAACCAGACTTTATAAAGGACCGGATGTGGGGGGTAAGGTAGGAAAACTTTTAAGAGAAGACTCGTGCTTCCGGTTTGAGTAACTTGATAAATGGTAACGATATTCTCTGGTGAGGAAACATCGGAAGAAGAGGACACTGTTACAAGTTAGATTTGGGTCACATGGAATTTAAACTGCCTTTGAGATATCCAACTATATACATCAGTTAGGACACTGGACATGTGCAGCTGGAGAGAAGAGAGGCCTGGATAAGGATGTCACTTGAGCAGTCCTTGGGATATGAAGTCTTGTGAGTAGATTGGAAGACTGGGGGGTTTAGGACCTAATGTTGAGAAATTTAAGCAACGAAGTGTTAAGCAAAATACTGCTTAAAAGGAAAAACCAAGAAGTTCCAAAAAATATCAGTGTCATTAATAAACACAAGTTTGGAAGCATTCTTCGAAGGCAGAGAGCAGATATTTTTCACTGGAAAAGTCTGTGAAAGAGAAGGAAGCCAGGGTAAACCAAGGTAAGTGGGCTTTTTTTCCCCAGAATAAGCCTGGCAGCAGCTCCAAGTTAAATCAACGTATACGGAGAGAAGGTGTGGATCACTGGCAACCACTGACCAGGGGGTCACCAAGGAACCTCAATCTGGACATTTTACCCCGTTTGGGCTGCCGCCTTCGCTCAAAGGATAAGGCTGTGATCTAGGGCCTTTACAGAAAACACTAGGGCCTCCACAGCAGACAGAGAGGAGTTACAAGCAGGAATGGAAGCTCCATCCACGAGGAAAACACATGACAGCATTTTGCTCCCACAGAAACCTCTCCTAGAGTGCCCCCCGTGTCTGGGAGTGGGGTTCTCAGGGGATGCTCCATACACAGACATCTGCAGAGAAGCCACTTACAGGACCTACAAGAGAGCAACCCATCGATGAAACCTGCAAGATTTAAGAGCAACCTCAAGTACTACCTAAGTTAACCCACGTCCCCTTCATTCACAAAGATAGACAACCTAAGGTCACTAAGAATTTAAGGAAAACCAGCAAGCAAGAGAAGGACCAAGTTGAACAAACAGAATTAACTCCAGAAAAAAAAATACATAAATTTAAGGAGCAAAAGAAGCTTTTGAAAACTTCCAATCAATGTCCTTAGAAAGATTTGAGGAAATATTGCATCTGTAAAACAAACATAAAAAGATAGGATGAAAAAAAGAGGGAGAAGTTCAAAACCAAGTTATTATAAACTCAAAACATGACTGTGAAAAATAGTTAGTGGACAGGTCAAAAAGTTAAATAGGGGGCACCTGGGTGGCTCAGTCAGTTGGGCATCTGACTTTGGGTCAGGTCATGATCTCACAGTTTGTGGGTTGGAGCCCTGCATTGGGCTCTGTGCTGACACCTTGGAGCCTGGAGCCTGCTTCAGATTCTGTGTCTCCTTCTCTCTCTGCCCCTTACCTACTTGCACTCTGTCTCTCTCTCTCTCTCAAAATAAACATTAAAAAATTAAATTAAAAATAAATAAAATAGATATAGCTTAAAAGTAATGTGTGTTATACAATAGAATACTACTCAGCCATAAAAAGAATGAAATCTTGTCATTTGCAAGGACATGGAGGGAGCTAGGGAGTATCACGCTAAGAGAAATAAGTCAGTCAGAGAAAGTCACATGATTTCACTCACATGTGGAATTTAAGAAACAAAACAAACGAGCAAAGGAGGAAAAAGAAGAAAGCAAACCAAGAAACAGACTTAACTATAGAGAACAAACTGATGGTTATCAGAGGAGAAGTGGTGGGGGCATGGGTGAAACGGGTGATGGGGATGAAGTGCACTTGTGATGAGCACCAGGTATTGTATGGAAGTGTTGAATCACTAAATTCTGCACCTGAAACTAATATTTACATTGTAGGTTAACTCACTGGAATTTAAATAAAAACTTAACAAAATAAACTGTTTTTCTACTTAATACTTCTTCAGACCAAGTCTGAGGGCAAAGCCAAGTCATTTTCCCAATGTGAAACAGCTCAGAAATTCTGTTTACAAACATGGACACACTGTGTAAGAGGAGTCAATCAAGGTAGATTCCAGCACAATGCAAAATGAACTGAAGAAAGAAGATAGAATGGTGTTCAGAGGACATTGGCAGCTGAGTGAGACCCAGAGTGTGGAGGAGGAGACCATTCAGAAAGTAACAGTGATGAAAAATTCGCTTTCAAAGTTTTAATCACAGAGGACTTCTATATCATTTATTATGCTGTCAAATATACCACTGGTTCTTTGGAGCATAGTATTCACACAATCATAATGTTGTAAATGCTGATTGTTGGTTTTTAGTGTTCAAAACAACCTACAGAAAATTACGAGACTTAGTTGTTTTACAGAATAATATGAAAGTATTATGAATCTCAATATTATAAAAAGCATTTCATTAACCAGAACAATTAGAAGTGCGTGAGAGGATGGATAGAAAGAAGTACGCTAATTTCCTCATCTGTCATATGCACGAGTCTAGAATTGATAAACCATCTCAGAGGTTTTAGTGAATAATTTATAAGGACTAACTTTATATAAAGAACTAAAAATAGAAACGGTCATTAATGGTTCTTGCTCTCAAGCGAAACTGGTCTGTGTGATGGGTGAGAAACTTTTTTACTCATTTAATACAAGTTTCTATTTTTTTCTTTAACCATACACATGTCTTCCATTCTTTCTTTGACTTTTATAGTTTTTTATAATTTTTCATTTGTTATTATACACACATACACACACACTACCTCATGTTCATGAATATATTCATTTTTATTCCTTCTACTTAAAATACATACACTATGTGTTTGTTTGTTTTTTTTCCTTAATCCTGAGAGCTACTATCTTTTTTTTGGTTCTGGACAATTCTCTGCCATTATGTCTTTCTATTTTGTTTCTCCCTGGCCTTACATGTTTCTCATATTAGGAGGGCTATTAGAATATGTTAAATTTTGGGGCACCTGGGTGGCTCAGTCGGTTGAGCGTCTGACTTCGGCTCAGGTCCTGATCTCGCGGTCCGTGAGTTCGAGCCCCGCGTCGGGCTCTGTGCTGACAGCTCAGAACCTGGAGCCTGCTTCTGATTCTGTGTCTCCCTCTCTCTCTGACCCTCCCCCCGTTCATGTTCTGTCTCTCTCTGTCTCAAAAATAAATAAACGTTAAAAAAAATTAAAAAAAAGAATATGTTAAATTTCTTATTCTTGCTTCCCCCCACCATGTCTCTTAACTTTGTATTTGTCTTTCTTTACCTATTTGTGATATAATTTGAGTGATTTCCATGGACCTATCTTCCAGTTTCATGACTCTCCCTTCAGCTGAGTTCTCTTTATTTCAATGACTGTTTTTTTTTGTTTTGTTTTTTTTTTTTAGAATTCCTTTTCAGCTCTTTTTCAAATAAGCCTGATCTTTTACAATATTATTTTATGAATTTTGTTTCTGATTTTGAATCTTCCTATTACTTTTTATTATGTTGTAAAGTCTCTTTTAAGTTGCTTTGCCATCTCAGGGGCGCCTGGGTGGCTCAGTCAGTTGAGCGTCCAACTTTCGGCTCAGGTCATGATCTCACGGTCCGTGAGTTTGAGCCCCACATTGGGTTCTGTGCTGACAGCTCAGAGCCTGGAGCCTGCTTCAGATTCTGTGTCTCCTTCTCTCTCTGTCCCTTCCCTGCTCGTGCTCCGTCTCTGTTTCTCTCTCAAAAATAAACATGAAAAACAATTGTTTTTAATTAAAAAATAAGTAAATTGCTTTGCCATCTCTAGTTACTTAAGTATGAATCTTATATTTCATGCTTACTGATGTTCTTCCTGAGTTTTCACGTGGCTTTTGTAATTTAGGGTTGTGAACTCGTCAAGTGTTCCTTCCACAGATGTGCTACTAGCGCACTGGATTGCAGAGGCATTTCCATGTGGTTGTTTTATATCTGTCAGGGGACTTATGGATTTCATGAGTTCAAGCAATTTTTATGTTACTTTCTGTGCTCAGGATTTTCTTACCAAATGGGTAGTGCACATTTGAGAACCTTCCAAGAGTGATAGTATTTCTCCCACTGTAACAGTTAAAGAATGGACTGATTCTAATAGTAAAAACTTAAGAAATTGTGTCAACAACATATGATGGATTCACAGTTTTTTGGTTTTTTTTTAAAACACAATGCCAGTCCACCCCTTTTTATGTTACTATGAAAATGAGGTAAAAAAAGAAAAGAAAAGTGCTGGGATTCAAAGTATTAAAGGCAGAGTAGAACCTAAAAGCTGAGTCTCTTTGTTGTTAAAATGCATTTTAATTTTTATATGGATGTTGACTGATGCTTACTCAAAGATCTTGGCTTCATGATCCAAGTGCCTGGAAAGCAGCTCCGTTAGCATGATCCTCCTATCCTGTGTTGCCTGTTATCAAGCATTTTGGTGATGTTAATTCTTTCATGCCCAATTAGCAAATTCAAGCAGACCATGAGATTCTGCTTTGTTAGGTCTTTGTCAACAATTCACTTTTCCTTTCTTTTAAACCATGCAATTTGCTTACAAACAGGAAAGCTTCTTGAAGATCACAGCCAGGTGTTATTTTTTTTTCTTCCCACAGTGAATAGTAAAACACTTGCCATGTTGATATACATAGGCACTCTATAAATATCTGCTGATTGAGCAATTTATTAATGATTTTCCTTCTTCTCTTTGATTTTCCCTCTTTTGTATTGGGTAAAGGAAACTTGCCAGACATATTTATATGACGTTTACTTTCTTTCCATGTTTTTATAGAGACCATACACAAAGTAGGTGATTCTATATTCATTTATCTAGTTTAAAGAAAATTACAATGGTTTATTTTGTGTTCTGCTCACAGAACAGAGTGTTCTGAACATCAGCCCAAAGAGGAAGAACCTTAAGCTGAAGGTACAGCCTACTGTTTACACTGAAGGAGCTTGTGTGTGGACAAGAAGCGCTGACAGCTGAAATGGATCCCATGGAACTGAGAAATGTCAACATCGAACCTGATGATGATGAGAGCATCAGTGGAGAAAGTGTTCAAGATGGCTACACTGGGATGGGAAATTTAGAAAAGGCAGCAATGAGCAGGTATGGGGTTAAAGATGACCAGGTTCCATGGAAAAATGAGAGGTTTGTGAGAAACAATGTTTTTCAATTCATTACCTATTTGAGAGATAACAATGACATCGATGCTAACACATCAACTTTCTGATCCTGAAGTATTCGTTATTACATCATTATTCTGTGTCTCTGATTTAGACTGTGTGTGACTAATTTAGAATTGAAGTTATAGCGTTCTTGTGTCATTAATATAGGATACTTCCAGTTATATTAGCCTACCGTTTCTTTTACCTCTTGGACTATTTTCTCTGATCCCTCTTCCTTTGACTGCCCCTTAAATGCTGCTGCGTCTCCAGAATTCTGTAGGGATTCTTTGGTCACTAAAAGTGTCCTGTGAGCAAGCTCATTCACAACTATCACGGTCTCACCCACTGAACGCATGCCACGTCTTGGGCCTGTTAGACATCTCCACTTCCTTTCAGATCGTTATACCCAGCTGTGTGCTACACATCTGTACGGGGTGTCTCACATGTCAGAACTGCCTCATGTATAAAGTCAAACTTGTAATGTCTAATATTGAACTCCTATAATTCTCTTCCAAACCTGCTCCTCCCCCAGGAGTCCCCACCACAGTGAAAGTCACCACTATCATACAGCAACACAATCTGAAGACCCCGATTAACAACCCTGAGTTGTCCCTTCCCTCAAACCACACATCCAATGTTTGATTGTAGTCAGTTGGTTCCACCTCTTTGAATACTTGAAATCCACCCACTTCTGTGTACCCATTCTACTGCCATCTTACTTTAGGTCCTTATCTGTCACCTATTAAAACAGGCTGGTTGGTCTCCCTGTCTTACAGTTTGCTCTCCCCCAACTAGCTCTTCACATCCCTGCAAAAGTAATCTTTTACTTTTGCCAAGGGACTGCTGTTCCATCCCTTGGTAAAGCCTTTCAGTGGCTCCCCATTAGCTATAAGACAAAGATTGGG
Organism: Leopardus geoffroyi; assembly: GCF_018350155.1. NCBI lineage: Eukaryota > Metazoa > Chordata > Mammalia > Carnivora > Felidae > Leopardus > Leopardus geoffroyi. The sequence goes on along the minus strand of NC_059341.1, from coordinate 74,367,005 downwards.
CTACACATTGCTTGGCAATGATCTGTCCCTCGTCTAGCTCTCCTGTTCATCTCTTGCTCTACTCCCTTTTTGTAGGGAAGCCTTGTTGAGCCACTCCCAGTTCCCTGTGCCTTCACTCATTCTGCTCCATCTGCCTGGAATATCCTCTTTCAGTATCACCCACCTACCTGCCCCTTTCTCTCTATTGATACCATTCTTCCTTCAAGACACAGCTCGAAGTCAGAATTCTTATGAAGTCCGGAGGTGGAAGTGACCACCTGCTCCTTTGTGTGCCCTCTCTCGTCATTATACTGCTACAACAGGCTAATGGCTTCTGTGGCCCCAGCACAAATCACACGGCCTGGAATGTGATAGGTGCACAATAGCCATTTGATAAAGTAAACTAACTCCTCACCATATGGTATATAACATGAATGATGCACGACTTAAGACACTTAGAAGGAAATTTTTGACCAAATCTCAGCCTGAGGTAGAGAATATCCTTAGACAAGGACAGCTCATTTCATTTCACAACATCCAGGAAAGGCCGCAGGAGGAAGCACTGTTCTTCTTCCATGGAGCCAGTGGAGTAAACTTTCATGCTGTTGGACCAGAGAGGCCACAGACATGCAAATCATGGTGTTTTCTAGGTTGAGCAACCCTTGAGAATGCATGATGTGGCAGAACACAGGGCTCTGGAATCTGTAGAGTGGATATCTGAGTTTGGAGACGATATGTATCTTCCGGAAGCCTCAGTGAAAAATGCAGAATGACAAACCAGCACCTACCATTCTCGGGGTGAAGTGAATACCTGAAAGATCGCTGATACTCAGTAAACCTTGTTTCTTTGTCCTCCACTTCGTCACCCTTAGTAAACTGATCAACTCTGATGGCTCTCGTTTCTGAGAAAGATGAGCATAGATGTGATCTCTGCAGAGGTGGCCGAGCTGAAGGGGATGCCCTCCCGAGAAGAGTCCTACAGGGTCATTCGATTTGGGCTCTGAAAGCCATAATGGAAAGAGCAGGAATGCTTTTGTTAAAACTGTATAGAGTGTTCTGGGCCACTTATAGTGCCTTAGCTTTTAACTCCTGACTCAAACACGGGTCATCATTTTGCAATTTTACAATCACTCTTAAAAGATGGGTTTTGCTTACATTTGGTTTGGATTGTTCCCCTAAATACGTTTAATTTCCCAAAAGTTCACAATTCATTTATTTGAAATCATTATCCATATGTTTTCAATGCAGGCTGGGTTCAGTATCAAAACATTTAAGACGTTCAAAACATTTCTCATATATTTTATCCAATATTGTCATGTGTTGTTATAATTCATCACATGCCAAAATAAAAACTTACGAACGACTCAAGAAAGAAACTCTTACTTACTTTTACATTTTACATTTTAAAAACTACTCCTGGACTAAAGGATTCTAATGTATTGATTAAGGTAAAAAAAAAAAAAAAAAAAAAAAAAAAGAATGTTGGCATTCCAGAGTTTAAATCTAGATGACACTTTTGCTTTATAATCCTTAGGCCTACTTTAGGCTCCATTTCATCTTATTGTCTGTTTCCAACTATGAGCGTTATGTACCAGTCTCCATGCAGCAAGTATATTAACTACCGACGATTAAAATAAAGCACCAAAAGGGAGCAGGGGGTTGCGGGGGTTAGTGCGGGGATGAAAGAAAGCAGCATCTGAGGGCACGACGCTCCCTATAAGAAATAGGAAGATGCCAGGAAATGTTCCTAACTTGTGCACAGGAAGCATCTGGAAAAGCACATAAAGCTTAGTAATTTTGTCAGCTGGTCCTGCATACACTTTACATTGTTCCACATTCTCAAAAAGGAACCTGGTTGTCCCTCTTGCTCGCAAGATATTTTCAGGATTAGCTTCTATTACAAAGGATAATTTGTACAGATCGCCTATAATTATTAGTCAAGCCTTTTGGAAACGTGGTGGTAATAGATCTATATCCTCAAAACCCCTGGCAGACAACTGTGGGACCTGTACAGGAAGGCAAGGTGCAGTTGCCAGCCTCTGCCCAAGTAGCCCACAATCACCACGGTGTTCACAGATCGTGACATTTTAAGGTCCTGCTTCCTTCCTGGCTCTTCCAATTTCATGGGTGTCTTTAATGCTTTTCTTCCTTTCTCATCGTCTAATAAGCCAAATGTATTTCCAGAGCAGTTAAAATCCTCACACTCAGACACAAAAACCAAACACGACACAGAGCTACCATTGAACTACATTCCGGCATGGGATAGGTGAATACACAGGTGGAGCAAAAAAAAAAAAAAAAAAAAAAAAAAAAAGGAAAAAATACCAGCTACAGGGCCCTGCCTGGGGCTGCAGGGCGCCATGGAAGACCCTAGACTTGGAGCCTAGTGGGTGTAGGCATGGTACTTCCCTTTTCTGAGCCATGGTCACCTCATCCTCAGAGTAGGGGCGTGAAAGTTCCTCTCACAGGGATATTCGAGCATCGACTGAGTTGAAGATCACAGGCCTAGGCCCTTAGCAAATATCTACTGAATTGAGAGAATCATCTGATTATGGTGGGGCAGGAGTTGAGAAAACTCAGTCACTGCTCCGGTACCCTCTCTTTGTGAGGGCCCTAAATGGAAACCGCATTAGCTGTCATTCTCTTTCTTGCAGAGTTAATGTGGGAAGAAGAAATGTGGCTTAAAAGAAGATGCCAACTGAAAAAATTTTCTCCTTTCCTAACTTCGTCTCTCCTTCCCAAAGTACATTCATAAGTGGAGGGCAGTTGTTGGTCTGGGAGGACCACTGATATGAAGAGAAGGGGGGAAGGAAGAGAAGGAAGAGAAGGGGGGAAAAGGTTTCAGCGCCTTGTTTTTCCTCCCTGATCCAGTTACTTAGGTCACCCGAAACAAATACAATTCAGAGCATTTACTTAGATGTTTTTACTTTATTTCTTTTTTTTATGTGCATTCAGTCAATTTACTAACGAAGATGCTGAAAGTCAGAAATTCCTGACAAATGGATTTTTGGGGGAAAAGAAGCTGGCAGATTACGATGACGAACATGTAAGTGAATCTCTGCTTTCAGGCAGTAAACAGGACTTGAGGGTGTCTGATCTACCTAGGTCTCTGTGGGAAAACAATGTGACTGAAATTTTCCAAGCCTTGATCAGCACATTCTCTGTTTATTCAGGCCCTTACTGGAATAAGGACTTGTTTTTCCTGTTCGCCATATGGCTACATAAATCATTTATGAAATTCATTTGTTTTTTGGAGAAATCATTCTAACCCAAATGTAGTCTGCAATCATACATGCTTTCCTTTCTTTATGTTACTCAGCCTGTATTTTTTATTTTTACTGAGACCCTTGCTAAAACCAAGCATTCCATTCCATTGAAAATTACATGCTTTTACTGAAGTAACAGCTTTTGTTCACTGTGATTTTATCTTAGTCTTCAATTTTGAACCATAATCTCCTCCAGCAAAGATAATGTGAGAATAAGAATAATTTGAAAAAGGTCACCCTTTTGGCAAATATTTGCTTCAAACGTGCCCCTTTTTCTTTAAGCATCCTGGAACCACCTCCTTTGGAATGTCTTCATTCAACCTGAGTAATGCTATCATGGGAAGTGGGATCTTGGGCCTTTCCTACGCCATGGCCAACACGGGGATCATACTTTTTATGTAAGTATTCGGTTCAAAGCCCATGCACACCTGGTGTTCTTTCAGGTAACAACCTCAAGTCTGATCTTTGTGAACAATAATGCTCTGAGAAAGTATTAGCATATTCTTGGGCTTATAGATAGAACAGCAACCTGAGGAATGATCAGAGCATACTAATCCTGGTGCTTGTTCAATCAACTGCCCCTAACCAAATGGCAGAAAGTACATGTGCTCAACCACCCAGAGTGCTGGAACAGCCCTACCAGTCCATAGAAAGCAAGTCACAAAGTGATTCACCGTAAAAAGATCTTTCCCAGAAGCAGATCTGGCTTTATCACACTCTTAGGAAAGATCCCATTCCAATCCAGGTCTACAGATCCCTGCATGCTCCGATCTCTTCTTGTGCCCCATCCCCTACACCCCCTAAATGCCTGATACGATGGGCACACTGGCCTTCTCTCCATCCCAGAAGTTGCCATATTCCTTCTCACCACAGGGCCTTTGCACATGGTCCTAGTATCCTTTTCCCTTTCTTCCTCATCTAGTTAACTCCTCATAGCACATCTCCCCCTCCCCCTCATCGATACCTTCCCTGACTTCCATGACTGGGACAAACACTCCCCACAGTTTTAATATTTTAGTGCAGTTGTCTGATGTATTTGGTTAGTGTCTATCTTCTTCCTTGCTAGACTATAATCTCCAGAGGATTGAGCCATTTTCTGTTTTCACCCACCAGATGTCTGTATCCCCAAGACCTAGCATAGTGCTTGGCATAGAAATATTTGCAGAGTAGCCAAAATGTATTCCTAGACCTATGTATTTGGTCAAATGCTGCCTAAGGACAGCAGCGCCACATAGCTGACCTGGAGGATGGATATCACATCATCTATGACAGACGGCCACAGGTGTTTGTGTACCTTACGTACAGCCTGGTATTTTCCAAGACACAGTTGGCAGTAGTGAAATTCTTCACAGGAATAAAATCTAATATTAGTCAGGCATCCGTGTGAATGCAGATTGCCACCCCTAATGCAATGCCAGGGTGTTAAATAACTGTCTAAGAATGCAATGCTTATATTATATATAAATATATGCTATTTATGTTTTGAACATCATTTGTGATTATCTAATCACACAGCTATTTGAGGGCTAAGGATCAGGCAGGACTATAAATATTTATATTGTGTTAGTGCTTTGGCCTGTTTTAGGTATAACATTTTTTAGCTGAATGGATTTTTATGTCAACCACTCTTTATGTCATGTTTGAAATAAAGGGTTTTTTTTTAATTCTCTGAATCTTAATGGCTTAGAGATGAGTTCGTATACATAGTCGTATACTTCTGTAATGTATGCTATCTCTAAGACTGCCTTCTTAGTAATTACACATGCCATTACAATCAGAAGTTATCACCACTTACTGATGAACAGAAATAAGAAACTCTTCCCCCGATCCTAGGGCCACAAGATTATTTTCAAGGAAGAAGAATATTCCACTTTTAAAACCGACAGCCTCATTTCAGGCCTAAACAACATTTAACAGATTAAGATGTCCAGAGCAATTAAACTGTTATACATGATGGGGTATGTTCTGTGTATCCAAGTGGCACAGACTGAATGCAGCCGTCTCCCTTAATTCTCAACAAGTGACACAGGATTTCATTGGTTTTACTTTTAGTATTTTTGGCCAAAGCAAGTATATGTTTAGAATACAGGGAATGCTCATTATTTTTCCAGGAAACAAAATTATGCCATCTGAATTGCATCTTTAAAAACAGGGAAGTTCACAGGGCATATGGAAAAATTTACGAATAAGTCATTGATTACAGTTCCGGTAAACAGACTTTGTGGAAAGCAAGAGCACAATATAGCTAGTTAGAAACACTTGAAACTCGTGGCCCAAATGTACATTTGCAAAGTTGACTTCGTCAGGAATTACCAAAGAATTAGATCAATTGTGGCAAAATGTTTATTGTTGTGTAAAATAAAGAATAAGGGTTTTTTGTTGTTGTTGTTGTTGTTGTTGTTGTTTTGTTCTTTAGGTTTTAGGTAAAGGCTAGTATTGTTCCTTTATTTATTATATAGGTGCTTCTATCTATGCTCTTATTTCTGCTTTCCAAATCTTGTTTTTGGAGAAACACTGATCACTGTATAAGAATCCCTACGTGCCTGTGGACATGTGGAGGAGGCTGAACCAGAAAGGATTCTTTCTGAACACATATAAAGGCATTTTCCTGCACCCTATACTTCCTTCTCTTTTTTTCTATTTTACAGGCAATTGCCTGAGCTGTGGCTCACAAGTATCTTGCCATCTAACATGCAGGATCAGTAGTGGAGTTTAGACTCTGCATGCTTTGGTGTCTGTATTTCTAGATTTTACATTAAAATTTAGCCAGGCCGTCAAATAGCCCTTAAATTATAAATGTGGCTGAGACTATCACACACACCTGATGTACATATACCCATATGCTGAGTAAGCAGGCACAGTGTTTGCTAATTTTGCTGTACATTCAGCATCTAAGTTATAAACCAGATTCCACTAGTGGAAAGGTTAGGAACTTCTGGTGGTACGTTTTAGCACATAAAATATAGCAAATTCCCGTCGTGTGACAGGAAAGGGTATGTGTAGAGTTCTGAAAAGGATTTCTCAGCTTCCCCCCAATCCACATACTTTCGGAAGGTTAATGACTGAAAGGGCCCATGTGATAATTTATTATAATATCTAACATGAGTTGTGTCTTCTTTATTATAGACATTTATTTTCTACTCTCTATTCCCTTCCTAGAATCATGCTGCTTGCGGTAGCAATATTATCCCTGTACTCAGTTCACCTTTTATTAAAGACCGCCAAGGAAGGAGGTATGCTACCCCTTAAGTCCAAGACGTCCTATTTTGATTCTTGTTAAAGGTATTTCAGTCGATAGCTCTAGAACTAGAGGATGATTTTAGTTAATTTCACATTGCATTTTCTCTGACCCCAATGACACGGCCTCTCAATGTTTTTAGTAATTTGGGCAGCTCAGGGAAGTGAAAGGCAACTGGCTCAGGTTTAAGCCAAATAGAAAAAAGGAGTCTTGATGGATGACAGAAATAACAGTTCTGACGTGCTGCACAGAGCTAAGATGAATGAAGCCATTGCTTCTTGTCTGGAGAACATGTAACATATTTGGTATTGGCTTTTGAGATTGCATCTTTTGGGTTTATAATTTCTGTGTGGTGTTTATGTACACATTTGAGACTCCAGTGTGCAATTATAGATATATTTTAGTCATTAAAACAATCCTTTTAGGGGCGCCTGGGTGGCTCAGTCGGTTAAGCGTCTGACTCTTGATTTCAGCTCAGGTCATGATCTCACGATTCATGAGATCGAGCCCTGTGCATGGAACCTGCTTAATATTCTCTCTCTCTCCTTCTGCCCCTCTTCCTCTCTCTCTCAAACAAACAAACAATCCTTTTAAAAAGTGTTTTATTTTTTATTATAGGGTCTTTAATTTATGAAAAACTAGGGGAAAAGGCATTTGGATGGCCTGGGAAAATCGGAGCTTTTGTTTCCATTACAATGCAGAACCTTGGAGGTAAGGGCATATAGCTTTCCCTACCACTTACACTTTCGAGAGAATGTTCAATAAATAAGAAAACTCTTACAGCAATGAACAAGCACTTTAAATACAAAAAAAAACAGCTGCTTTACATTCAGAAATTTAAAAGACAAGAAGATTAAGTAGATTTACTGTTCCTTAATCAAAAATAACAATATCTAAGAAAATATTATATAAGATCCCACCAAATGTATTCTAGAAGTATAGAACAAAACCTCTTGATATCAAATGCTATCATGGCCTTAATTTTACTTAAGAAAAATTAAGGTATTAGTGCTTATTTCATTGTTGGAACAGTTGAGGTTTCCTACGTATGATGGGGTTTATTTCGTCAAACTGAAAATTAAGTATCTGAGGGGTATATCCAAGTATGGGGTATCCTTCAGATAGCCTGTACAGAGCCAGCCCATTGGAGTGTGTCCCAAGAAATTGTGCCAAAGCAGAAATTCGGCTAGACATCAGAGGCATTATGATAAAACCACAAATCCTTGGTTCTACAGATTCTTATAATTCCTACTAAATTATAATTTCCAGAGCCTAGAAATACGCATTTGTAATAGTGTTCCAGGTGATATGTTTGCCCACCAGCTTCACTGATCCCGTGGAGTCTTTGACCCCCAGAAGGCATCCAGACCCATTTTCCTTTGTCCTACTGTCTATGTCCTCTTGCTTGGCCTGGAAGCTATCATCACACAGCAGCACTTCTTTCCTCACCTCTCCTGTCCCCAAACCTGCCATTCTATTCTTTTCTTTCTTCTCTCAATGAATACCAGCAACATCCAGTTTCTTAAGCCAGGAATCTTACATATCATCCTAAACTTCTCCCTCTCTCCCTAACCCTGAATGTCCAAATACCACCTCCTGTCCAGTCTATTATCTTACCTGCCTTGTGAAGCTCTCCTCTCTTTCTAGTCTCTCCCCCATAGTTCAAGTGATCATTGTTTCTGCTCAGACTCTTGCATTAGCCTTCTAACTGGGCTTCCTGCCTTGAGTTTCTCCTGCTCTGATCTCCAGATCAGATTCAAATCTAGTGTTGCTTCTCACACACATAAAATTCTTTAGCATGCCCTCATTATTTTCAGGGTAGAGTTTAAACTCCTTGGTCTGACATAGAAGGGTCTTCATCTGCCTATTTTTCTGATACCTTTCCTATCACCCCCATATCTACCTAGCTACCTAGCTTCTATATGTCCTGTCATACCATAACAAACCATATTCAGTTCCCCTACTTTCGTAGGCCTGCCACCCTAACACACACACACACACACACACACACACACACACACACTCGTTCTGTTTGCTCCCATGACTTCTCCAGATTATTAGGTACTAGTTCCCCTGGGCTCCCTTGCGCCCCCATTTATATATATCTGATATGTTATTGTTTTTAAAAAATATTTTAAAACCATTGAGTAGAGAATAGACTTTTAGAGTCTGATGCACCCAAATGTGAGTCTGTTTCTGCCACTGTGACTTTACTCCAGTGGGTCTAATTTGTCCATCTATGAGAATGGGAGTATTATTCCATCTCACAAGGTCATTTTGAGGATGAAATCAGACAACATATGGCACATAATGAGGGTTCAGTACATCCTTTCCTCCCCAGTTCTCAGATTCAATGTCACTGGAGCCCTCCTGATTTTTTTTTTAAATGGGCATAATTATAAGACAAATACATACTAACTGTGAAAAACTGGAACATGACATAAATACATAAATTATAAAGAGATGTTTATATAAGTCACCCTTAGAAATAACTACTTCAATAATTTCTCTATGCAAAATTTAATAAGTATATTGTTACTGTTAAAATTGGATCATCTTATAACACGGATTTGCAGCATCCTTTTTTCTTTACCTGACAATATGCCTGGAATGTATTTGCATATTCTTTTTAATGGCTTTGAATTTTCCATTGTACAAATGTACCATAATTGGTTTACTGAACCCCTTAATGACATTGTAATAGTGAAAAACTGGAAACCATCCAAACAATTGCTACAATAAATAAATGTGCACAGCAATCTTGCAAGGAGGTAACCCTTCTTAATAAAAATCACTGGAGGGGCGCCTGGGTGGCTTAGTTGGTTAAGCCTGAGTTCAAGCTCCTTATCGGGCTCTGTGCTGACACCTTGGAGCCTGGAGCCTGCTTCAGATTCTGTGTCTCCCTATCCGTCCCTCCCCTGCTTGCACTCTGTCTCTCTCTCAAAAATAAACATTAAAATGTTTTTTTCATTAAAAGAAAAATAATAAAGTCACTGGAGTTATCTAGGATTTCCCAAATTCAGCAATTCCTTTAGTAACCTTTATCCAATTCTAACTGCTCCTGCTAAAGGACAGTCGGTAAGCAGATAAATAAAATCCAGGCATACCTTCGTGATTTGTATTTATTTCTTTTCATATTTGTATATATTAAGATCACAGCTCCGGGTAGAATTTGGCAGGAATTCCAGGATTGTTTCATTCGTTTTACTGGGTTTGGGCCACAAGCATAGAAGCTCCCCATCCCCACCAAATAGACCGCTTTACATTTGGTTCAAATCTTTAGCCTTTTCAAGACTTAAAACATCAAGCATTTCATAGTATCACCTCATAGCTGATCTAATTTATTTGTTTGAATAACTGAAATACCCTGACACATATCTGGCCCTAAACCCCAAGGGCTGGGGGACAACCACAACATCTGTGGCTCAAAGTGTAGCTACTAAGTAATGGAATAAACTATAAAATGGTCTCTCAAGATGCACACACATGAAGGAAGTATGGCTTTAAGGCGCTAACACAAAATTTCATATACCATTCCTGAAAATGCTCTCACTTTGGTTACTCTGTTATTTAGTAGTTATTTTAGCCTAAGGGAAATCACTTGTATTTCTGTATTTAGCAACTCCACATTTAGAACATTTAACTTTCTCAATCCCCTGAAAAATTAACATTTACCACAGATGTTTCAACATTAGCAGAATAATGTTGACATTACCCAGACAGGTCTGGATCATTCTAAAATTTTCGAAGACCAAACACATTAACAGTGGTGACATCACTGAAAGTCAGCAATTAATAGCTCTAAAATTGAATGGTACCTCACTGAGCCAGTTAATCAGAAATATCTCCTCTGTTTACGCACCGTAAGATTTAGCTTTAGCCAAGGTCTTTGTAAAGATTAACCAAATAATATTTACAGAAGACACATCAGGTATTGTAAAAATCATTTCACTTCACAATAGAGGAGAAACACTGGCCTGGGGATCAGGGGTCTTCTATTTTGGATGTGGTCTGTCGTTTTCAATCTGTGTGATCTTGGGTATGTCATCTAAGCTTTCAAACCTTTATGGCCTCAGCTGTGGAATGAAGATAACATACATCTTGCTGATTTACAAGGCTTTTCAGCTGATCAAATGGAGTGAAGTGCAGTACTAAACAACACAGGGAGTTATTATCACCATTATTACTTGTTCGAGGTTAAGTATTTTGAAACTACTAATAGCACAATTTGCAACCTAGAAATCTGCTTTACGTGTCTGTGAGCAAAACTTCACCAGAAAGATGGAGCACACACTTTTTTTTTTTTTGGCAATGCAAAACCCGCCAGTTTTATTTTTAAGTTAATAAACTGTATTTTTATTTTTAAATGCTTTCAATGTTTATTTACTTTTGAAAGCAAGACAGAGTGTGAGCAGGGGAGGGGCAGAGATAGAGGCAGACACAGAATCTGAAGCAGGCTCCAGGCTCTGAGCTGTCAGCACAGAGCTGGATGTGGGGCTCGAACCATGAACCATGAGATCATGACCTGAGCAGAAGAAGCCAGATGCTTAATGGACTGAGCCACCCAGGTGCCCCAAAATGTATTTTATTTTTAATTTACTGGACCATGTGTCAAATTAGCATTCTACTTCACGGAGTGGATGGACTTAGAAAAGATGTTGCATAAATCCCTATAACTTTTGGCAAGATTATACGTTATGCATATGTATACATACATCTTTTTCCAGGGAGAGGGTTTATAGATTATATCAGATTTTCAGAACAGTACATGATCACATGTGGATCATTTGTCAAGATGCTCAAGAGCTTTTGCCACTTGGTATAATTTCTTATTTGGTCAAGAAGAGACTGGGATATAGAGAAGAGAAAATTCACTGACAAAAGTGGGAAAGCTATCATCTCTTTCATTCTTTTATCAATCCAGTCAGCCTCCAGTTTAGACAATTAGTGGTCTGAGGCTTTGGGTGCCCATCAGGGAGGTTACAGAGGACTAGACTAGCGCCCACCCGGGGAAGCCAGAGTGACATATAATCTACACAGCACCGCCCTACAGTTCTGCCCTCTCTCCTCTGGCCGATGCCTGTTGTTGCCAGGCCCCTGCCCAAATGATGGACACAAAAACAGGCACACTTAGTACAGGCCATCACGACGTCTAACTGATGGAACAACTTTACTAAAAACCTCAGAGCTGGATTAAAAACAGAATCAGCATTGATACTGTCAGCACAGGTCCATGTGCAAGAGCCAGAGGGCCAAATACCTATTTTTGAAAAGAACTTGGAAGCAGTACAAGATATACTGGGTGGCTTTTCTTTCTGTTCAGGGGATCAGATGCACATCTGACGGGAAGACTGAATGTCCCAAAGGCCAGGACTTCTCACAACTTGCCTGTGACTTTAGTGCTACGTGCACCACTAAGCTGTCACGTTTTCCATTTTAGCAATGTCAAGCTACCTCTTTATCATTAAATATGAGCTACCTGAAGTAATCAGAGCATTCATGGGACTTGAAGAAAATACTGGGTATGTCTTATGTTCTCTCTACAACATCCTTTGGCTTATTCTACTTGGTCTTTTCTGATCCTAATATTCTTGATGCTCTTCCCCTTGTAGAGAATGGTACCTCAATGGCAACTACCTCGTCATATTTGTGTCTGTTGGAATCATTCTTCCACTTTCTCTTCTTAAAAATTTAGGTAAAGTCATCTTTAGTTTTTATTTTCATTTCCTATTCCAATAGGTAAGTCAATTGTAGATACTGTATTCACCTTACAGAATTTCTCTGCTAACTTTTAGGTTACCTTGGTTACACCAGTGGATTTTCTCTTACCTGCATGGTGTTTTTTGTCAGTGTGGTAAGTGATTTATTGACATGATCCTTGTAGGTTGGTGAGCATGAGACACATAGTCCCTGAATTAGTGTCCTCATTTTTGTTCAAGCAATTCACTAGCATGAAATACTTCTTGCATCACAAGCCATTTTCTTATATTCTAATTTGGAATGAGAAAAGAACAGTCATGATTTTAAAAATAGTTGAGTTAGAATGTCAAGGCCATTGCTAATAGTATGTTCTAAGCACACTGGATATATATTTGGACAAAAGGAACCCTTCAAGCAGTAACATGACCATGACCTAGTATTTAGAAAGGTGGAGGAAGACGTGAAGAGTCCCAGAAATGAATGAGCTATAGAATTATTCATGTCTACATCAGTCAGCCATTTTCTCCTACACATTCCACCCATGAAAAGAGGGTAATCCCAGTGGAATTAAAGAAGAGATCCTTCTCCCCATTGCCCCCACTCCCTGCCAAAAAGGGAAACTTTTGTAATATCCTGGATGCCAAAATGTATACAGCATTTCCCCAAAAAAGGCAAAAGAAGATGGGAAATTTTTTGATAATCCATATTAATTTGAAGAAATAAAAGATATGAAATGTAGCAAGGAAACGATCATCTTTATCACAGAAGAATATGGATGATTCTTAGAAGAGATTCATGCAAAATACTGTCCTATTGATTCTCAGGGACAACCATCCTTCCAACTCTTTTCTTAGAGCAGAGGCTAGAGAGTCTCCATTGTCTATTAGCCTAAAGGGAATCTTCAGCAGAGGCCCCTCACCACTACCCCATAAGCTATATAAATGGATTTTTGTTTCACTGTTCTCCTCAAAAAGCTGATAATTTTTTCTTAATGGCTGGGCCTAGGTGATTTACAAGAAATTCCAAATACCCTGCCCTCTGCCTGTTCTGGATCACATTGTTGGAAATCTGACATTCAACAATACACTTCCAGTGCACATGGTAATATTACCTAACAACTCTGAGATTAATGGCGTGAACTTCATGATGGATTACACCCACCAAAATCCTGCAGGGCTAGATGAGAACCAGGCCAAGGGCTCTCCTCATGGCAGTGGAGTAGAGTATGAAGCACACAGTGATGACAAGTGTCAACCCAAATACTTTGTGTTCAACTCCCGGGTAAGTGATGAGCCTACCAAAATGGCTGGGTCTTCATTTTATAAGCTGAGATGGCTTGGGATTGCCATCTGTGTTGAAAAGCTACATATGCGTTGTTGTCTTTGTTTTTCAGACGGCCTACGCAATTCCCATCCTAGCATTTGCTTTTGTGTGCCACCCTGAGGTCCTTCCCATATACAGCGAACTTAAAGAGTAAGGCAGCCATCATTTTAACATTCTAACTTGTTTTGAAAATGTGCTCATATGTTCAGAGGTGCTTTATACAAAAGCATGGTTAATGGCTTTCTCTTCAGAGAAGGTTTGTGGTACATACCACTCATCAGTAATGTATTTTAACCAAAAAGGTATGAATTAGCCCCCTCCCTACACTACCGTATCTGCTTCCTTCTCTCCCATTTCTTCATCCTAATGGTCCACAAGAGGAATTTAGGTCAGGGGGAAGAAGAGCCATGGCTAGAAGAATTTTGGCAGGAATGAGAAATTTGAATTTGAAATTTGCTAGGAATGATGTCACCTCAGCTATAAATGACCGCACCCATGAAGACAAAAAATTATGGCTAAGGTGACCTTGCTAAGCCATTGATGTCACTTGTGCTCTGTCTTTAACCCTTGTCTAGAAGACATTCACCACAGGGATGTGCCAAAACCTGGCCTTCATTGTCTTATCTGTACAATGGAGACAATGGCTAGACAATCTTGTTTCTTCTAGCTGAAATTCTAGGATTCGTTTGTAGTCTTTTCCCTTTGAGGCTGTTGACATCTACTTAGGTATGTAGTGTGTCTGAGCCCTCTAGCACTGCTTTCCCCTTTACCTTTAGAGAAAGGTGGCCTATAGTAATTCTCACTTTATTTAATCCGGATATCAGTAACCTCACTCTTTATTCTCAGTACATAGCAATAATTGCTTCACAAATTCTGATTTAACTTATAAAAAATTTGGGGAACACTTTCAATTATTTTCACTTTACTTGGAAAATCACATGCGGCATTTACTCTACACTTGACCTTAACCGAAGATCAAGAAGTGATAGCAGTTACTCCAGAAGCCCAGCAATTGACTTTAAGCAGCTGGGTGCCCTCCAGAATGGTTTCCAGACGCTTCTAGGCTCTCTTGTGGTCTGGACTCATGCAAGTTGTGCTTTGCTGATTCTAGTAGGTTTGTGTCCTCCCACATGAAATATGAATCCCATCTCACTATGAAGTATGAAAGCTTTCTACATTAGCAGACAGTTTGATCTTTGTGTTAATTACATTCTTGCATACTCAGTAGACAAGTATATTTATCAACACAAAATAAACCAGTCTTCTTCTAGGAAAATAGTTGTCTCTAAGACTGACAGAGTAGTAGTTAAGAAAAATGGAAACAAATCCCCCACAGCTCTCTAGGACAAGTTTAAAGAAGCTATGTTTCTGTATGAGATATGTGGTTTCATAATAGTACACAGGCATACATTCTTTCACTATTTTAGAAATATTTTTACTAAAAAAATGACAAAAAAAACACAGAGCTTTTTTTTTTTTCATTTCAGTCGGTCCCGGAGGAAGATGCAAACAGTGTCAAATATTTCCATCACGGGAATGCTCATCATGTACCTGCTTGCTGCCCTCTTTGGTTACCTAACCTTCTATGGTAGGTCACTCTGTCAAAGTCATTCTCTTTGTGCAAATCCTAGTTGGACTGATCATTAACCCGGGTAGGTATAATTCTTTTAATTACCCTCTATAAGCAGCATGATCTATAGTCCATGTAGTCAACTAACATGCTATTTTAGCCTTGTCACTTGACCTAAGAAAATGGGACCTGAACCAGTCTAGCTAACAAGTTACAACAATTTGTGAATTCATACATGTTTTATGAAAAACCAGCCCTCAAATCTACATTATTTTCCTTACGGGATAGATTATATTTCCTTGACTTTGACTTCTCAGGCCATCTCATGCTAGAAGCAATCACAGTGAATCCAATCGTATGTTGCAAAGCTTTCTTGGTGGAATAACTAACTACTAAGCAAATGGTAGGGAAAGTGCAAAGTCCTTGAGTTGGAACCTGCTTCTTGTTTACCAGTCAAGTGGGGTCTGGGGGCTTGGAGCATTAGGTAAATTTTCTGGCTTATCCCATTCTATTCTGTTATAGTGAACAGTTTCCTGAGAAAAGACGACATGACAGAGTTCCACTCAGCCTGGGAGTGCACTACCAAAAACAAAAAAAGTACTATGGACACATTAGATTATGCCTAAAACAATTTCTCTATGGCATCTTAATGGACACAAAAGTAGGATTGTTATTGAATTCCATTGAAGCATAGCCTAATGGACAAATTTCAGGGACTTAAACATTGACCTGTTATCACTAATCAGTGTAATCAACATAAATAAACCTTTTGTTTAAAGTTCTCTAACTTTTTAGTTGTTTTTTTCTTCTGATTCACTAAATTAAATTGATTACTAGACAAATTGTGGAGGAAAAGACTGGGGAGGGAGCACCATTTACTTGGGTTTTTTTTCTATTTGACTAATAGTTGGCTATTAACCAAGCATTCACTTTAGATTGGGCATTAACTGCTTGTTGGTTGTGAATTAATAAAAGTTAGATCAATACCACTGAAGGTATTTTTACCCCATTTTATCTGATTTGGAGGGGCGTAGGGAGAAAAATCCAACTACATCTGATTCTATAAGCATCTCCACATCATTTGTGTCTGGAATTCTGAGTGAATAAGCTTTCCAGAAGCATGGCATCTTAATCTTAGATCAGTATTCATTGGGAGACCCTGTTAAAATCATGCTAATTCATCCTTGAATGTTACTTATACTGATTCTAATGAGTTTCATAAGATAAGCTTGAAAAATCCCCGGAAGTATCTGTATTGGTATCATGATAGAGTCATAATTATTGAACTTGAAAAAATATTAAAAATCATTTGTCATAAGGTTTCCATACTAGATTCAGAGAAGCTGCATCAAGGCTCACTTAGCAGGTGGGAATAGAGGGGGGAGTGGGCAGGATGTAAGGGACAGGCTGGTGGGGGCTTGGACCTTTCATCCCCTTCAACCAGAGCACCTCAGCTTCCCGTCTCTTGTGAGGCTTCTGTACAAACTGAGATAGACTTATCACGAAGCAAATGAGCCAGAGAGGCATCTTCACAATTTTATTCTAGCTTCTTTAACTTCATAAGCTTCACTGGCCCCCTTGTCCATTTGAAGAAAGATCAACACAACTAATAAATAAGCTCAAAGATAGGATAAAAACAGGTGTCTAGATTCCAAGACCTGGGTGTTTTTTTCTGTTGTACTGTGTTCCCTTTGTAAAATGTTGCTTTTGGTAATCAATACTGACTTGGAAACACCAAACTGGACCCATTCTCTTCTTCTTTGTAGGAGAAGTTGAAGACGAATTACTTCATGCTTATAGCAAAGTATATACATTTGACACCCCTCTCCTCATGGTACGCCTGGCAGTCCTTGTGGCAGTGACACTAACTGTGCCCATTGTCCTGTTCCCAGTAAGTACCTGAATCTTTGATGGAAGAATCCTGCTTAATCTCCTAGCTTAGATATGTTCCAATTTGACATGGATTTAATTATGTGAGTTTGCATTTGTAATGCCTGAAGACGTTATTTTCACACAGCATTTTGGAGCCATATAAGATGGACAATTTAATACGTAGATTCAACAAATATTTTTTGATGTTAAACACCTTTTAAAAAGTCTTTATTTTGGGAGAGAGAGAGAGAGAGAGAGAGAGAGAGAGAATGAGAATATCCCAAGCAGGCTCCATGCTACCAGCACAGAGCCCAATGCGGGGCTCGATCTCATGAACCATGACATTGTGACCTGAGCCAATATCAAGGGTTGGATGCTTAACCGACTGAGGCACCCAGGCGCCTCAAATGTTAAACACTTTGAAAATATAGGAGGAAAAATATAATCACAAAATTTCTATTTATTTTCCAACTTTATTGAGGTCAAAATTTTTTGTTAAACTTCAATTCAAAAAGAAGATCTTGGGTTTCTATCTTGTGGATTAGTAGAAATGAGTAGGAGTTCATAGAACTTCTGGAACTTAAAAGGCAAAAACTACATTACTTTTCAATT
The DNA here is from genome assembly GCF_018350155.1 of Leopardus geoffroyi. NCBI lineage: Eukaryota > Metazoa > Chordata > Mammalia > Carnivora > Felidae > Leopardus > Leopardus geoffroyi. Next base: position 74,349,445 of record NC_059341.1, on the reverse strand, counting down.
TGTTGCATTTTCACCAGTTCTGAAGGTATTTAAATTTCCCCTACAGTTTTGTTGCAGTCACATTCAAATGTTGCCTTATTTAATCTGATTCCTTGAAGACCAATGAGAAGGGGAATTTTATTAAGTAGATTACTTACTAGAACTAAATCTCTTGAAAAATAGCTATATTTTGCACTGTATATCTTTTCTACTATCCCTAACACTGATACATGCCCTCGACTAGACTCATACTGGGATCACCCCTTCTTGGCATTTGTCTTTGGCATCACTTGTCCTGGGATCACAGAGCAGGGCTGGTTGAAGAGATTTGGGCTGCGTGAGTTAAAACCACCACCTATGGACAAACACAGGTCCGCATTCTCCTGCCAACTCTTCTCCTTTCATAAATACTCAATTTACTCATTCATTAAGGGGAGAAAATAAGCGACCTAGTAACCAGCACCATCCTGTACAGAATGTTCCATACAGGGCCCAGCATATAAGGACTACTCATATAATGACACTGTGGTCACTTTAAATGCAGCTTGTGTGCTGAAATATTTTTTAACACATTCCTTTTTCATGAGTGCATGAAATCAGATCCTTATTACTAGGAGGGCTAATATTTTACTCCTAAATAATATCTTGCCTCACATATGTCTGAAAGTATTTCAAATGACATGCATACAGCTTTAGCCTAAAATCAGCTCCATCATGGGTACGAGGCAGAAGACAGCTATTGACAGAAAGTGTACCATAAGGTAAAATTTCTAAGCAAACAGTGTCTCTGAGGAACCAAAGTTGAAAGCCCTTTTTGTGTGTAAAGAGCTAATTTTTGGCACACAGTAGGTATTCACATCATTATCCAGTCAAAGCATTTTATAGAAGAAACTTGTTATGTGGCTCTGTATTGCTTTATTCATAAGCCCTAAATATAGCACTTTGAGGTCATGGTCTCGGGAGATTAATGGACTTGCCTGTGGTCATGCAGTTAGTCACAGTTGATTAATGCACCGCTCACAGAAGGACACTGATGGCTGAGGTCAAGATAAAGGAAATGGAAGTCACACTGATGGTCATTTTACCTCAACATTTAAAATCCAGATCTCCCCCATAGAAGTTCTTTCTCTTGTGACAGGGCACGGATATAAATTTGACCATCAGGAACAGTAGTGGTTTGGAAATGTCTCCCATTAGATGCCCCTTAGAATCAAAATGGATCATGGGAATCAAAATTTCAAAACATAACTTATCCTTAAGTATTTGTACCCAACATTAGCATTTACAAAACATGCTGCACATAATTCTGTCTTTGACCCTACTACATTATTACATTGAGATAATCTGCGTAGGTGTCCACCTTCTCCCCTGGTTTAAAAGTCTTAAAGGTTAGGAATGGGCACAGTGACTGGTGCAGGAGAAGTTTGACAACAATCGCCCAGAAAAATGGTCTCCAAATGAATCTTGCCTTTTGAGATGTGTAAACTGCTTTTTCTAGCAATAGCATAAGCTGTTCGCCCTGCCAACATTTGCCACGAACTTTAGATTGTGTCAGGAGCTGGGCTAAATGAATTAAGTGCCCACGGGTATGATGCAGAACATAAAAGTAAACATGGAGGACAAAAAAGTCTCCTCGTCCCAGTCAAACCCACAAGACTACCTTCAGACACTTTCTCCCTAAAGTGAGAGAAGTTATTAGTGATGTGTTTGTTTCTTATGATTTAGAGCCATGATTTCCAACACGTCAAATGCTGAGCCATGCACAGCAGGGTTCTCCCGGTAGTTTTTTTGAATTAAGAAACTCTTGACCAATAAGAAGTTTATTTACTTTGCTTTGATATCCCATATACAAGTAATCAAAAACGAACAAAACCTAATCTGGATTAAAATCTCTCGATTTTAGGCATAATTGTATATTCTACTTCTTTCAACAGAGGATAATAGGCTCTTTTTCTTAGGAGCCCAAGAAGACACAATAAGGAAGGGTGTTGCTGTTATTGGTTGACTGGATGGATTTTCCTTTGATTACTCTATTTGTTATCTTATTTTCTGCAGTTAGGCTAGTTTTTTCCATAATAAAAGACATATTGAGTGCAGAAATGATTATTGAACACATGAATAAATGAAGTGAATTACTTTTTTACTAGTAGCTCAACATTTGTTTCTACTGTTGGGGGTGGGGGTTTTATGGGAGGGTAGTCTATTATGGGACTACACCTCCTTCCCAAAGACTATTAATTCCATTTTCAGCTTGTACTCCCCAGTAAAGTTCACCCATTAACATGAAAAACAGAAAACCAGATCATCCTAAGGAGTTTATCAAGAACACACAGACTCACATTCCATTTGCCATACCTTAAAAAAAAAAAAAAAATCACATCTCAGATTTTCTAGCTACTTCTCTTATTCTGTGATGGTGAAATCATTTTTCCCCACATATGTTGCCATCAGATCTGTTTTGAATCATATGCAGATATAGGCATAGAAATATGGCAAATGTTGCTGTGAACTGGAATAGAGTAGTGGTCCACAGATATTTCCAACACTCCTACCCTAAGCAGTCTTTACAAAATGAAACTGATTCGCTTCTAAACAATAAGATTGATTTTTTTAAGAGTTCAGACCTAAGGTTCCCATTTTTTACTCTGCCTCCCAGTGGGTCCCCGGATTAGAACATAGCACCTCCTATTCTGAATACTCTCTCTGGAAATAACAGATGTTTTCTCTAGAGCTGCAAAGGACCTTTCTGGAATCCTTCTGGGTCAGAGGGCATGGCTGTTGCTAAGGACTTCCCCACCCACAGCATCTGACCCACATTTCCAGGTTCTTATCAGTTTGTGTCAGTGGAGAAAAGGCACTTAGATAAGTGGAACAGCAGGCAGTGCTTTGTGGGTAACACGCCAGAGTTGCCTCAGTCCTGACATAGGTAAATAGAACTGTTCAGGACCTATTGATCCAGGCTCACCTCTCAAGGCAGCATTTTAACATAGAATGACCGGCAAGTTTTCTTCTATTCTTTTCCACCACCACCAGCCCCCTACTATCTCCCCGCTTGCCCTATGATCCTTTCTAGGAATGCATTGGCAATTCTACATGCTTTCAGTTCTGTTTGGGATTTTGTTTTTCTTTATTTGCTGTGAGGAGCAAGCTTTCACCATTTATTCCAATGATGATTCCTGTAAACCTTCTGTACTCTTACATCACCAAGCCAAACCTTAGTCTTTCTGGGAGCCATGAGACCTTAGGAAACCACATTCACATTCAGGGGAACTGCACTTAGAGGTTTACCTCTAACTCGGCTTATGGAATAGAGTATTCCTTTAACAAAAGACCAAAAACAAAAACAAAAACAAAAAACAAAAAACAAAAAACAAAAAAACTCACATATATAAGTCCTCTGCCTGAAAATAACCTGTATTCTACTTGTTTATTCTGTAAATTTCGCACTTTCAGACAAGTAAATCTTTAAGCCATAAGGATGTACCATGGAAAGCTTATGTTGAAGCCTACTAAGACTGGTTTGGACAATATCCAATAAGCATGGAGTGTGGATCATAATGTAGAATTAATGGACAGCTGGGGAAAATGTAACCAAGGCATTTGCTTTCTTCAGCCCACTTTTCTGAGCGAATTTCATAATTTTCACTAATCCAATTTTTAAAATCCCTTACAAAGTCACTCTTAAACCATTTCCAGAGACTATCTGGTTTGCCATTCTGGAAATGAAATTGCTTTTGAAACCTAAACAGATGGCTTTAATTTTGGTGGACCAGTATGAAAGGAATGTCACATTAGACACTACAAGCAATTCGGCTCAAAGTTTTCGTCGTTCATACATGTGTTTCAAAAATGTATTTTACATTTTTGCTTTTACATGAGTTCCCATCTCTCCACCAGTAAGAGACTTCAGAAGTAAAATTTTAAGTGGAAAATCAATGCCAGCATTTCTAAAAATGTGAAGTCCGAGCTTAACTGGAGTGTTCCCTTATTGAAAAGCCAACAGAATAATGCCACTGAGTCAAAAGTGTCCTCTAAAAGATTCTACAGATGAGAGTATTTTCTACTTTGTTAAGCTGTTCAAACATGCAGGGCATTCCCTCCACCCACAAGGATCTTTTTATTATCCAGTTATAGCACAGTAACTTGAAAGACTGCTACAAATGGAACCTCTCTTGACCCTTCACCTACTTATTGTAGCTGCTGAAATAGGGCTGAAGTCTGTCAAGGCTCCCGAAGCCCATTCTGTTCAACTTAATTCAACATGTATTGAGTGCCTGCTGTGTGCAAGACACCAAACGAGAAACTTTGAGAAATGCTAAAATTACCAGGTCCTATTCTTTGCGTTTTGTGTGCATTTATAATCTGTAATTGGGAACGGAGGGCAAAAGGGCAAAAAGAAATACAAAGAGTATCATTTTAAAAAACATTATGTGGCAAAATAAGCATTATATGCTAAATACGATGCCAAATTTTTTAAAAACCCAGATTTGTAAAAATCACAAGGAGTGCAAATCAATTCAGTGCTTGCCCTTAATACTTAATCCTGTTTGACAACACACGTTTAGAAATCAATAAGGGTTTTACTGTGTCCCTGAAGTCTTACCTGTTATTTTCTCTGAGATAACTTTTAAGAAAAAAATTCTGAAAGCTGAGAAAGTGAGCACAAGGAAAATAACCATCTCAAAGAAATATCAGCATCAAGGCTGCACAACAATATCAACATACTTTTTTTCCTTAATGGTTAGTTTTGATAGCAGAGGAGGGGCAGAAAGAGAGGGAGACAGAGGATCCAAAATGGGCTCTGCACTGACAGCAGAGAGCCTGATGCAGAGCTCAAACCCACAAGCTATGAGATCATGACCTGAGCTGAAGTCGGGGCTCAGGTGCCCCAATATCAACATACTTAATAACTGAACTGTACACTTAAAAATAGTTAAGATAGTTAACATTATGAATATTTTACCACATTAATGAAATTTTGAGAAACAAATCAGCATCAAGATCTTTTCTGGGAGAAAAAGGAAAAACACAAAGTGCTTTAGAGTGACAAGAATATTTGAAATAGTAGACGAAAATCAAAAACAAATTAGTAACCTTGCCTTTGAACTTTCTTGTTGCAGATTCGTACATCAGTGACCACACTCTTATTTCCCAAAAGACCCTTCAGTTGGATAAGACATTTCTTGATTGCAGCCATACTTCTTGCACTTAATAATGTTCTGGTCATCCTTGTACCCACTATAAAATACATCTTTGGATTCATAGGTAAGTTTGAGAAAGGCTTTTATTTAATCAGCTCAAGTGGATACCTCCTTAAGTGGCAGACGGGGAGCTGGTGGAGGGGAAGTCGAGGATCTCTGCTCCATCTTTGACTCATGGGATTCTTGTGAGCCCAGCCGGGCCACCTGGTCACCTCCCCTCCCTCCCAGGTGACTCTGGAAGTTAATCACAGGATCAGAAAATGTCAACAGTAAAAGCTACCTTATAGGTCATCTAGTCCAGCTGCCTTTTCTGACGGAAATGGAGCCCCACAGAAGTCAAGTCATATACAGTTCCCCACTTCCCCTCCATGCAAAAGTAGAACATTATATGAAATCTTTTGTAAGCCTCGATGGCATAAAGCTACGAAGAAACGACGATTCATTCATATGGAAGCATTTTTGAGCATCCCATACACAAAAGATAACCGCTCTTGGACTCTTCTGATAACTTACGACACAATATTGCTAACAAATGCAGAAAATAAATCGACCTAAAACACAGATATTCACAACGGTTCAAAAGCCATGGCAACTTAATGCCGAGATGGAGTGTAGTTCCCAGGGAAGAGACCTGGAGACACCTCTCTCGCTGCTCAGGGGGCGCTGCCTCCATAATGTTCACTGCAAAACAAATTCTGGGTGCAACTTTCACCTTTTAATTTTCTTCCCCATAAAGACAGAAATCTTCTTTGGATTTCTTTCAGTTAGGGAAGGTAGGTGCTAACATAGGTCCTTCCTAAAAGTGAAGTGGCATAACATGAACTTTTGCAAAGTGGGGAATGCCTGTATCTTGGACTATTGCAGGATTTGAATTTAGGTCTTAACTCTGCATCAAAAAGTAAGGAAGACACAGTCTACCTATAGGATGCTTTCTCGAGTCTGTCAGTAGTATCAGCTGAGCATTGATGGCCATCTTTGGAGGTGGAGAAGGTTGGTCTTGTAAAGCAGATTTACTTAACTGTGTGGCCCGTTAATATAGTTTTCATCTGCTGATTTGAGGGATTACTCAAATTTTAAATACAATATAATATTTTTTTGGATTAGGTGTCAGCAACTTGAAAAGTTGGAAGTGGATAAGAAGGATGTATGATGAGTTCAGCTTCCTTAGTATGTGTTTCTATTGTCAGTTTCCTATAAATTTTTAAGTCAGCCTTTATTTTGTTGACTATATGTTATGTGTACTTAGGATACAACTATGATGTTAGGTATATTTTAATTTTCTTGATAAACATTTGAATAAGCAACCAAGACAAGTTTATAGTACTTTCAGTGCTAAGATTAGGGTAGCATTAAGACCTTTAAAGTGCATGACCTTGAGTCTCTGCCTTGCTGAGTAAGACATTGACCTGACCTGTGTTTATCCCCTCAGGGGCTTCTTCTGCCACTATGCTGATCTTCATACTTCCAGCAGTGTTTTACCTTAAACTTGTCAAGAAAGAACCTCTTAGGTCACCACAAAAGGTTGGGGTAAGTAAGGCTTGCAATCTCCCCCATTATAAGTTGCTCTTTAACTGAGAGTAAACCGAAAATATACAATTCAAAAAGATTGACCAAGAACTGAAAATCACAGATGGGCTGGAACTTTAGTGGAGAGAAAGGAGGGTAGATCTCTGGTACTGAGATGATTCCAGGATTTCTTCCCGTCATAAATCAAGAATCTTGTGTTAAGTCCTTTTTACCCATCAAACACTAAGAGTTTTCCCACAGGCATATATGGATACCAGTTTCCACCACCAAGATTGTAGGTAGCACTATCCATAGGAAATTATGTGGGAAGGAATGAGGCCCTGACAGTGTTATGAAATAATTGAAACATTTTAGTCATATTTTTTAGGTTAGGAAGGCCAAAAGAAAAGATGCTGCCTGGTTTCCCCCTCCATAGTACCTTGGAGTAGACTGAGATCCAGAACAAAACCATCGTTTTCCAGTTAACCTCTTTAGATATAAAATTTAATTTTATTAAGCGAGAGCATATTTCTTTTCCAAAATGATGTTATAGAAACACATGCCAGAATGAATTGTTTTTCTAATTATTTCTTTAATGTTTATTTTTGAGAGAGAGACAGAGACAGAGACAGAGACAGAGTGTCAGCAGGGGAGGGGCAGAGAGAGAGGGAGACACACAATCTGAAGCAGGCTCCAGGCTCTGAGCTGTCAGCACAGAGCCCGACACAGGGGTCAAACCCACAAACTGCAAGATCATGACCTGAGCCAAAGTCAAATGCTCAACCCACTGAGCCACCCAGGCTCCCCTTGTTTTTCTAATTATCAAATAGTCATTGATAATATTTAACTATATCTTCCATTTAAGGCTTAAAAACAGTGCCTCTTACTAAGTTATGCTGAATGTTGCCTGAGAGTCATTCACTCCTCAGAACTGTTCAGGGACTTCAGGACAGTTTGGTATCCAAAGCTCCTCCCAACATCTCCTCCCCACCCCCGCCCCCGAATTCCTAGCCTCTCCAGTCTATTTTGCTTGGACTTTTACAGAAGGGTGACCATGGCAAATTATTTATCCTGTTTGTGACCCATTCTGAGTTTGATGTAAAAATGAGTAAAATTGTCCCCTGATCCTTTCTAGTGAAAAACTTCACCTGTTGCTTCCTCATAGATTGAATGAGGTGGTTGATCCCAGTGATGATAATATATAAGGCCCCTTCTAGTGTTTTACACACACACACACACACACACACACACACACACGTTTTTAAAGGAATATGTAACATAGATTAGGCTTTTGTTTTTATCTGTTTACTTTGTAAATTTAATCCTGTCCTATAGACTATAATATGCCCTTCAACTAAAAGATTGTGAGCACACTCAATGTCATTGTATCTTTTTCTGTCACTTGTTTTTTTTTTAATGATTACAGAGTATTCCATCATTTTGATGTAACAAATCAACCATTTATCTATTTTGAAGACCTAGATTAAATCTCTCCACTGTATTCACCCTCTTTCCTCAACTTGGCTTCTAAATTCATTGAACTGCTAGGCATAGACATCTGAGCCATAAGAATAATACAATTCAATATGCCAATCAGATTGCTGTCTTGGGTAAACAATTTCTAAGAGCAAACTGTGCTAAATATGGTTTCTGTGTTCCCTAACAAGCTCTCTGATTTACAGGCTTTAATTTTCCTTGTGGTTGGAATCATCTTCATGATTGGAAGCATGGCACTCATTATAATTGACTGGATTTACAATCCTCCAAATTCCAAGCATCACTAACCCAAAGAAAAATACCTTTTCTATTGGAAATGGTTGCAAATTATGCTGCAAAAGACATTTGAGTTCTATTGATTGGAATGTTATTCATAGGAAATAACGGGAAGATTCCAAAGATGTTTATAGTAACATCACCAGGCACCTGTGGAAGAAAAAAAAGCATCATTTTTGTCAAGAATGGCTGTTTATAGGTTTAAAACCTGCGGTGCACATTTCTACCCAGGTTTTCCTAAAACAGTGTGAGAGGATGCATTTTTGCTGTTGCACAAGCAGAATAAGGGTAGCTGCATGGAATGGTCATCAGATAATACCTTTTCCCCTCCCCCTCAAATTACCAAATACTTGTATTCTCAGAACATCCAACAAAAATGCCCTGGTGGCAAAGCTATCACTGCTTAATGCCTTCCCCCAATCCAGCACCAAATACTCTAGGTCTATTTAATAACCGAGGCAAAAGCCATGTCTTAGGAACTGTCCCTGTAAGGTACATGAATGATCAGACAGCCGGCTAGAACATCTTATTGTCAACAGTGAAGGAATAGTTGCCCATTTGTTTGTGACACTGAATTAATGAATTCTTCATTCAACAGATTTTTGGTAAATGTTAAAGACATCTTATTAAACACAGGCATATCTCGTTTCTTGTGCTTTGTTGTGCTTAGCACTGAGGTTTTTTGCGGGTTTTTTTTTTCTGTTGGTTTTTTTTTTTGTTTGTTTGTTTGTTTGTTTACAAATTGGTTCGTGACAACCTTGCGTGGAGCATCATTTTTCCAACAGCATTTGCTCACTTTGTGCCTCTGTCACATTTTGGTAATTCTCATAGTATTTCAAACTTTTTCATTATTATATTTGTTATGGTGATCTATGATCAGTGATTAAGACTTGCTGAAAGCTCAGATATGGTTAGCACTTTTTAGCAATTTTTTAATTAAGGTATGTACATTTTTTTAGACAATACTGTTGCACAGTTAGTACACTATAGCATAAGCATAACTTTTATATACACTGGGAAGCCAAAAAATCTATCTGACTTGCTTTATTGTAATACTCGCTTTACTGTGATTGTCTGGAACCAAACCTGCAATATCTCCGAGGTATGCCTACATGTCTTTTCAACTGTCCCTGAAAGGTACATACATGAAAGATCAGACACCAGTACACCTTACTGTCAACAGTAAAGGAATGTTTCGCCTCTTCTGTTTGGGACACTGGAGTGCCTTCTTCGTTCAATTTTTTTTTATGTATAAATGTTAAAACATCTTCTAAACAGAGAGAGGGGCTTTAAATTATAGAGCAACAACAAAAATAATGCTTATTGCTCAACTGCCTGTTCTGGAAGCATTTGTTCTTCAATATTATTCCTAGTCCTCTTGTCACGCTTTTTTGTCACTGAACAATGCTCTCCCTCTCGTCTTCCATTGTCATTCACAATTTTTAGATAGACCACGATTCATGTGGAGCTACATTACCCAGTATTGTTTGATACATTTTTATTTGATAAACATTCAGTGCAGGAAACTGTGATTGCTATATGTGTATGTATATAATCTTATTCTGTAGTCATCAGAATTTTGATGTATGGTACATTTGATTTTTATTTTTTACATGTGTAGTTTTCTCTCTTCACAGTCAAAACGTTTATGTTATTGAGGGTGGGGGCAGGGAATTATGTTGATAAACTCAAAAATCCATTTGTATGTATCTGCCTATTGGGGATATTTTAAATTTGAAACCTAAGTTATATACAGTTCAGTAATGCTCTTCAATGTTTACAAAAACAACAATCATCTACAAGAAAATAAGTTCCTTGTTTGCAAATAATTGTCAGTACCAAAGTTGTTCTTCTAACTAAGCATGTCTAAAATAGAATTTAGTTCATTTTAGCTTGCACAGGAGTCTGACATTCATTTGCCATTTAATGCAATGTTGAATGGTTCTCCATAAAAGTGCTAACACTACAGAGATGCAAACTGGTATTCTTGCTCCCTTCAACAACATGCTCACATAAAATGGATTTAAAAACTAGCACTTGCTGCCCAGAATTTCTAGACTTTGCCACTTCCTCCCCCCCTAAATCGGTAGGAAGAACATTTATTGTAGATTTTTATATTTTAGTCAAGCCACGTATGAAATACAAGTATCAGCTAAGTATAATATTAAATCATATTTCAATAGGGTTTTTTGTACTGTGCCTTAAGAAAACGTACATTTGTTTTATATATTATTTTCTAGAGGCATAATACTGTCAAATGGTGCACTTTGTTATGGAAACTGAGCATTACTAGACACTATCATAACTTTGGAGTCACTATTATCGGAAAATACTTGCCAAATAGCATCTTCAAGATAGGTTTCTATTAATGATCACCTAGAGTGTGTCAAAATAAGAAAATGGAAAAAGGTACCTTCTGAGTGTTAAAGGTTTAATCTGAATGTATTTAAATATAAAGATGAAGACTGATTCAAAAATTGGGGAAGTATCCAATCTGTATTAGTCTGAATACTTTACCTTTGAAATTACGAACTTGAAAATATCAACATCTGTAATTATACAGATATTCAAGAGCAATACTACAGTGCCAAATAATAAAGCACCATTTTTTTCTCATGGCAATTTTCAGGATTAGAGCTCACATAGACTGCAGGGCAGGCTTACATATGGTATCTTGTACTGGTTAATTTAACCCCATTTATAAACAGATGAAAGTTTTATTTTCTTATTTCATTTATAAGATGGTTCAATGTACTGGGAGGCTTTTTTTATTACAGAAAGTGTATATTGGTATATAATAAATGAACTTTTCAAATGACTGATTTGATTTTCTTTCTACTGTTGAAGGCTATAAATTATTTGTACATGAGAAAAAATTTTTAACTCTAAATATTGTCTTCTACTGGTATATGTTCCATTTCCATTGTTAGTCTTGACATAACTAAAATTTGTAGCTGTCAAAACATAGTTGCCATCTTATTTTGGTAAAATACACAGCTAATCCTGAAGTTTGTTTTAAGTTTTTATTTAAGTAATCTCTACACTCCTCACAAGGCTTGAACTCACAATCCTGAGATCAAGAGTCACATGCTCTTCCCACTGGAGAAGCCAGGCATCCCCTAAATCATTTTTATTTATGTCATCACATACATATCTCCTAGAATGAGTCTCTATATAGTTAATCAGGAGGAATTCATTTGTGATGGAAGAAGAATAAAAGAAATATGAAGATTAGTAAAATAGAGACATGGAAGGTTTGGAGAAGGGAAAGCAACACGGGAGTGCAGCAGATTGGGTAGAAATGGACAATTGCTGGGATATCAGGTCAAACGCTAAGTTGAGTGCTGGACCTTCTAAGAAACTTCCAAATAGTTCTCCAAGGTGTTTCCACCATTTTCATTTTCATCAAGAATATATACAAGCCCCAGTTGCTCTACAGCCTTGCCCACATTTGGCATTGTATTTTGTAGCCTTTCAAGTGGGTGTGGAATTGTATTTTTTTTTAAGTTTATTTATTTTTGAGAGAGAGAGGATCCCAAGCAGTTCCATGCTGGTAGCACGGAGCCTGACACAGGACTCGAACTCACAAACCATGAGATCAGGACCTGAGCTGAAATCAAGAGTCATACCCTTAACTGACTGAGCCACCCAGGTGCCCCATGAAATGGTATCTCATTTCCATTTCCTTGCTGATTAGTGTTGGAAATGTTTCATGTGTTCACTGGCCATTCATGTTTCCTTTTGTGAAGTACCTGCTCAAATCTTTTGGCCATTTTAAGAGTTAAGTTGTTTGTCTTTTTATTGTGGATTTGTCAGTTCTTTATATATTCTGGACACATGTCCTTTGTCAGATGGCAATGTATTTTCTCAGTCTAGGACAAGCCTACTCATTTACCTAAAGGTGTCTTAATTATATCTTTCTGGGGCCATGTCTGTATAGCTTACTAGAATAATTCCTGTCTTACTAGAATAAAGTTAGTTAGGATGGTATTGTTATAATTAACATTTAGATTTTCAAATTTGGAGAGGAAGTCTTCTTCTCTTTTTCAGGCAGAGCATAATCTGTTTTCTTGCCTTCTAGTGAGCTTTATTGAATGTATACTAATGTAGTTTTTTTTTTAATAGATAATTGACTAATTGCTAAGTCACTTTGACTCTAGGTTAGGAGACCCAGTACTACTGAGATAGACCCAGGACATCAAAAACCCTTCCTGGCTACTTGTAATCAAGTTCATTAGCTTTCTCAGTCCTTGTTACAGGCATATACAGATGAAACAGAAGAAATTACTTCATGTGCAGAAGCAGTCCGCAGGGCGTCTGCTTCTATGGCATGTGATGGTCTTTTCCCAAGAAAATATTGGGTACTAATTATCCAATAGACCATATTGAAGAAACTGATTGAAAAAAGAAAATTAGCTTAGACCCTTCCTTCACATCATACACCAAAAGTGGAAAAAGTCAGTAAGTAAGGCAAAAACCTAAGCAGCGACATTTTAGGAAGAACGACCTGACAGCTGCCCAGGGAAGTAAGACACAGTGGAGGAAATTACAAGGGCAACGATGGATCATGGGACTATACAGTAGTGCATTAAAGAGCAATTTAGAAAACGCCAGTTACTGGGGCGCCTGGGTGGCTCAGTCAGTTAAGTGACCAACTTCAGCTCAGGTCATGATCTTACGGTTGGTGAGTTTCAGCCCCATATCAAACTCACTGCTGTCAGCACGGAGCCCTCTTTGGATGCTCTGTCTCCCTCTCTCTGTCCTTCCCCACTTGTGCGCTCTCTTTCAAAAATAAATCAACATTAAAAAAAAATACCAGCCAGTATCAAATACAAACCAATATACCCTTAATGCATGAAGACAAAAAAAAAAAAAAAAAAAAAAAAAAAACAAGGATGGGCACCCAGGTGACTTAGTTAGCTAAGTGGCCCAACTCTTGGTTTCAGCTCAGGTCATGATCTCGTGGTTCATGAGTTCAAGCCTAGCATTGGTCTCCCCACTGACAGAGCAGAGCCTGCTTGGGATTTTCTCGCTCTCCCTTTCTCTCTGTTCCTCTGCCATGCTCTCTCTCTCAAAATAAACCTAAAAAAAAAAAAAAAAAAAAAAGGAAACTAAGAATCTAATAGAACAATGGGCAATGGACATGAAATCACAGAAGAAAAATGGTGAATGAGTGTAAGTCATTTGACCTATGAGTCAAAAACAAGGAAAAACACAAATATAATTGTTTTGTCTGTCACATTACTAAAATAAGAAAAATTAATCCTTTGTGCTGGTGAGTGCGGGGAGTTGAACACTCGTTCAATGGTGGTGGCAGAAATCCTGGCTTGGCTTATCTGGAAAGCATGCTGGCAACGCTTAAAGATCCCTAAGGATGTTTGTAGTGGGCAGACAGACCCCAAAAGATCTAATCCCATGAGCCCTTAAAATCAGAGAACTTTCTTCAGCTGAAATCAGAAAGATTCAAAGCATGAGAGGGACCTCAAACTGCCACTGCTGCTTAAGGACAGAAGAGACCATGTGGAAACATAAGGAAATGAATTCTGCCAACAACTTAAATGAGCCAAGAAAATGGTTCTCCTGAGTCTCCAAATAGAAGCCCAGGGCACCAATGCTTTGATTTGAAGTTTGTGAGACCCCAAGCACAGAACTCTGCCTAGCTAGCCAGACTTCTGACCCACAGATCTAGCAGATAGTAAAATGAGGCTTGTTTTAAGTTGCTAAGTTTGTGACAATTTGTTACAGCAACAGGAAACTAGGAAATACAATAATGTTCGTGTCTTTTGATCCATTAACTCTTCTAAGAAACTATTATGAGGAAGAAATCAGAGAAGTGAATTGACTTCTGTCTACTAATGTATTCTTTGAACATATAATGGGCTACATTTTTGAAACACTCCAAAAGTCCAAAATTGTGGAATGATTTAATAAATTCTAGTAGCTTCACAGCCTGGAATAGGACATAGTCATTAAAAATGCTTTTGAATCATTACCAACAAAATAAGAAACTATGGTATAAAGTGAAAAAAAAGAATGCATGCTTCATTATACCACTTTTACATATTAAAAATGCATGGAATAGAATAGAAATAGGAAAACGGAAATAGACATAAGTGTTAAGAGTAGATATGATAGATAACAAGATAAGTGAGGTTATTCTTCAACCTAGATTTCTGTTATTTTCTATGGAGACCATTCCTTTTACAGTTACGAAAAACTCAGAGAAACATTTTTTTGTCAATTTAGATTTTCTGGAAATAACTAAAACATGCTGCCAATTTTTATGTTTTCAGCTGAGTCTAAAGGCAGAATTGGAGAATACAATTCACGATTGGGGGAACAGTCACGGATGACTGAAGCAGAAGTAGAAAGGATGGGGCAGACCCTCGCCAGAGGTGAGGCATGGGAAGGACATAAAGAAAACAGTATAGCATAGCTAGTAGGCCAGGATTTCAGTCCCAGATCCATGGCTTGGGAAAGTCATTCAATTTTACTGATCTTCAGTTTTTTCATTTCTGTAGGTATAATTTCTACATAATGCAATTCCCAACATGATTTAGCTTAGAATCACTGGGAATATCAGAAAGTCCTTATATCTCTAGAGCACATACTCGACAGCCATAAGGAAGGGATCCTCCAAGTGCTCCAAAGCATACCCTGCAGCAATGATTTCTGCAACTGGGTCCTGAAAGTGGGAGTTAGGTTAAATCAAATGCTCCCGGGGAATACTCCACCTTGCCACTCAGGCTGAATAATTTAATGGACAAACCCTTATTCAGTGAAGACCGTGCACCAGATACTGTCCTAGGCACAAGAATACAGAGTAGTCCTGGTCTTTAAGGAGCTTATAGAGGAAGGGGCCCATGTATACAGACAGTTATAATATAAAATCGAAAATACTGGATGGAACTAGAGTATATCATGCTAAGCGAAATAAGTCAGAAAAATGCCACATGATTTCACTCATATGGAATTTAAAAAACAAAACAAAACAAAACAAAAAATTAAAAAAAAAAAAAGGGGGCGCCTGGGTGGCGCAGTCGGTTAAGCGTCCGACTTCAGCCAGGTCGCGATCTCGCGGTCCGTGAGTTCGAGCCCCGCGTCGGGCTCTGGGCTGATGGCTCAGAGCCTGGAGCCTGTTTCCGATTCTGTGTCTCCCTCTCTCTCTGCCCCTCCCCCGTTCATGCTCTGTCTCTCTCTGTCCCAAAAATAAATAAGCGTTGAAAAAAAAAATTTAAAAACAAATAAATAAATAAAAAACAAAACAGATGAACATAGGGGAAGGGAAGGAAACATAAAATAAGGTAAAAACAGAGGAGAGAGTCATAAGAGACTCTTAATGATAGAGAACAAACAGGGGTTTGGAGGGTGGGGGGGTGGGCTAAGTGGGTGATGGGCATTAAGGAGGGCACTTGTTGGGATGCACACTGGGTGTTGTATACAGTGGATGAATCACTAAGTTCTACTCCTGAAACCAACACGATACTATGTGTTAACTAACTTGAATTTAAATAAAATCTTGGAAGAAAAAAAAAGTAAAACTAATTACATGTGTGTGTGTGTGTACGTGTGTGTGTGTGTGTGTGTGTGTGTGTGTGTGTGTACATACATATGATCCCACGGAGTCTCTAAGGGGAGTACCCAAGTCAAGCTTGGGGAGTGAAGAGTACTCTGATTTCTGGCATCAGATGCCTGTTAATCCTGGCAGTTGAATCCTCAAGGACACACTGAAGTTATCAGATAAAAGATGAGAAGCAGAACAGCACAGACAAAAAAATGATTGCTCCCATTGACTCCCCACTCCACACAGACACGTGTATGCATACACCTTCCACATACTCTGTATTAGATTCCTTTTGCTGCTATAACAAATTACCATAGTCTTAGTGACTTTAAAGAACACATTTTATCATCTTATAGGCGGCTCCAGCAGGGATCAGTAGAAGCCCCAGCAAAAATCAAACCAAGCAGACCAAGTAAAACAAAGATTATTAAAACTAAACTGATAAGCACTACAGCCACAAAGTAGGTCAAGACCTGTGTGTCAAATCTAAACAGAGTGGCTGCCTGCTACAGTAAAAGATTTTAATAGAATGTTTGATACGCAATTGAAAGTCACCCACCACACCAAGAACCAAGAAAATCACAGCTTGAATAAGATGATGAACTGATGCCAACACAGAGATGAATCCGATGTTCAAATTACCTAGCAAGAATTTTTAATTGTTTTTAATGTTTGTTTTTGAGAGACAGAGAGAAAGACAGAGCATGAGCAGGGGAGGGGCAGAGAGAGAGAGGGAGACACAGAACCTGAAGCAGGCTCCAGGCTCTGAGCTGTCAGCACAGAGCCCAATGCGGGGCTGGAACTCATGAACCACAAAATCACGACCTGAGCCAAAGTCTGACGCTTAACCTACTGAGCCACCCGAGCAGCCCTCCTAACAAGAATTTTAAAGTAGCCATTCTAAAAATACCTCAATGTTAATTATAAATTCTCTTAAAACAAAAAAATAGAACATTCCAGAAAAAAAAAACTGAAGTCTATAAAAATAATTAGAAATTACAAATGGAAAAATATAACAGAAATTTAAAGAGAAATTCAGGGGCGCCTGGGTGGCTCAGCCGGTTGGGAGTCTGACTTCCGCTCAGGTCATGATCTCGCAGTCTGAGTTCGAGGCCTGCGTCGGGCTCTGGGCTGACAGCTCAGAGCCTACAGCCTGATTCAGATTCTGCGTCTCCTTCTCTCTCTCTGCCCCTCCCCCCTTATGCTCCTTCTACCTCTCAAAAATGAATAAACATTTAAAAAAATTTTTTTTAAATAAAGAAAAATTCATTGGGTGTGCACAGTAGAATGGAGATAGAGAATAGAATCAGCATACCTGAGTAAATATAAATAGAATTCATCCAATTTGAACAAAAAAAAAAGAGGAAGGAGACTAGAAAAAGAAACAATAGAACAGAACTGGGCTCCTGACCTCTGTGACAAAAATGTCACATACATTTTTGTATTAACAGAGTCCCAGAAAGAAAAGAGATAAAGCTAAAAGACAATTTGAAGAAATAATGGCTGAGGGACTTCCCAAATTTGGTGAGTGATGCCAAGCTATATACTTTAAAACCTCAGTGAATTCCCAAAAGGAAAATCCAAAGAAATCCATGCAAATACTTGTCAAATGCTTGAAAGCATCCTGAGAGGAACACGTTACCTATAGGGGAACACTTATTTAAGGTCTGAGGATTTCTTATCAAAACACGTGGAGGTCACAAAGAACTGGCACATTTTCAAGTGCTGACAGAAAAGAAGTTTCAACATAAACTCTGTATCAAGCAAAACTAGCTTTCAGGAAGAAAGGGGAAACAGCATTCTCAGAAAAAGGAAAATTAAGTGAATAGCCTACCCGTAAAGATGCAGCAAAGAATGTTCTTCAAACGGAAAATAAGTGATAAAAAAATAAATATTAGGGAATTAGAAAAGAGCAGAAGAAAGACCAGAAATATGGATACATGCAGTAGACCATTCTTTTCTTCACAAGCTTCATAAGTAATTTTTACTTCAATCAGAAAACGTATCATCTAATACTCAAGGCAATGATTTTTTAAGTGGAGAACCAAAAAAGACTTAAACAGAAATGAGGTTTTCACAATTTGCTGCTGGTGGTAAAATGTTACCAGTAGACTGTGATAAGTCACTCATGTATGCTACAATAGCCAGAGCAGCCGCTATAAGAACTATACAAAGATTCACTCAGAAACACCATAAGTAAAGGTGAATTTCTCAAAAATATTTCAGTAATCCACTGGAAGCCAAGAAAAGAGAAACAGGAATGAGAATCAGAAAAAAAAAAAAAAAAAAAAAAAAGACAATAAAATGGCACACTTAAGCAATAACAACAAATGCCTTAAATGTAAGTGGTTGAAGTACATTAATCAAAAAAAAAAAAAGTTAAAAGAATGAATAGGGGCACCTGGGTGGCTCAGTCAGTTAAGCATCAGACTCTTGATTTTGGCTCAGATCATGATTTCACAGCTTGTGAGATCAAGCCCCATGTCAGGCTCTACACTGACAGCACGGAGCCTGCTTAGGATTCTCTCTCTCTCTCTCTCTCTCTCTCTCTCTCTCTCTCTCTCTCTGCCTCTCCCCTGCTCATGAGCTCTCAAGACAAGTAAATAACCTTAAGACACATAATAAATGAGTAAAAATCATGACCCAACTACATGCTAAGAAACTCACTTCTAATTCATTGACACAGGTAAGTTGGAAGTAAAAAGGAGTAAAAAGGTACACATTAAAAAAAAAAAATCACCCAGAAAAGTAGGCATGGCTATATTCATGTGATAAAATAGACTTCAGAGAAAAGTTATTAGAGACAAAAAGGTGTTCCTTTGCCTCTGCCACATACATAATAAAAAGATCGATCCAGCAGGAAGACCTACCAATCCTAAATTTGTACACACACACCAAAGAGCAGAGCCTCAAAATACATGAAGTGAAAACTGACCAGAGAAAGATGAATCTACAATTATAGATGCATACTTCCCCACCCATCTCTCAGAAACCGATAGAACTACTAGACAGAAAATCAGCAAAGATATAGAAAATCCAAACAATACAATCAAAAGGTTCTGATACACACAGAACACTCCACCAGCAGCAGCACACTGCAGTTTTTTTTTTTTCCAAAGTATGCATGAAACATTTACCAACACAGATCATATCCTGGGTCATAAAACAAACCCTCAAATTAAAGAGAAGTGACATCACACAGAGTGCATTTTCTGACCATGATGGAATCAACTAGCAACTACTAGCAGAAAGGTATGGAAGTCAAATAACACTTCTGTATAATCTTTGGGTCAAAGTATCAAAGGAAAATTAAGTACATAGAACTGAATAAAAATTAAAAGAAACATATCAAAATATGTAGGATGCATCTAAGGTGGTGCTGAGAGAAATTTGTAGTGCTAAGTTATATTAGAAATGAAGGGAGGTCTCAAATCTCTAAGTTCCCATGGTAAAAACCTAGAAAGAGAACAAAATAAACCAAATGGAAGTGAAAGGAATTTACTTAAATTTTTTTTTAATCTTTATTTTTGAGAGAGAGAGAGAGAGAGAGAGACAGAGAGAGAGAGAGAGAGAACACACGGGGGAGGGGTAGAGAGAGAGGGAGACACAGAATCTCAAACAGGTTCCAGGCTCTGAGCTGTCAGCACAGAGCCCAAACAACTGAGCCACCTAGGCATCCCAGAAGGAAGTTAATAAACATAAATGAAACCAAAAACAGGAAAATAGGGGAAAAAGAAAAAAGTGAAACAAAAGTGGGCTCTTTGGAAAACTCCAAGTTGATAAACCGCTAGCAAGACTGATGAAGATTTTTTTTTTAATTTTTTTAACCTTTTTATTTATTTTTGAGACAGAGAGAGACAGAGTATGAAAGGGGGAGAGTCAGAGAGAGAGAGGGAGACACAGAATCTGAAACAGGCTCCAGGCTCCGAGCTGTCAGCACAGAGCCCAACGCGGGGCTCGAACTCACGGACCGCGAGGTCACGACCTGAGCTGAAGTCAGACGCTTAACCGACTGAGCCACCCAGGCGCCCCAAGACTGATGAAGATTTAAGAAAAGAAAGCATTAAGTCTCAGTTGGCATTTTTCCTCTTCTATTGGTACATGAAATAATGGTGCATCTTAATGTAAGAATATCTTTAATACTTTCTGTGAAGGAAAAAAAAAACCAACAACCTTATTAACATTCTTTGATGCAAAGAGATGGGTTCAGTTCCCCCCCCCTCCCCCGCCTGGAGATTCTGTCCATAGTAGTACAGAGTGTTATGGTTACCATCACCACGTGCCACGTCAGTTCCAGAATGGTTGTGTGCGTACGTATGCCTGCGTGCGTGTGGTCTGGATGGGTGCAGGCCAGACCAGACGAAGGTTACAAGAGGTGACCAAATAAAACATGAACTCAACTGTAATCTGCGTTTTTCCAGATCAGCCTAATTTTGGTCAAACTGGGTAGCTTAATGGACTCATAGGAAAATATAGCTATTTTACCAAAGGGAAATTGAGACCAGGAATGGAAGTGTAATAGCAAAATGACCTCCACATTGCAACTGGCCTTCTTGGTCTGAGTCCCAGGTCTGGTTCAGGCAGCGTGTAGCTCTAACAATAAGGTTCCTAGACAGCAAGCTTTATGCTTAGTTTGACATTAAGTGTATGTGTCACTAAGCTGGAGTTTTCCCACCAGCCCGGGGAGGTGCAGGGAGAAAGACAGAAACCTGATTCTTCCCTGTTCGTCATGGCTCAGCCTCCCTGGCACTGGATCCTAGAGCATTTTATCAGGGTCATTTGTGAATAAGCTATTCAAGTATGATTATTTTACGGTCAGGTTCTTGGTATTATCTTTCTCAAAAGGAAAACTTGACTGTTCTCCAGATAGTGATGGGCATATTTGTTTTATTACTGCCAGCTTTGTAACTTAAAATTTTGGAAGATCACCAGGTTTTTACTTGGTAAGAGATTGTCTAAACCTGGTCTCCAGCCCAAACTTCTGTTGCCAGATGGTTAATCAGCATTTCTTTCAACCTATGCAATTCAAAGAGAACTAAAACCACTTGCAGCTTTGCATTTAGCTCTTTTCCTAAAGGTATACACCTTGGCCAGCCACTGAGGGCCAGCCATTGCTAGAGGAGGAGAGCTGCTGCTGAGATGGCAGTCCTCTCACTGTGCAAGAAAATGAAAAGAAAATGGACTATTTCAAACAATTCACCTGTGAAGGATATTCATCACATGGTTCACTTTCTAATTAGATCATGTTATGAAATGAAGCACCGTTGGTAGAGCTTTATGAAAGTATTTTCCTCCTTGTTTAGTAGACCCAGGGATGTACCACAATTGGCTAATATGGCCTTCAAGAGCCATATCTCTATAATTCCATTCAGTGAGATCATGTTGGTAGCATGACATTAATGGGAAATCTTTACACCATGAAAATTGGCAAATACTGCAAGTCAGGGGGAGGGGGTTCCTTTCAGTTCAGTTTTGTTTTATTGGTAAAATCAGTCTTTTTTTTTTTTTTTCAACGTTTTTTTTTTTTTTATTTTTTTTTTATTTTTTTTATTTATTTTTGGGACAGAGAGAGACAGAGCATGAACGGGGGAGGGGCAGAGAGAGAGGGAGACACAGAATCGGAAACAGGCTCCAGGCTCTGAGCCATCAGCCCAGAGCCTGACACGGGGCTCGAACTCCCGGACCGCGAGATCGTGACCTGGCTGAAGTCGGTCGGACGCTTAACCGACTGCGCCACCCAGGCGCCCCTAAAATCAGTCTTTAAACACTTAGCAGCACACGACTTTTTAGATCCCTCTGCAATCCTCCTGTAGCACCTTCCTTTTATCGTATTTAACACATCTTACACTTGCCAGTTCTTCGTCTCTACAACCCACCAGACCACAGCATCTATAAGGGCAGGTTCTGCCCGTCTTGCTCACTACTGGTACATCTACTACCTTGCATAGTATCCAGCTACACTGTCGTCAGCAAATATTTTGGAATGGATGACTTCTTGTTGTTCCCCTCCTCCTGTATATCTGACATGGCCAGTAACCTAACTGTGGCCCAGAAAAGAATGTGGTTAAAGACACTTCTATTCTAGGCAATGAACACCTCTTCAGAAGCTCAGAGCCAGGCTCTGGGCAGCATCTGTGAATGGAGAGCTCAGTCCCTCCAGGGTGACAATACCCTTTTATCCCCAGCCAGCTTTTAAGAGGGTGGAAGAGGTGCAGCACTTAGAAAACTATGAAGTGAGACTCAAAAGCAAGGCTCTGGAAAACACTTCTCCCACTTATTAATGCCTGAACTTACCCTAAGAGATAAATTATTTCTTGCCACGACCAAAGAGATATAAATAACTGTCCTGTTAGAATGTTGTATCTGTTTTAAATTCTCAATTAAAGTAGAAGAATCCTATAAAATTTTCCTTTAAAAGTAAGCTTTGATATAGGAGCAGGAAAAGGAGCCAAGAGCCAAAGGGTGTTAATTGGCCAAAACAAGGGAAGGGAAATGGTGTGTAGTCTACAAAGATGGTTGCCATAAATCCTACCACCACCAACTCTACCCATGTGCTTGCCACTTGCCCCATTAAGAAATGAGGTTCTCTTGAATCTGGGCTGGTCCTGAGAGTTGCTCTGACCAAGAGCATGTAGTTGAAATGATCTTATACCTGTTCTCTAAGAGGCCTGGAAGCTTCTACTTTCACATTCCCAGCAGGAGTTGGTATTACAAGCTTGCTGTGTATCTTTCCAGACTTTGCCCATGCATTTTTTTTTTTACCATGGATAAAAATATAAAATTGTTTTGTCATTTTTAAATATAAGTTTATATACTATGTTCTATAACTTTATTAGCATATTTTTTTTTAGAGTTTATTTATTTTGGGAGAGAGAGATTGAGAGCATGGAAGGGGCCTGAGGGAGAGAGAGAGAATCCCAAGCAGGCCCCACACTGTCAGCGTGGAACCCACTGCAGGACTCGAGCCCATGAACTGGGAGATCATGACCTGAGCTGAAACCCGGAGTCGATCACTTCACCGACTGAGCCACCCAGGCACCCCAGCATAATTTTTAAAATTTTTGTTGATTCATATAGATTTGAATTTATTGCCTTAACTACAGTAACTCCATTGCTTAATGTAGTATGTTTATTACACTATTTCTGGAGTCACAGTCATTTGTTTGTAATTTAGTCATTCCAAAAATACTGTAGATCATAGTTCATTACTGATATACGTAAGCCAGGCCAAAGATCACATATAACTTTAATACAAACTGTCAAATTATTCTCCAAAATAACTATCAATTTATTCTCTCACTGGTAGTATATTATAGTATTCATCTCCTTATAATTTGATAACTCCTTAATACTGTCATTATTTAATAGTTGTCTTTATGATGGGGAAATACAGAACTTTGTTGTTTTAATTAACAAATTTTATACATATTTAGAGATATGTTTATAACCACTGTTTCATCACTGGAAATTTGCTTATGTTCTCTACCCTTTTCTATTAGAATATTTTTTCCATTAATCTGTATTAACAGTTTCTTATACACACTGTGCTGATGTGAGTTTAAAATGACCTGATCGTAACCTGTCAAAACTGAAACAGGAAGAAATAGAAAATTTGAACAGACTGATTACCAGCAATGAAATCAGAATCAAAAACTCCCAAAAAACAAAAGTCCAGGACCAGACATCTTCACAGGGGAATTCTACCAACGATTTAAAGAGTTAATACCTATTCTTCTCAAATTATTACAAAAAATACAAGTGGAAGGAAAACTTCCAGATTTGTTCTGTGAGGCCAGCATTACCCTGATACCAAAACCAGATAAAGACACCACAAGAAAACAGACAAAAACAAAAACACTGTAGGACAATATCTCTCATGAATATAGATGCAAAAATCCTCAACAAAGTATTAGCAAACCAAATCCAATGATACATTAAAAAAAAAAAAAAAGACACTTTGATCAAGTGGAATTTATTCCTGGGATGCAAGGGTGGTTCAATATTCACAGAACATAACAAGTCACATCAATAAGAGAAAGAATAAAAATCATGATCATTTCAATAGAGGCAAAAGCATTTGACAAAGTACAATATCCATTCATGATAAAAACTCTCTGCAAAGTAGGTCTGGAGGGAATACACCTTTTCACATGATAAAGGTCTCATGTGAAAAATTCACAGCCCGCATCATACCCAATGGAGAAAAACAGTTTTTCCTTTAAGGTTAGGAAAAAGACAAGGATGCCCTCTCTCACCATTTTTATAACATAGTACTGGAAGTCCTAGCAACAGCAATTACACAAAAGAAGTAAAAGGCATCCAAATTGGTCAGGAAGTATAACTCAGTATTTTCAAATGACATGATACTACATTAGAAAACCCAAAAGACTCCACCAAAAAACTACTAGAAGAATTCAGTAAAGTCACAGGATACAAAATGAATGTACAGAAATCTGCTGCATTTCTATCCACTAATAATGAAGGAGCAGAAAGTGAAATTAAGAAAATACCATTTACAAATACACCAAAAACAATAAAACATTCAGGAATAAACTTAACCAAGGAGGTAAAATTAAAGAAATAAAAAGCATCCAAATCTGTAAGAAAGAAGTAAAACTCTCACTACTTGAAGATGACATGATACTATATATACAAAACCTGAAAGACTCCACCAAAAAAATGGCTAAAACTAATACACGAATTCAGTAAAGTTGTAGGATACAAAAATCATACACCAATAATGAATGAAGCAGCAGAAAGGGAAATTAAGCAATCAACCCCATTTATAATTGCACCAAAAATAAGATACCTAGGAATAAACCTAAACAAAAAAGTGAAAGATCTATACTCTGAAAACTATAAAACACTGACGAAGTAAACTGAAGACAACAGAAAGAAATGGAAAGACATTCCATATTCATGGATTGGAAGAATATTGTTAAAATGTCTATACCACCCAAAAGCAATTTACAGATTTAATGCAATCCCTATTAAAATGCCAATATAAAACTAGAACAACCCTAAACTTTGTATGGAACCACTAAAGACCTCAACTAGCCAGAGACATCTTGAAAAAGGAAAGCAAACCTGGAGGTGTCACAATTCCAGATTTCAAATGTATTACAAAGAGCTGGTAATTAAAAACAGTGTGGGGCTGGCATAAAAATAAACCCATGGATCAGTGGAATAGAAGACCCAGAAATAAACCCATAATTATATGGTCAATTAATCTTTGACAAAAGAGGCAAGAATATGCAATCGGAAAAAGTCTCTTCAACAAATGGTGGTGTGGAAAACTGAACAGCCACATGTGAAATAATGAAAACTGGACCACTTTCTTATACCATACACAAAAATAAACTCAAAAATGGATTAAAGACCTAAAAATTTGAGACCTGAAACCATAAAAATTCTTGAAGAGATTATAGGCAGTAATATTTGTCATGGGCTGTACCAACATGTTTCTAGTTATGTCTGAGGCAAGAGAAATAACAAAAATAAGCTATTGGGACAACATCAAAAAACTTCTGCACAGCAAAGGAAACCATCTACAAAACTAAAAGGAAACCTACTGAATGGGAGAAGGAATTTTCAAATGACATATCTGATAAAGGGTTAGCATGCAAAATATATAAAGAACTGAAACATTTCAATACAAAAAAAAAATCCAATTTAAAAATGGTCAGAGGACATGAACAGACATTTCTCCCAAGAAAACATCCAGATTTCCAGCAGACATATGAAGAGATGATCATCACTCATCATAAGGGAAATGCAAAAAAAAAAAAAAAAAAAAAACCAAAAAAACAAAAAACAAAAAAAAACCAGAGATCACCTCACACCTGTCAGAATGGCTAAACAACAGGCATTGGTAAGGATGTGAATAAAGGGGAACCGTCTTGCACTGTTGGTGAGAATGCAAACTGGTGCAGCTACTCTGGAAAACAGTATGAATTTCTTAAAAAATTAAAAATCGAACTACCCTACAATCCCTGGGCATCTGGGTGGCTCAGTTGGTTAAGTGACCAACTCTTGATCAGCTCAGGTCATGATCTTGCATTTCATAACAGAGCCCTATGTCAGGCTCTGCACTGACAGTGCAGGGCCTTCTTGGGGTTCTCACTCTCCCTTTCTCCCCAAATAAATGAATATTTAAAAAAAAATAACTACTCTACAATCCAGTAGTTGCATTACTGGGTATCTACCCCCAAAATAGAAAAAACACTAAGTCAAAGGGATACATGTTCCCTTATGTTTACAGCAGCCTTATTTACAATAGCCGAATTATGGAAGCAGCCCAAGTGTCCATCAAGAGATGAATGGAAAGATGTGGTATATATATATATATATATATATATATATATATATATATATATATATAATTGCAACTAGGATTTTGTTAATTTAAAAATCCATTCTATCTGTATTTTCTTTGTTGTAACTAAAATAAGGATTTTGACAGTTAACAGAAATGACTTGCACAAAGTCTTCTGAATGCAGGTATCTTAACACAGGTAGTAATTTAGTCACCTGATTTGATTACAAATGAGAATATATTTAAGAAAATAATGAGAAGATAGGACAGAAAACCATGTAAGCAACACCTTTCTGAAATAAATATTTAAAAAGTAACATCTTATATTTTTAATGTTTATTTTGAGAGAGAGGCCAGAAGTGTGAGAGGAGGGAGGGACAGAGAAATAGAGACACTGAATCCAAAGCAGGCTCTAGGCTGTGATCTGTCAGTCAGCACAGAGGCTGATGTGGGGCTTGAACCCACAATCTGCAAGATCATGACCTGAGCTGAAGGTGGATGCTTAGCCTATGGAGCCACCCATGCACCCCAAAATGTTAACTATTTAAATAATTTGTCCTGAGATTTTAAAAATTATGTAAGGAAAATCTCCCTTCCAAAGAAAATTGCAGCTTAAAATTTTGTATATTGTTTTTGTTCTCACTATCTCGCAAATGATAACATCAGTATTTCCAAATTTTCGTATGTTAGCTCATTTGGAATTTTGATATCTTATAATTTCTCCCTAATACTTAGTGTGGTGCTATTACTATGAAATAGGAAGCACATGCCGAGAAGAGCAGCCTAAAGAGTTATCGTGCAATATGGAGCTTTTCTAAGTTTAGCTTTTAGAAAAGATAGGTGAGTGCATATGGAAGAAAAGCAGGTCAAAGCAAATTTTTTTCTGATTTCAATGTTTATTAAGCACAGAAATCAAAACAAATTTTGCACGTGCATGATCAAAGTTCTCCAAAGTAAAATGTTGGAGTCAAGACAGCAGGGTCAAAATGGAGATGTAAAAATAGCAAGATCAAGTCATCTGTTCATTTTTTTTTTAAGTTTTCATTTTAAATCCAGTTAGTTAACATACAATGTTTTACTATTAGTTTCCGGTGTACAATATAGTGACTCAACACTTCCATACAACACCCAGGGCTTATCACAAGTGTACTCTTTAATCCCCATCACCTATTTAGCCCATCCCCAATCCACCTCCCCTCTGGTAACCATCAGTTTGTTCTCTACAGTTAGGAGTGTTTCTTGGTTTGTCTCTTTTTCCCCTTTGCTCCTTTGTTGTTCCTTAAATTCCACGTATGAGTGAAATCACATGGTATGTGTGTTTCTCTGACTGACGTATTTTACCTAGCATCATACTCTCTATCTCCATCCAGGTCATAGCAAATGGCAAGATTTCATTCTTTTTTATGGATGAATAATATTCCGTTGTGTATATATGCACCACCTCTTTATCCATTCATCAACTGATGGACACTTGGGGTGCTTCCAAAATCCAGTTATTATAAGTAAGACTGCAATAAACATAGTGTTGCATGTATCCCTTTGAATTAGTATTTTTGTATTCTTTGGGTAAATACCCAGTAGTGCAATTGCAGGATCATGGTTAGTTCTATTTTTAATTTTTTTTTGAGGAACCTCCATACTGTTTTCGACAATAGCTGTACCAGTTTGCATTCCCACCAACAGTGCATGAGTGTTCCTTTTTCTCCACATCCTCACCAACACTTGTTCAAAACAATTTGTTGATTTCATCATGATTAATACCTACCTTGTATATATTTAGCTTTTCACAGCACATTCACATATACAATATACCCTTCAAAACACTTGTAATTTCATGAACTACATACCGGATTCCACAAGAAATTTGTTTTCCACGCATTCTTTGACTTCCTGAAAGAGTTTTGTAGGAATATGATCTACCAATTAAACTTGTATTGCTGAATCTCTAAATGTGCCCCTCACCATCAGAACATGATTCTGATGTAACAATTAGCATCTGACCTCTTGGCATCACATGTGCCCACCCTGTCTGTCAGAAGCCCCAAAGATGTAAAACTCTCTGCCATCCTTGCTTCTGTGAAAACCTGCAGCTAAACTAGGGTTTGATTCTAGTCATTTATAGCTATGGCTAAATTTAAGCCAATCGTTTCCTTCTTCCTGGAGTAGTTACACACACTGCTTCTGTAAAACTGAGATTTAAAGCTCTGGGTTTTTTATTATGGTAAGAAATCTAACAAAATCTACCATCGTAACCATTTTTTTAAGATTATAGCCTTCACTATAAGCACCTTGTTGTAGGACAGATCTCTAGGACCTCATCTTGCAAAACTGAAACTCTGTACCCACTGAACAACCCTTTCCCCTTCCCCACAGTCCCTTAGCAACCACCATTCTACTTTGTTTTTAAGCATTTCATACTTTAGATACTACTTCAGATATAAGAGGAATTATGTAGTATGTATCTTTATGACTGGCTTATTTCACTCCTAATGTCCTCAAGGTTCATCCATGTTGTAGCATATGATAGGATGTCTTTCAACATGCATTAGGAATTAGAAAACTTATAAAAGACAATTAGAAAGTGGTAAGTGGAAGCACCTTAAGAGGTGCTTTATGGTCAATTTTATCAACCAGGAAGTCCATACAGTTCAGACTCGGCAAACCTTCCATGGGATTAGAGTAGTTGGTGAATTGGTATTCCTTAAAGCTCAAAATGGATGGATTACTTATTGCTGTCTCCAAAATATCAGAACAAAAATCCATAAAAGCACTAGAAAACCAGAGGCCATGTCATTAGCAGACCAAAATACTAAGGAATTTCTGTATGAATGATATAAAGCAAATGGACTTGGTTACTGGCAAAACCAAACAGCGTGCAGGAATCTACTTTCCAAACAGTTGCCTATGGCATTTGCCCCTTAGGGCCTCTTCTTAGGACTGTAGACCTAAGAATACCTCTCAAAATAAGTGAGTTTACTTCTAAGGAATGCCTAGCACGAGCCCTGGAGGTGGAAAGAGAAGTAGGGTAAGGTCCTAGATCACTGCCAGCCTCTATGCACATGGAGCCCCAAACCCCAAAGATGGGCTTCTCCAGCCTTCACACAAACCCACCCAATACGGATTCAGGCCCCAGTATTTGAGGGGAGAAAAAAAGTCAATAAATGGACCAAGTAGAGGAACTGTCCTCAAGGAAAGCACTATTAATGCAAGAAAACTAAAATCTTAAACTTATAGAAGTGTCTGACAATTTAAGAAAATCATTGCCATTAAATGAGAAAGGAACAGTAGGAAATTTAAAGCATGAGAACACTGAATAACTTTCAGAAGCTAAAATTCTGGTTGCTAGAATGAAAGTTGAGTAGAAGGACTGAATAGAAGACTAAAGACGACGGGAGGTGTCTTAGGCAATCTGGAAGCTTGAGCTAAGGACTTTCCCCAAGAACACCATTCAAAAATAAGGAAAAACTATGAAAGGAGTTAATACACATGGAGCTATATCCAGACATCTAATATTTATCCAATAAGTGAACAGAGCATGGAGGGGGAAAAAAAAGAAATAATGGAAGAAATTTCCATATGCTAAAGAAGGACATGTACGTTCAGATTGAAATGGCCCACCATGTGCTTCATGCAAATGTTAAAAAACACGTTTTGGTGATTTTTATGAATTCCAAGGATAAAAACGTTACAAACTTTTAAAACCAGAAAAAGGGTAGAAGGGAAGGAAAAATTACAAAGGACTTAGAATGAAACTGGCACCAGACTTCTGACTAGCAAGTTGAAAAGCTAGAAAATCATGAAGGAATTGCCAAAATATTCTGAGGGGAAAGGATTTGGAAACTTTCCCCAGGCAAATTAGCATTCAAGTATGAAGGCAAAATGAAGATAATTTTGAACATGCAAGCAACTTAGAGATTTTGCCACCCACATAACCTTCTGAAAATATTACTCAAAATAAAAATGTAATCCAAGAATGGGAAGGAGATAGGACACAAGAAATAGAACAGGAATAGAAGAATTGAACAAGTAACCAGTAAAGCATATAATTGGTACAAATAAATTCTTGTAGGGTGGCCGTAATATGTATTGTAATTGTTGAGCAAAGAGCCCCAAGATAGAAAATGTAACTTAACAATGTGGAACGATAGTTGTTGCAGCAGCAGCAGCAGGTAGGAGATGGAGCGGACTGGGGAGGGCAGAAAGGAGCTAATTGATGCCAATGCTCTTGAACAGTTTTAAGGGAAGGCTAGAAGGGGAGCATACAGTGCTTAGAAGGGTATAGATTAGTGGGAAGGAGGGGGGGCCCATTGTCACTGAAGATTCCATTAAGTTCCCAATTCAACTAGCATGAATGCCGACTATTTATCAGGCCTCCAGGAACTCTGTAGGGCAAGAGCAGATCTGTGTATCCTGAGTAGCTTTTTCCTGACCTCTTACTTGTTTAAGAATAAGTTGTCCATAAAGCTTATCATCCAAATCTAGATATGCTTGAGATTGAATGGGACTATGAACTGGGTCAATGCAGCACAATATGCAGGACTGTCCTGGAAAGTGAAGATATATAGTCATCCTACCTGTAAGGTAGTCATCGGTCAGTTACACTGACTAGGCTGGATAGGGTATGCTCAGGTTGGAGAAAACAGCTGGATCCTTGCTTGGCAGCAAATTATGGGTTTTTATCAGTGTTGTTGATGTACTTGCATTCCAACCTATGCACTCTATGTAAGGGACGGTTTGCAAACATCAGGATCTGTTCTTGAATCAAGCTCTGCCACAATGTTTATTCCCAAAGTAAATCTAACAAAAGACATCACATTTGAGGTCTGTTGCAACCCTTGTTTAAAATGATCATTTCCTGGGGCGCCTGGGTGGCGCAGTCGGTTAAGCGTCCGACTTCAGCCAGGTCACGATCTCGCGGTCCGTGAGTTCGAGCCCCGCGTCAGGCTCTGGGCTGATGGCTCAGAACCTGGAGCCTGTTTCCGATTCTGTGTCTCCCTCTCTCTGCCCCTCCCCCGTTCATGCTCTGTCTCTCTCTGTCCCAAAAATAAATAAACATTGAAAAATAAATAAATAAATAAAAAATAAAATGATCATTTCCTGAGGTGCCTGGGTGGCTCCATCGGTTAAGCACCCAACTTCAGCTCAGGTCATGATCTTGCAGTTCATGGGTTCAAGCCCTGCATCAGGCTCTGTGCTGACAGCTCGGAGCCTGGAGCCTGCTTTGGATGCTGTGTCTCCCTCTCTCTCTGCCCCTCCCCTGCTCATGCTCTCTCAAAAATGAATATTAAACACAATTTTTGAATGATCATTTCCTCACATTCCAAAACTGAGAGGCAGAGGTTGTAAATGCTCCTTTCAAGGGACTTAAGAGATAATTATTGCTATCTCAGAGGTGGAGAGTTCTGCAGTATCCATATGGGCTGGTCATAGCGAAGGAAAATATAAGGAAGTGTGTGTAGACAAAAAGACCACCAAATAGCCTTATTAAACCCTGCTTGAAGTGCAGGAAAACAAAGCAGCTAATAGCTGTAAGGGCCCCAGGTGAGCCAGAATCAGGGTTTCCTGACTTGTGTCCTGAAAATCTTAAATAACATCTTTACAAGCAAGGCTTTCCCGGATATGGTCTTCCCAGGATTGGGGCTCTGAATGCAGGTTCCAGTACATCCTCTCAGATTTTAAAGTGTTCTATGTCAGTGTACCCCTTCCTGTCTTCAAGGCCCTTAAAAAGACACATTTAAGATAAAATTAAAATTGTCCAAAATATAAACATATGTGATGAATAGGTGTGTAATTCCCTTCCAATTATTTCTGGATTCTTCTGGAAAGCCAGTATCCAGTCTTTTTTTTTTTTTAAGTTTATTTTGAGAGAGAGCACAGGTGCATGCACAAGCAGAGGAAGGGCAGAGAGAGAGAATCCTCAGCAGGATCTGATGCAGGGCTCAAACCCATGAACCATGAGATCATGACCTGAGCGAAAACCAACTGTTGGACACTTAACCGACTGAGCCACCCAGGCACCACCAATATCCAATCTTATTAAGCAGAAGTACAAGCAAGTGTGATACCACGTGTTAAGAGAAATCCAAAATTGAGCATGTACAACTGGGTTGTTTTTATTTATAATACTTAGGTTGAACCACATGAAATTAGACCTGATGCTCAGCATTAGTTTGTTCTCTACAGCATATATGGGGGGTGGGGGCTGGGACTTGGCCATAGTAACACTGAATCATCCTCTAGTGTTCCTCTCCAGAGCAAGATTTAGTACAAAATAGGTCCATCTTGGATCGCAGCCAAAGTGATTTAATTCCTGAAGTTTTAAAAGAACATCACTATAAGGCAAGGTGGACCCCAAAGTATACCTAAGGTAGGTCCATTTTTTAGTTAGTAAATTAAAGTTAGTAAATAAAAGTATTTCAAACAATGCTTACTGTGTGCCTGGAATTGTTTTAAATGATTTACAAATATTAACTCACTATGGTGAAGTCAAAGACTTTAAGAATATAAAGTGCTTTTAATAATGTAAAAAACCTTATTTTTCAAGGCAGGCAAGGGAGACAAAGAGGGAAGAGAAAAGCAAGAAAGAGAGGAAACAAAGAAATTAACAAAGATGAGGAAAGAAAGTGGAATTTTTCACTGGGAAATTGAGGTAATTGATGGAAGGGGTTAACGATGAGAGAGACGGTGTGCAAAGTTGCTCATCGAAAACCAAGCCCCTTCCAGCACTGGTATTTTGGGAAAGCTGTTTGTAAGAGCACAACACTGGTATCAGGAAGAAAACAAAGGTGCGTTTCTACTCTGGCCTGAAGCAGCCTCAGATTCCCCCCATCCTGGAGTCTGCCTTTCCCCCATTGTTGAGCAATGCCAGACCAACAATAAAAACAGAGTGAATTGAGCATTATCCATGTTACTGGCACGTTTCCAAGCAGATCACGTGCATTTTAGTAGATAAATTCCTTCATCTCTATCCCCTTACAGAGGATGCTGAGGCCATTGGGCAACAGATACACTCTGTGAGTCAGGAAATAGAAGATGAAAAGTGAAAAACTACATTTCCCTGATTTCTTTATAGTTCAGCCAGTCATAGAGCTTAGGCCAAGCAGATACACCTGCATGAAATTTGGAAGTTTCAAATTCTAGGGTATCTACAAAGATAGAAGTTGTGTTCTATTAACTTCTTTTGGAAATCACTGCCACAAGGGTATTTCGGTTTCAGACCTAGAAGAAGCTGGTTCTTTGGAGTATCCTTAGCTTTACGGGGTTGACAGGTAAGGAGCAGTGGACTCATTCACCCAGTCCACATCATGGTAGAAGTCAGGAGCGAGACGGTTTCTAGAACCGGCAGTTGTGGAGGCAGCTTCCGAGTTCCCCAGCTTCCTAATAATGACAGAGCATAAGCTCACTCACTTCGTAGACCAATTCTGCAATACCATTTTGGGAGCTTGCCTAGAGCCTGTTTCTTCCTCTTTGAAAGTTTTATAAGCATCTAATCCCCCAACCGAAGCTCTCCTTAAACTGGCTCAAGTGGATTCTGTTGTCTACCACTGGATCCTCATTGAGGTACCTTGACTGACTGGAACTGGTTATCTGATTTGGTTGGGTTACACAGTAGTGAAGATTCATTTGCCATTAAGGAATAGAATACTTGTAATTCACAACTGGCAGTGGCAAAATAGCTACTTAACCATCCTAGCCATACGGAGAAAGTGCCTATGAAAGAGATTTTGGCATATGGGGCCTACCTCCACAGCACAGTAGGAGAATCACAAGAAATAGAGGAGTGCTGGGCATTAAATGCTTTTAACTACGCTTCAGAACTTAAAGAAAATTGAGGCTTAGTGTCAACTTTTAGATAAAGACAGAATCATGGAGTTTCTTGCATTTTCTAAAAAAAAAAAATCTTATGAATGACATAGCTGGATAAAATATAACACATCGATCGACAGAATACAACAGATCGATCAACTGGCAGACTACATTAGCAGATCGATTGGTCCCTAAATGGATCCATAAACAGATAAAAATCAGAGTGTCATTGTGCAGGGTGGGGAAGTAAATTTTCTAGTGTATTTTATGTGAAACAGCACTGACTGAGAAAGAGTGGAACCATGAGAATTAGAATGGTAACGTTTGGGAGGAATAAGGATTCTGAGTTATCCAAACTCTATTAATCACCTTGTGAGAGCAGAGTTACTGCTGAAAGTTGTTCCTGCTTGAAGTCTCCTCAGGTTCCATCAATTCCACCTCTCATTGCCTTCAGACTTTTAATTATAGCCCAGCATTCCCCAGGAGACCAATTAGAAAGTCAAATCCAGGAGAAGAACACTCAAATGCCAAAAAAATTACATAATTAGCTTTACATATTGCTACATAACATACCAACCCAAAACTTTGCAGCTTAAAGTAACAAAAGTTTTATCTAGCTCATGAGTCTGGTTATCAAGTCGGGCTGAGAAGACCTAGGTGGTCCTTCTGATCTGGGTCAGGATCAGCTCTTCATGTCTGAGTTCACTCATGTCTGGGATCTTAAGTAGATGGCAGTGCACTGTTCATATGGTCTCTAATTCACCAACAGGCTTGCTTGGGTTTGCCCAAAGGTTTTGGGATGGTTTCCACTGCCTGGGTTTGCAGAAGCTGCAAACCTTCGTGAAGCCCAAATTCAGAACTTCAGTAATGTTGCCTTCTCCACATTCTGTTGGTTAAAGCTGGTCAGAAGCCTGTCAAGAAGTGGAGAAATAGATTCCACTTTTTTGAAAAAAAAATTTTTAGTGTTTATTTTTGAGAGAGAGAGAGAGAGGACAGAGAGTGAGTGGGGGAAGAGCAAAGAGAGAGGGAGACACAGAATCTGAAGCAGGCTCCAGGCTCTGAGCTGTTAGCACAGAGCCTGACGCGGGGCTTGAACTCACAAACTGAGATCATGACCTGAGCCGAATTTGGCTGCTTAACCGACTGAGCCACCCAGGTGCCCCAGATTCCACTTCTTGATGGAAATGGGGCAAATAATTTGTAGGCCTTTTTAAAACTACCATATGTTTACGGCGACAAGTGACAATCAAACTAAGCTGGCAAAAAATAAGGAAATGGATTCTGATGGTGCTAGAGCAGACCAAGAGAGGGTGTAGATCTATACTTTTTCTTTTGGAGCATTTGTTTCACATAAGCAGCATGGAATGAGCAGAAAGCATCAGATAACAGTCTGAGAAGACAAACAGCTTTCAGGAGTCTCACTTGTCGAGAAAACAAAATTCAGGACCCACAAAAGTAAGAGGCTGTTATAAACTTCATGTTTCTAGGTAGACTATTATACAGCTAAATGTAGGAGCAAGAGTGAACCAGAAACAAACAGGTTTCTACAAATGGTGAAATCCACCTTCAAGTCAGATCTATACTTGACTGCAAAGAGGTAATCTACCCTGTTCTGTCTGCCAGAAGAAAATTAAATTCTCTTGGGAGGAAAAAAGACCTCATCCCAAATCTTCATGGTTTTTCATATTGTTCAACATTCAACTTAAAAAGTTATTAGGCACGTTAACAGAAAGGAACAAGAAAAAAACCCAGAAACAAATCTACAGATGATCTAGATGTGATTATCAAGTTATATTTTAAGAAGATGAGTTTCTCCAAATAAGTGGAGTCTATTTAAAAGAAAAAAAAAAGGAAATGGAACTGTAAATTAAATAACTAAACTTAAAAATTCAAGAATTCTTTAACCACAGCTAGTCATAGCAACAGACAGGATTAGTGAACTGCAAGACAGATTAAGAGAAAAATTACAAACTGAAGCATAATATTGCAGGTCAGATTCCTTAGGAAGCAGACTCTAAAACGGAGAGTAGAATTCAGAAATTTTCAGGGGAGAGCTCTTTGGGATAAACATTTGGAGGGAAGTAAAGAAAGTGAAGGGCAGAGAGAAAAATCGCATCTCAATAGAGTCAGCCAATTTCACGGGAAACGCTCAAGCAAGGGGGCAACTGGGCCCGTCTTTTATACTCCTGCATTGATCAGTCATTTGATAGGCTGGTCCCAGGATGAGGGCATGGACTGCAGGGAGGTGGTTAGCTTCAGCTGAATTAAATTCCTGGAAAGAACCAACACGTGAGAATTGTCAGCACCAACATACCCCGCAGCTGGGAAAACAAGCCTCTCAATCAATCGTAACTGGGAAAGGTGAGTGTGATGCAGTGCAGCAACTAAAACATAAGAAGATGGGCACCTGGGCGGCTTGTTCGGTTAAGCATCTGACTCTTGATTTCAGCTCAGGTCATGATCTCACAGTTTGTGGGTTCAAGCCCCATGTCAGGCTCTGCACTGACAACACGTTGCCTGCCTGGGATTCTCTGTCTCCCTCTCTCTCTGCCCCCCACCCCCGCTTGCACTCTCTCTCTCTCTCAAAAATAAATAAACATTAAAATAAATAAAACACAAGGAGAGAAAAAAAGGTTTAAACAAACAGAAAATATATTTGTAAGACAGAGATGGGATATGATGAAAGCGCCTAAGACACATATAATTGGAACCCAGAAAAAGAATGGGACAGAAGGAATATTTGAGATTTTTCTAAAACTGACCAAAGATATCAAATCACATATTTTAAAATCCTATGAATCCAGGAAAACCACACCTAGGCACATCATAATCAGATTGCTGAAAAACAAATTTAAAGCAGCCAGGATAAAAGACACATTACCTTCAAGGGAACAACAATAAATCTGAGAGCCGATTTATCAGTAGAAACAATGGAACTGAGAAGACAAAGATAGAATATGTTCAAAGTGTTGAAAATAAGTAACTGCCACACAACCTGAAGAAGATACTGTTTTAAAAAACTACACACAACCTGAAGAAAATACTGTTTTATAAAATGAAATTGAAACAAAGACATTTTTTAGACAAAAACTGAAAGCATTTGTTGCCAGTAGACCCTTTATTAAAGAAACACTAAGAGACTTTTTAAGCAGAAGAAAAATAACCCAAGATGGAAGCACAGAAATGAAGAATGAAGAGTATTAGGAGTAAATCTAAGTCAATGTTCTTTCTACAAAAACTGATAATATTGTCTTAAGGGGATTAGCATATGTGTAGAATAAAAATACAGGAATAACATAAAGAATAAGAAGGGTGAACAAAGTTGAACAGTTCTCTGGTTCTTGCATTACCC
This sequence comes from Leopardus geoffroyi, assembly GCF_018350155.1. Lineage (NCBI taxonomy): Eukaryota > Metazoa > Chordata > Mammalia > Carnivora > Felidae > Leopardus > Leopardus geoffroyi. Next base: position 74,311,949 of record NC_059341.1, on the reverse strand, counting down.
AAAAAGTAAAAGTGACAAGTCATATTAGTCTGCAGTCAGTCAAGAATGCATGGTGTAATCTCTAGGGCAAGCTGTAGAAGAATAGTATTAGAGTATGTAATTAACAAAATAATGAAGCAGAAAAGTGGAATAAAAAAATTTGATTAATCCAATGGAAGTTAAAAGTAGAGAAAAATAGAACAGGTGGGTCAGATAAACACAAGTAGTAAGACAGTCATTATAAACTTAAATATATTAGTAATTATAATAAATATAAATAGAACAAATAGTTTGACTAAAAGACAAAAATTGTCAGACCCAATTTCAAAAACCCACAAATACATGCTGGTTATAGGAGATACATTTTTTGAGAGAGAGAGAAAGAGAGTGAGAGAGAGAGAAAAAAACACAGTGGGGATGAGGGATAGAGTGAGAGAGAGAAATAGAGAGAGAATCCCAAGCAGGCCCCATGCTCAGTTTGGAGCCTGATGTGGGGCTTGATCCCATGACCCTGGGATCATGACCTGAGACGAAATCAACTGACTACACCACCCAGGTGCCCCTAAGAAATACAATTTAAATATAAGAACAAAGAAAGAATAAGATTAAACAGAATGGAAAAGTATACACCATACAAACATTAACCAAAATACTGGTAAGTCTTAACTATTATCAGAAGGATAGTATTTAAGAGAACAATCATTACAAAAGATAAAAGGGGCATTTATTCATGTCAAAGCGGTTAATTGACTGTAACACATAAAATACTAAACCTGTAATCATCTAATAACTTAGCTTCAAAATACATACAGCAAAAACTTATAAAACTAAAAGAAAATTTATATAATCCATAAATATAATGGAAGAATTTAGCATGTATCTCCAAGTAACTGATACAATAATCAGATTAAAAAATTGTAAGGATGGGGGGTGGGAGGGAGGGGAGGGTGGGTGATGGGTATTGAGGAGGGCACCTTTTGGGATGAGCACTGGGTGTTATATGGAAACCAATTTGACAATAAATTTCATATATTGAAAAAAAATAAAAATAATGATTAAAAAAAATTGTAAGGATATAGACAATTTGAATAACATGCTTAACAAACTTTTCCTAATCTACACATACAGAACTCTGCACCAACAGTTTCAGAATATACCTACTTTGCAATTGTCTATGGAATAGTTACCTTAATTACTCACAGACCTCAAACAATTTTAAATATTGAAGCCATACAAAGTATGCTCTCAACACAGTGGAATTAAGTTCAAAAACAATACAAAAATAGAAGTTAAAAATCTCCAACTGCTCAGAAAGTAACTACAAATCAAGGAAGATATAAAAGTAGAAAATGAAAATATTTTAACTTTTTAAAATTTTAATGTTTTTAATTACTTATAAATTTATAAATAATTTATTAATTATAAATTATTGATATTTTAATAATTTTTTAATATTTAAAGGTTAATAAAAATATGGCAAATCAAAATATGTGGGATACTGCTAAAGCTGTGTTTGTAAGAAAAGTTATTGTGTTAAATGCAGACATACCTAAAGGAAGTAAAAAAGAAGAAGAATAAAAAGCAAAAATTGTTAAGATAGAAAACTGGTACATTATAGAAATACTCAAGACATTCAAAGGTGGATCTTTGCAAAGACTAATGAAAAGAATAAATTCCTAAGAAGACTAATCAAGTATAAAGAGAAAAAAAGTGCAAATACAATATCAGAAATGGAAAAGAAACATCACTATGGATCCTACTGATATTGCAATGATAATGAAAAGTTCTAAATAACTTTATGTTAATATATTTGAAAATGTAGATGAATTAGACCAATTCCTTGAAAAACGATATTGAAAACTTAAACAATTTTATGTTTATTAAAGATGTTGAAACTGTGACTTAAAACCATCCCACCAAGAAAACTCCCCACCCAGATAGATTTACTCATGAATTCTTCCAAACATTTTTGGAAGCAACAACAATTGATTTTATGTAGTTTTTCAGAGCATAGAGAAAGAATATTTACCAGCTTGTATTATAGGACCATATAACCTGGACATTAAACCTGGGTATGGACATAAAAAGAAAGGGAAATTATGGATTAGTATTTTTACAATAATATAGATACAAAAACCTCGAATGAAATATTAAGAAATGAAATTCTGGGGTGCCTGGGTGTCTCAGTCAGTTAGGTGTCTGACTGTGGCTCAGGTGATGATCTCACGGCTCATGAGTTCAAGCCCCACTTAGGGCTCTGTGCTGACAGCTCAGAGCCTGGAGCCTGCTTCAGATTCTGTCTCCCTCTCTCTCTGCCCCTCCCCTGCCTGCGCTCTCTCTCTCTACTTCAAAAATAAATAAACATTAAAAAAAATTTTAATGAAATTCTGAAATGTGAAGGAAAAGAAAATATATAATGACCAAGTTGAGTTTGTTCCAAGAATTGGAAGTTGGTTTACCATTCCAGATTCAATGTGTCTCACTTACTTTAACAGAAAAAAGTAGAAACAGCATGTGATCAACTTGAAAGATGCAGAAAAGCACTTAATAAAATGCAACACTCTTCTATGATAAACTTTTAGCAAATTAGGACTCAAAAGGAAATTCATTTTCTGATAAAGAGGATTATAAAAACTGTATAGCATATATCATACTTAATGGTAATAATTTTCAAGTCAGAGAATATATTTTAAATACACATATCTGACAAAGGACTCATATCCAGAATATATAATGACCTCCACAGCTATAAGGAAAAGGCATGTAATCCAACTTTTAAAAATGGGCAGAAGACTCGAACAGGCATTTCACAATAGGGAATATTGAAATGGCAAGTACACGTGAAAAGACGATCGAGTTATTAGACATCAAGGAAATACAAATTAAATCCACAATATGTTACCAGCAGATATCTATCAGAAAGAAGAGCTAAAGAAGGAGGAGAAGGTGGAGGAGGTGGAGGAAAAGGAGATAGGAGGGAGGAGATATAGAAGGAGAAGAAGGATAAGGAGGGGAAAGGAGGAGGAAGAGGAAGATGGAGGGAAAGAGAAGGAAAATGAAGGAGGAAGGGAAGGAAAAAGAAAGAGGAAGAGGAAGAAAAGTAGACCACGAAGACTGAGAAAGAAGCGGGAGAAGAAGAAATGCACAAGTTATGGATGCCGTCAGCAACTGGAACTCTGATGGTACTGCAGATGGGCATGTAAATCAGTACAACTGCTTTGGCAAACTGTCTGGCATCATCTTTTTAAGCTGAATCTACATACGCCATATGATCCAGTAATTCCACTCATAAGACTATACAACAGAAAAGTGTACATATACTTACCAAAAGACTCTCACAAGAATACACTTTTACCATTTACAGCACCATTCACAAAAGCCCCAGACTAAAAACATCACAAATATCCATCAATAGAAGAACGGCTAAAAAACTGTGGTATATTTGTACAATGGAAGAGCACAGTAATGAGAATAAATAACCTACGACTACATACAAACTCACAGATCAATCTCACAAATTTAATACTGAGCATAAGAAGCCAGACACAAAAGAATGCATTAATAGAATTCCAGATGAGGCAAAACTAATCTATGTTGATAGAAGCCAGGATACTGGTTGCCTTGAGAGGGGTACGCAGGCACTACGAGAGGGCTTCCGGAGTCCTGGGAGTGTTCTGTTTTTTTCATCTGGTTGCTGATTACAGTTTATGTAAATTCAATAAACTCTACACTTAGTATTTTGCTTCTTTATAGATCCGTTATTTCAAATTTAAAATTAAATGTGTTTAAATTAAATACGTTTAAAATTAAATGTGTTTCCTTATAAAATATGTAAAAATTATTGATTTTCTATATATTCACAAACTTTAATCAGTTTTTTAACATTACCTATTTTCAGCATCATGTCTGGCTATTTTTTCTAGAATGTATCTTTTTAACTATGGTGTTTACATAAATTAAAATGCCTACAATTTTCCTCAAATTTATATTTTATGGGTATTAAGTGTTAAATTATTGATGCTTTAAAATAATGCTGTTCTGTATATTTTCTCTACCTGGTAAAATCTCTCTCTACTGAGGTACCTGGTAAGCTCAGAGCAAATTCTGCTAAATTTGGGATATTCTTAAGTCAATAATTTTATATTGAAGTATGCAAATTTAGAAGCCCAGATATTTTCTCAGAAAATATCTCTTGGCCTGCCTTCAGGATCTATTTCTTTGATGAATATTTTTACAGGAAAGAACTTGTCAATTAACTTTATGATTCTTCTGAACGTTTTGCCAAATTTAGATACTGAAAAATAATTTTTATTAAAATACGATTAGTCAATCTCAGAGCTTTGTAGTTCCCCTAGGTTCAGTCATTGGGGATTGTCCCCTGCCCCTCCTTCTCGCTGAGGTGGCATCTATATTGGGGTTCACGTACCATCATGGCATGAGGGTAGACATCTAGTCTTTAATCATCTGTCCACAGCCATCTGCCCAGTCACAACCATGGTCATTGTCCCACTTCCTTGCTGGAAGCTTCTAAGCAGTCACATTCTTAGTGATTTGGAGACATACCATCCTTTGATGTCTGTTGATGACATCCCCTTGCAACTGATAGAACAACTTTAGGTCTGCCAGTTGGCCTGTAGCTATTTTTTGTGCCTATTTTTTATAGACAAATTCTGCTCTCCTTCTAACTCCTTTGTCTTATACAATGGGTTGCAGGAAACCCACTGGGGCTGCCTCATACCCGTCCAACCCTGCTCCCCATGTTTCTGTCCCTAAGTTTATGGTCATGGGATGCTCCTGAATGAATAGTTCCCAGGGTTCTAGACAGGAAGCAGAGCATGTGTCCCCTCTACTCAAGGCTTCTCATGTTTTAGAGAGTTGTTCTAGTTTTTGTCTTTTCCCCCACGTTAGAGCTAACCACAAGGCAGGGGAGCAGGGCATACCACACTTGTTTAGAGATCTTCACCATCGTCCTGCTCTCTGCTTCTACTCTAAGTTTTCCCCTAACTCTTAAGACCCCACCCTGTAGGGCGCAGAAGGGCTAATGAACAGAGTCCGCAGGTTTAATAGGATAGGCTTTATGACACTTAAATACCAAGGATTTAATGCATTTATCCTCTGACTAAGGATTTAATGCATTTATCCTCTGACTCTGCTGGGCTGACATCCGCTCAGGACAACGGAAGCCTGTGGTCCAGCCCCAAGAGGGGCATGTCACAGGATAAACAAATAACCTAAATAACAAAAACCACATGGATGAATACGATCCTGCCATAGTAGGCAGCCATTCCCTTTACAGCACTTGTTACAGGACAGCAAAGTCTTCTTAGCTCAACACTTGGAGTAAACTTTGCATGTGCATATGCAGAGCCTAAAATCTTTCTGCTCAATAGTAATAACCCTGTTAAAAGTAAACATCGGCTTTGGTAGAGTACAGTAGAGTGCACACAGGAAAGAACAACAGAACTGGATGATGGATAGGCCACCAGACAATAGCAGAATTTTTAAAAATTCATTCCTTATATAGAACAGCGTTTCTCAACTAGGGCCCCTGGACTCACGGGGGTCTGTAAGTACATTTTCAATGGCCTATGTGTTCCCTGCAGAAATTTTTTAAGTCTATATTTCCCTTTTGATAATAATCTTTAAAAATGCTATCAACTTTGGGGCACCTGGATGACTCAGTTGGTGGAGCGTCTGACTTCGGCTCAGGTTATGATCTCCCGGTTTGTGAGTCTGAGCCCCACATTGGGCACTCTGCTGTCAGCGCACGGCCCGCTTTGAATCCTCTGTCTCCCTCTCTCTCTCCTCCTCCCCTGCTCCTGCGCTCTCTCGCTCTCGCTCTCTCTCAAAAATGAGTAACTATTAAAAAATACTATCAATATAAAAAATACTGTCAACATATTAGTAATCATCTAGACAACCATGTTATCCTCAAATGATATTACCATGCAATTTTAGCTCCAGCACCTGCATTTGTGTTTACAGTAGCTCAAAGGAGTCACTTTAAGGGACCACACAGCCAGACCTTAGGTGTCCTAATATCAAAACAGAAATGACTGACTACCCCTTATTCTCAATTACACTCACGTTGAATTATTTTACCAGTTACGAACATGCAAGTTCTCTTTTGAATGATAGTGTTCAATTAAAAGATTTTTCCAATAGCATGCAATTTTGATTTCACGTATTAGTTAATAATGAGATTGATTTGACAACTTGAAACAACCTCCTGCCACCAAGTAATATAATGGACTATTCTAAAGATTAAGACTAGTTGTAAAAAACGGCAGTTGAGGATTTAATGCATAGATGAGGCATTTCTGCTAAATGAAAGCCAAATGATGTCACTGTGTACCTTATGAGAAAACTTTTTCATACTTTGGATGAAGAAAAGGGATGAGAGATTTGAGTCATCCCTTGGCACAAGACAGCTTAGGTACAGCAAACTCAGAAGACCCAAACAACACTGCATTCACATTTCAAACTGCAACTTAGCCAAAGAAAACAATTATCCAATACACTGAAATAATATTGTTAATTTTGATTATTATGGTTTTTATTTATGGTTTGTTGATTTTTAGTATATAAATTTTGTTTTCACATTTGTACTTCTTGTAACTAGTTCTTCTTTTTTGCATGTATAAGAAACATTAAGATAAAAACCATTTGAGTTCCCAAAAATAAACCTTCACACACACACACACACACATACACACACACAATCCAGGTCCAATGTTCCCACCTGTGAACTCTTCCAAATATTATAGAAGAAATAACAGTCCTTTATACAAACTATTCCAGAGAAGAGAAAAAGAATATGCATTCTCAACTCATTTTCTGAGGCCAGGATAACTCTGACACCAAAAACTGTCCAGAATGTTACTATAAAGAAAAAAAACTGCAAATCAATCTCTCTCAGGAACAAAGATGGAAAACTTCTCCATCTCTAAAATACTAGCAAATTGAATAAAAGGAGACTTTTCACTGGAGTTTGTGAATCATTGATCTACAGAGGAATTATTCATTAATAGTAGAACAGCACTATATGGCATTTATTGTTAACATAAGTACTTTTAATGAAAAAAATTATTTGAGTCAATAGCCGTATTTTCCCAGTAAGCATATCATTTTTTATTTGAAAAACACTCTGATAGGACATGGTTCTGGAAAGTGGAGGTGTGACACAAAGAGAAAAGCTAATTGCTGTGAATAATGAAGAAAAAAGAGATGGTGTTCCTTTGGCAGCACAGGAAAGAGAACAGGAGGAGACTAGACTAACAAGGAAGGGAGACGAAGATGGTGAAGCCCGAAGAGAGGAAGAGCTCAGGAATCGGGCATGTAGGACAAAGCAGGAACACGTTCCTGGAAATGGGAATGTCCAGTGGACTTTTGAAAGCAGAGGTGGCTGATAGCCTGTGGTGAGTTGCGGGGCTGTGCAACAAGCCCTCACTCTACTATCCTCAAAGCCTCAGATAAAATTCTTCTAACTTGCCTTGTGATGGAGATACTTTGGGGAAATCTAGGACAAGGGGCTGTGTTCTACATTTGGACCCACAGGTAGAAAAAGGAACAGGCACAGGAGGTGAGAAAGAAAGTGAAGGTTTAATAAGCAAGAGCTGCTGGAATCTACATGAATCTGGGGGAGGTGCTAAAGATAGGATCTTTGGTCACTTTAATATTAATATCAAGAACAAGATGACTTTGGGATGATGACATTTGGGTTAAATATATATGAGAACAACACCAATATTCATTGAGTTCTTACTATGTACCAGGCAGTTTTTCTGAGCCCTTCACATGTATTAACCTATTTAATTCTTACAATAACTGTATAACTAACTAAAATCCTTACTTCCACTTTACAGTTGAGGGTTAGGTAACTTGCCCAAGATCACACAACTCTTACACGCAGAGTTGGCATTTGAACCCAGGGGGTTGATTTAACAGACCCTGTGTTCTTTCCTGCCTCAAAAGTGTTTCCTACCTTACCCAGTACATTGGAGCAAGTAGGCTTAAGCTGCTACATCTCTACATCATCTCCTCACACCTCCTGCTGCTCCTATAGTTTGCATTTCAGGTGGTGACAACACTACCTACCCAGCCACCCTGCAGAAAGGGGAATCATCCTTGATCACACACCAATCCTCAATCAATTACCCACATTTTCCAGTACATCCCAAACACTTCTCAGATTTGTCACCACCTCATCATTCCTTGTAACGCTGACTCAGGGTGCCCTTACCATCTTTCAGAAAATGATCACAATAGTTTTCTCTTGGTCCTGCTGCATCCACTTCTTCACCCTCTTGAAACTGATCACTCCCACATGCAGCCTTTTTGATCAATCTCAAATCCAACTTCTACCACATCATGCTGCCTTATCTTCCCTGTGCTCTTCTGTATAGGATAAAATGTTAAGCTAACCTCCTCCTTTTCTTCCTCCAATACTTAATTGGCAATTGTATCATCAGGTTTATGCATTTTAAAGCCATTCCTATTTTCAGCCATCTGGAATTAGGACAAGACAAAGAGGGCTGGCAACCTGAAGCTCTTTTTGCAGCCCCTGAATGGCAGGATCATCGTTATGGCACTCAGCCTTCGGCTTCAAAATAGAGAATAAAAAGCAACAGGAATTGAAGAGAGAAGTATTTATTTTTATTTTTTTGAAATCAAGATCCAGCCATGGTAGAACAGACATGGTGCCTTGGGCTCCATATCTAATTACTTACACACTGGCACACAACAAACCCAGGCTAATTAGACATACTTAAGTAAAAACATGGCATGTGATAAAAGAAAATTAACAAATTATTTTCTTTTGCAGACACCATGTAATATTCAAGTTAATGTTGCTGTTGTGGTGTCTTCATATATTCTGGCCCCTTTGGGGTTAGGATGTCTCTTTGTTCCTGAGCTGGTTCACACATGCCTGTGTAGTCTCAAGTTGTGCTAGATGCACGCTATTGGAGTGAACACTGCATATTTTGGAAATTTGTCATGTCTGAAAGCAGGAGCTTCCTCTTTCTGGTGGACTGAGGCAGGTACTTGCTTGTTTCAGTTCACTTCTTCCTTCCCAAAAGGCTTAGCAACTCAAGGAAACTGACAGCTCATTATTTCAGAACTTGGAAGAAGTGTTGGGGTTGGCATGCATGAGCCTGTCTTCCCCATGAAGACTGCCTCCCTGATCTTCAATTCAATGTCATTCAATTATACAAATATTTATTAATTGACTTCAGTACAAAGGATCAGGCTGGGTACCCCAAAGAGGAAAAGGAGCAGGACACAATTTCTGCTGTAAGAATTCTTGTTATAGGGTCAGTAAACAAACACCTGTACTGTAAGGTATGGCAAAGAGTCCTGAGAAACACACAAAATGCTCCGTGGGAGGGACAGGAAAAGAGAGGACAGGCTTAGTGTCTGCGGCACTGCTGTGCACAGTGCTGGGGACAGCGCAGCTCTGCCCTTCACTAGCTGAGGAGAGAACTCAATTCAAAGCCTTTTCTTATTATCCCATGACAAAAATTTAGATTGAGGACTAAACATCTTTTATGTGACTGTCCTTAGTGCAGCACCCAAAAGATAGAAGGAACTTAGCAAATGTTGTTCCCTTTTTCTTTGCCAGTATCTTTGAGATAGATTCTCCCCTAAATGGGTATGAGATTTACAGGCAGGGGTTGGGGCATGGAGATAAGCTTTTTAGGCACAGGAAAGATCGTGAGAGGACACAGAGGTGGGGGAAATGAATGTTGTTGAGAAAAGGGTGAATGTTTGCCAGTTTTACTCGTGGGAAGTAAAGAGATGGACTTGGAAAGGGAAGTTCGGGCCTTACTGAAGGGGGCAGCAATACCTGGAGAGGCAGGGTGGTGCGGTGGTTAGGCCTGGGTTTGGGAGCCACATTTGTTTAGTTCCAGTCCTGGCTCTGCCACACCTATTCACTGTGTGACCTGGAGCAAGCTATCAGCTCTCTGCACCTCTGTTCCTCCACCTATAAAATGGAGTTAATACGAGTGCTTTTGCCATATTCCTGTTCTGTGGATTAAAAGGGTTAAAATTTGTGAAACAATCAGAAATGTGCCTGGCACATAATAAATACCAAATAAGCACTAACTAGCTCTTATTATTAGCAGGCTGAAGTATTCACCATGAAGTGTCATACATAGCCAGAAGGCATGCTACAAGTGCTAACCAAGCAGAGGAAATTTAATCTGTTTTTATAAGATAAATGGGCCTTTCTGATCTGAGAAACAGCTCTGCCTTTTACCTGGTTGAGGTGATATAGAGGTTTCTTAGCAAATGATAAAGAATAGGTATGAACTGTCCCCTAGGATTTCCTACTCTTTAGCTGATACCTGTAGCTCCTCAACTCCATGAGGTTCCCTAATTCCACTCCTGTAAGGAGATAGACAGCTGCCCCCCACCCCTGGAATGTCCTACCAATAGAAAACATGTCCCCTTATTGCTTGCTGGTGATAGAAGCACCATGTTGGATGGAAAGATGACTAAGTGGCCAGTGGCTAGCTTGAGGAATGATCGATCAAGTTTGGAGAAACTAAAAGCCTCACCTTCACAAAGAAACTAAGGGAACCCTGGGTTCAGAGATTAGAGACCAGCCTGGACAAGCACCAGCTCCTGATCTCTGTGTGGCTGTGCTCCAGAGGCTGAATGGAGGAGCCACCCAGAGAGGGATGTTCTGAAAGCCCTGGGTGGCCCCTGCGCCTCCCTCCCCCAGACCTTATCTTTAACTGGCAGGCATATTTGTGGGGTAGCATTGTGTCCTTTGGACTAAGAACATGTCTTGCCTCTTGAGTAAGGAACAGGTGGTTGGAATTAATACTTTTGTTTTCAAAAAACCTAGTAAGTGAAAAATTCAATCCACATGGCTTTGAGAAGAGAAATTATATCCAAAAACCAGGACCTGGGGAGCCTGGGTGACTCAGTTGGTTAAGCTTCCAACTCTTGATTTTGGCTCAGGTCATGATCTCAAGATTCATAACATCAAGTCCCGTGTTGGGCTCTGCACTGCCAGCATGGAGCCTGCTTGGGATTATCTCTCTCCCTCTCTCTCTACCCTTCCCTTGCTCCCACTCTCTTGCTCTCTCTTGCTCTCTCTCTCTCTCTCTCTCTCTCTCTCTAAGATAAACTTTAAAACAACAACAGCAACAGAAACCAGGACCTAATCCCTCAATCCCTCAACAAAAGGAAGAAATTAGAAGGGGAATCACTCATTTGCACCAGGGTGTGTGTGTGTGTGTGTGTGTGTGTGTGTGTGTGTGTGTGTGTTTACACTATAACCATAATGAAGTAGATGAGAGTGAATTCCAAAAGTTCAAAATAGGCATAAGGTACAAGACTTAGTGAAGAAATGTGTAATCCAAGGAAGTTTGGAGACCCCTGCCTTCCTAATGTTACAAGCTTAAAAGTGGACTTATTAGTGAGGGGAACAAACACTTTTAGACTCTGATGCTGAGCCACCTGAACTTGAGTGTTTGCTGATAAGGGGAGTACTGAGAAATGCTAGCTATCCAGGACCTGGAGACCTTGAGGGTCCATAGGAATTCTCAGCTCCCTCCTGCTGTGGAAAAGACACCACTAGTCCAGAGACCACTATGTCCTTTGCAAGCTGGGTTCAGGTGCATCCCTATCCACTGGGAAACAGGGGCCTTCAGTCCCAGCCAATTCATTGTTAACAATCCACAAAGAATTCCTAGGTCATTCCACAAGCCCCATCCCTGGAGCCCGCACACTGGAGAACAAGTTTTTATCAGGAAGGGAGAGTCTAAGCTGTGCTCTGATTCCAACAGCAATGGAAGGGGAGATTGAGGAGGAGAATCCATCAGCTGTTGCAGCATCATTCAGACACTCATATAAGCTGCACCCACTTTGCTCTGGATATTCGAGATGGCAAAGAGTCCAAAAGCCATATCCTCACATCCTCAAAAAACAGTTAAATATACTTTGCAATGTTTGGCCGAAAGGGACTAAGCTCAAGTTTAATGGTCACACACAAGAAAAAGTGGATTTAGTTAGTATAATTCCTGATAATAATGAGTAAATTTTACCTCAACATAAAAGCAAATGAAAACATAATGAGAGCTGCTCAGCAGTAGATCGAAGTATTGGCCTTCAGAAGAGTGAGTTCCCTATCACTGGAGGTATTAAAGCCCAGACTGGGGGCCATCTGTCAGCTACTGTGTAGATGTGATTTCTGTAATGGGAGATGGCTGAAGTAAACGAAGAAGGCTTATCCTTGACCAACTCTCACCAAGGCTGTTTTTGCTCTTTCAATGACCCAAGCTCTTTCATTGCTTTAATCTTGCTTCATAGAACCCTAGAATTAGAGTTTTGCTTTGGTTTTTCAAGTTCTAAAAAGGACCTTAGAGACCATATGGATCAAGCTTGTCTCATTTTACTGATGAAGAGCTTGAGGTGCAACTGCTAGTTGTCATCTTACATGGTCGGTAAGTGGTAAAACAGGGACATGAACCCATGACCTGAAGTCCTATGGTGGTTTCCCATCTGGCCTCCTTCTATCCATTATCTTCCTAATACTATTAATCCTACACATATGCCAGATTGATATTTCTAAAATATAGCTCTGATTATGTCATTACTGTATTAAACTACTTCAAAAGTTCCTGTGTTCTTTAACACTATACTTACAATTATTTATAATGGCATTTAAGACTCAACTTTCTTGGTTTTATTTCCAATTCCAATCCCTCAACCCAGTTCTTCATATACATCAAGATGTTAAATGTGTATTGATGCTATAAACATTGGGGTACAAGTGCCCCTATGCCTCAGCACTCCTGTATCCCTTAGACTGGAGAGTGTTACGCTAAGTGAAGTAAGTCAGGCAGAGAAAGACAGATACCATATGTTTTCACTCTTATGTGTATCCTGAGAAACTTAACAGAAGTCCAGGGGGGAGGGGAAGGAAAGAAAAAAAAAGGTTAGAGAGGGAGAGAGTCAAAGCATAAAAGACTCTTAAAAACTGAGAGCAAACTGAGGGTTGATGGGGGGTGGGAGGGAGGGGAGGGTGGGTGATGGGTATTGAGGAGGGCACCTTTTGGGATGAGCACTGGATGTTGTATGGAAACCAATTTGACAATAAATTTCATATATTGAAAAAAATAAAATAAAAATAAAATAAAATAAAATAAAATAAAATACAAGTTTCCTACCCTCATTAAACACAGCTTCTGAGATGGCTGATTGACAAAGACTAAATAACTTTTAGAGGTATTGTTTACCTCTGGGACTTTATAGCCATTTCTAAGTTAGAGGTAGTAGATAATAACAGGGTTCAGAACACACTACCCCCAAATATGGCACTCTGGCATATTGAATATTTTAAGCTGAAGGAGTCTGAGTAAAAGGCAGAAGCAGGGAGGTCTCTCTTAACTGCCCCCCCCAACCCTTCTCCGCTGAAGTAGGTCATAAGATCTTCATGTGACAGGTGCCCTCCCTATACCCAAAGGAAAGGAGTATCCTTATGTCCAAGACAGGGACACTAAGAAGAATCCAAACAGACTTTGCTAAGCTTTCCCCAGTTTGCTACCCTCAGCTCATACTCTTGGGCTTATCATATCTTTCCATTCTTCATCAAACCTAGCATTAAAAAAAAAAAAATGTGTATTGAATGCAATTGGCTTTGGAGAAAACAGTTTTACTTCTCAGACTATTTCTTGCCATATTTCTCCTTTGTAGGGTTTACTGATCATCTGGTTGTTGAGAAGCATGTGACAGACCTCAGATTTTTTTTTTTAACATGCTGGTTTTCAGGAAAATTAGCACAAGATACCATGGAGCGAGTTTTGACCAATATTGCACTGAGGAAGCTTCACATGAAAGTCTGTAAAATGTGGCAGGGGAAAAAATCTAGTCACAGCCCATTTCCAAGAATTTCTTAATAATTCATCTTTATTTCACCATAATAATAAATCAGAGCTTTTAAAATGTGCCTTCCAAATACCAGTTTCTCAGAATTCATTCTGCAGTTATGTGAGAGTATGTGCCTTCACAAGATCAACGCCAGCATCTTTAGTATTTTAAGAGAAAAGATCAAGCCTCCTGAATGCATTTAAAAGCCAAGTAGAAAAGACTCCTGCAAAAACATTTAAGACATCTGTCATTCTGGACATTAATACAAGTGACACAGTAAAATGTACTGAATCACAAATTAATCTGAATTCATGACCATGATAACTTTGACTCTCAAGCACTTTTACAAGCCAGCATTTCCATTAATGATTGACAATCTCTACAGTCTCCAACTTTCATGTCAAATAAGCCAGGATCCTACTCCTTTGAGGTTGAAAAACAGAATGACTTGTGATAGATCTATTATTTGCCAAAGCGTGTAAGTTAGCTTTCTTTGCTGCTTAATGACTTACTACCCAAACTTAGCTTAAAAACATCTACTAGATTTTCAGAGGATGATAAATCAAATAAACAAAAAGATAATCAAATAAACAAAAAGATCAGCAGACTACTGATCTTATAAAGGGCTTGGAGGATGCATGAATTTCTAAGTTTGGTTGATTTTCAGAGTTATAAGTGAGTTGACATCACTTGTTGAATCATGGTTACTTTGACAAGACTTCTGTTGATTAGCTGGCCCACTCAGAGGTGTGCCTATTTGAGTGAATTCACTCCTGACTGATTTTTCCATAGAAATAAGAGGCTCCTACTGAATGGTTGGGCTTACAAAAGTATGTTTAATGAGAAAGTTGTAGTTGATCTATTAAATGGATTCAAAATTGGTATGGTGGATATCTGTTTCCATGGTTACAGAAAAATTGCTCTCTTTATAAGAGTATGTGAAGTAGGAAACCTCAAAAATAACTTCCAATGACCCCTGCCTCCTGTTATCATGCCCTTGTGTAATTCCCTCTCCTAGAATGTGGGCTGGATTTAGTAACTCACTTCTAACAAATAGAGTGTGGCAGAAGTCATACAATGTCAATTCTAAGATTAGGTTATAAAAAAGACTATGGCTTCTGCCTTATGGGTCTTCTTTCACTTGCTTCCACTTGGATGTCTCACCTTGGCGGGGACTGAGCTGCCATGTTGTGAGCAGCTCTGTTGAGAGGCCCATGTGACAAGAAACTGATAGCTTCTATTAACAGCCAGTGAGGACCTGAGGTTTGCCAAAAGACAAGTCAGTGAGCTTAGAAGTGGATTCTTCCCTGGCAGAGTTTTGAGATGACTGTCGTCTCAGCCCAACACCTAGACCTCAGTATCAAGTCAGAGGCACCCAAGTAAGCTGTGCCCGGCTCCTGACCTACAGAAACTGTGGGAAAACAGAGGTTTGTTGTGTTAAGCTGCTAAATTTGGGGATGGTTTATTATATAGCAGTAGAAGTCATACGGCATGGGAACTTTTTAAAATCTTTACTATTTAGTTATCATCGGTGAGTCAGCTGGGCAGTTCTTTTGAACTGGGCAAGTTCATTTTATCATCACTGGACTTTCTCATGCATCTGGGATAAGCTGGTGTATTTGATGGTGACTGAATCATCTTAGAGGGCTTCACTTGCATCTGATGGTTGGCAGGCCATTGTGTAGGCCTCTCTACTTCTTTTCCATGTTTTAGCAGGTTAGCTCTCAGGGTTCTAAACCCAGCAAGAAGGCAAGCCCTCGTATGCAAGTATTTTTCAAGTCTGTGTTTGCATTAGGTTTGCTAATATTCCATTGGCCAAAGCAAGTCACATGACTAACCCATATTCAAAGGGTGAGGACAGAGACTAGCCCTTTAAAGGGAAAATCTGCAATGTCACATTACAAGAATGTGGCTGCAGCGAAGTGAAGGATTTGTGGTCACTTTAATAAAAAAACATGACAAAAATAACAGCAAATGGCATTTCCTCTTTTTTCTTCTATTTTACAAAGAAAAGAGGTGAACATCCCAAGCATTACTAAGTATTTATAAGTAAGCTGGAAAGATTTCACAGTTAAAGTTAAAAAGAATTATAAAGAGGGGCGCCTGGGTGGCGCAGTCGGTTAAGCGTCCGACTTCAGCCAGGTCACGATCTCGCGGTCCGTGAGTTCGAGCCCCGTGTCAGGCTCTGGGCTGATGGCTCAGAGCCTGGAGCCTGTTTCCGATTCTGTGTCTCCCTCTCTCTCTGACCCTCCCCCGTTCATGCTCTGTCTCTCTCTGTCTCAAAAATAAATAAACGTTAAAAAAAAAAAATTAAAAAAAAAAAAAAGAATTATAAAGAAAGTTAAAGAATTATAGGGCTGCTCTAAAAAGGAAGATTAGATGAGCAAAACTATGTCATTTGGATAAGAAACAATAACTGGAGTTCCTATAAGTGTCTAAACATACAGTGTTCACAAAAATAAGAAAGCATATACATACATGATCCTGAAGTCACAAAAGTAAATCTCGCCTAAACATCAAGAAACCCATCTTCCAAAGGGATTTGCTCCTGTTATTACAAAACAGCTCTCTTCCATTAATGAACTTTGGGAACTGCATTGCAATCACCCTCATTTTAGGAACACATGGCAAGTTTTCTGGATTCACATATAAGGTGATGTGTTGCCTCCACATTTGGAGCCTAAGACTATAGAAAGGATTCCAGTATATATCACCCTTTAGATATTTATTTGATCTATTGATGTCTTTAGGTTCTCCCCCCAGTTGATCATATAATTTAGCAATACTGAAATTGCACAAGAAGCTCTACCCAGGGATCCAGATGCATAGGCCCATTCTAAATTATAATGAGTCATATCTATTTTTCAAGTTGCTACTGAGGCTCTCACATTTTTAGAGACTTATCTGTTTTCGTGTTCCAGGTTCTTGTCCAATCAGCAGGCAGCTCACACTAGTTCTTAACAAACCATATCAACCATATCTTATTTGTCCACGCCAGGTTCTATCCTAACACAATGGCTTTTTCACATGTATTGTACTCATCATTGCAGAGAAAATTGATTCCAAACCCTTCAAAGTCCAACAACTGATCTTGAAATTGACAATAAGAAAAAAGAACAAAATATACAATCATGGATCCCTTGCTTCTACCTCATAAAGGCACTTCTCTACTTTCATGTTTGTTGTACTAAAAAGTTGTCCAAAATTAAGAATGTTATATGGTTTACAACAAGGCTGAATTGCTAATGTAGTTTTATATAAGTGGTTATTGTAATGCCAATTACAATATTGGGTGACCAATTCCTTTTCAGAAAAATAGCTAAATTCAATCCTAGTTCTGTGGGGACAACAATCAGATTAAACAGCTTCTGAGAAAATATAGCATATTATAAACATTAATGATGATACTTTATAATTTTTAAGTTAGTATTTATTTTGTCTGTGGATATACAGAGTGTCTTAAAGATAGAGAAGGAAGAGGTGCATGGAATATTACCTAGAAATTTTAGGGGTTTTTAAATGTTCTCTTTTTATATCTGTATTATAGTAGAATCACTCTTAAAGGATTGCCCATATTAGAAGATCAAGACTATAAAAAAGCAGGGGCTCCTGGGTGTCTGACTCTAGATCTCAGCTCAGGTCATGATCTCATGGTTCATGAGACGGAGCCCTGCATCGGGCTCTGTGCTGACAGTGGGAACCTGCTTGGGATTCTCTCTCTCCCTCTCTCTCTAACCCTCCCCCCACTCACATGTGCACATGCACTCTCACTCTCTATAAATACACATTAAAAAAATACTTGTTAAGAATATAAAAAAGCAGATTTACATAAAGTCTGCCATAGACTAAATGGAGTTGAATTGCATATCATAGTAGTTATATTTTCTACATAATATATATTTTATGTAATTATGGTGTATTATATTTTCATGTGCTTTTTAATGTTAAAAGGGTCAAAGAAACTGGTAGAGGCTTATGTGATCAGAATTTTCTGGTGGTTTCTTGTTCATCAATTCAGCATATTTGAAGTACCTTATCAAAGCCTTTAAATACCTTATCAAAGCCATAAAGCTAATATTATTATAGCAAATTAGAACTACAAAGGACTTGCTCATTTTTTTCTTCACAATAGCTATCCAATGTTTTATCAAAAAGCCAATTTTATAGAAGAAAGCTCTGATTCTCAGAGGGTTATTGCCAACCATCACCCAGCCAGTGCCTGGAATAATTAGAACCACACTCCAGTCTTCTGGCTCCAAACATATTCTTTCCACTTTGTCACATATCTGTATCACATCTTTACCCCCCCCCCCCCAATCTTCCATAAGCATTCTATTTCCCATATACAAATTCTATAAAAGCAGCACATGAGAAACACAATTTCTGTGAGAGATTCTGTCCTTCAGCAATTACAGAGCCCAGTGCACCTTCACAATTTAATTACTTGTTAATTAATTATACCAGTTGACATTTTGAGGGTAGGGGAAATCACAGATACTTATGAAATGCATCATATTAATTAAACCCACACTCAAACAATAGTCAGGAAATTCCCTTGGTATGAGAGAAAGAAAGTATGCATACTTCTTTGTCTTACATTCGTTATAAACATGTGCATACCTCTGTGGTTTATAGTCTCTTGAATATTCTTAGTAAAATTTCATGTTGTAAAGACTCTTATAATAATATGAAGGTATCTTTGCATTTGTGTAGTGTCTTACAGTTTGTAAAGCACTTTCAAGTGTATTATTTAATTTTCCCACCAAGCTGTGAGGCAAGCAGATGGCAATTGTCCCCATTTTATAGACATAAAACTGAAATTCAGAGAGGTTAAGATTCCCTTGAGTTAGAAACTCATAGGTACAGGAGGCAGCTCACCTCAGAATATTAGAGCTTGAAGTGCCTTCCTTAGATATTATGTAGGGCAGTATTTCCCAGTATATGCCCTGTGCTACACTGATCTTGTGAGATACTCTATAAAAAGTGGTTGAGTGCTCCAGTAAATTTAAGAAACACAGCATATTATATTCCCTACTTGAGAATCACAATATATGTTGGCATTAAAAGGGGCTCTGAAAAGTATTGCAGTATATTTTTTAAGGTTAATTTTGTTCAACTCGGTGTTTCGCAAATTGACTTAATTAAAGAACCCGGTTGGAAAATGTTCACCTAGGGTAACCACGCATTACAGAAATGAAATAGCTGATATTCAAAAATATAAAATTCTTATTTACGATCACACTATTACTTACATTAGAGTTAGAGGGAAAACTCAAATCTCCAAATTCAGATTCAATGTTCTTCCTAATGTCCGACATAACTTTTCTATACTTGAACGCTTAGTTTTCTATTCCAGGAAAAATAATTTGAGTGGTTTTTATACTCAAAATTAGATACATGTTTTGAATAAAAAATATTGTAAAAAAAAAAAAAAAAAAAGGAGAGACCACCCTTGGTTTTTAATTCACCCCTGTGCTATCAAAATAATCTTGTTAATGATACTAGCTGTCATTCTTGTGTGCCAGGATTATGAATAATTTTTAAAACTTTTAACAGACTTGCAAGTTAAATATTTTTACAGATGAAGACACTGAGACTCAGGAAATAAAATAACTTGAGGAAGATTATTCACTTATTAAAAGTAGGAGCCATGATTTAAAGTCCAGTCTATTGGACTTCAAACTTCTTCAAAAATAACATCCTGAGGGTCCCATTCTTTCGGAAGAGATCCTTGCAGCCTGGCCACTCTCTTTCTTATACAATGACAACTGCAATGAATATTACAGAGTAGGCAAATTACACAGGCAGAAGCAAAACAATAAAACCTAGACATAGATTAAGCAGAATGGGAACAAGCAGTGTCTGAGAAAGAGAAAAGTAGGTAGTTGTAATTGCAGTAGATATGCTGCATTCTCTTTTTAATGCCTCCAATTCTGCACTAAATATTTTTAAATGTAAGACCAAAATCCAGAAGCACCCACTGGCCACTAATGGGGATTGTCACAGGATTAGAATTTCAGATCTAATGGGGCCTTCAAGGTCTTGGACACTTAATCAGGACTTGAACTCCATCTACAACATCCCAACAGCCTCCACTTGACCACCTCAGTGGTTGGAGGACATTTTACCTCCTCTAGAGGGAGACCATTGTATCGGGCAACTCCAAATGAAGGAAGTTCTCTGACTGAATACCCATTTAGAGAAGTGTGCATTTCTGTCTTGTTTAAAGTACATCCCTAGAGTCTAGCAAGAGAGAATTCATCGCTAAGTATTTTTTTTTTTGAATGACTGAATGGTACTGACATGAAATATTCCTTCTGGTAATGATTGTCTTGTTATTCTAACTCTGTTCTCTATGCAAAAGGGAAATGATTCTCCCAGAAGGTATACAGCTGGGCAAGATTCCTAGGAAATAAAACAAAAATCTAGGTACCTCTTTAAAAAAATTACATGTAATTCAAATGCCATAAATTCACCCTGTTAAAGTGTAAAATTCAATAGTTTTGAGTATATTCATAAAGCTGTGAAACCACCACCACTATCTAATTTCAGAACATATTTATCACTTCCCCCAAACCTCATACTTATTACCAGTTATTCTTCCTTCCCTCTTCCCCCTCAAACCCTGGCAACCACTGTCTGCCCTATGATTTTGCCTATTTTGGACATTCCATATAAATGGAATCATACAATATGTGGCCTTTTGTGTCTGACTTCTTTACTTAGCATATTTTTACAGCCCATCTACATTTTGGCATGTATCAAGAATTCATTCCATTTATTGTAAATAATTCATCACATGGATATGCCACATTTTGTTTATCCATCCATTAGTTAATGTGCATTAAGTTTGTCTCTACTTTTTGGCTATTAGGAAAAATGCCAATATGAACATTCATATACAAGTTTTGTGTGGATATATGTTTTCAATTTTCTTGGGAAGATAACTAGGATTGGAATTGCAAAGATATATGGTAACTTGATGTTTAAGATATATGGTAACTTGACGTTTAAGACATAAGGTAACTCAATGTTTAACATTTCAAAGAACTGTCCAACTATTTAACAAAGCAGCTGAATCATTTTATGATTCCATCAGTAATGTATGAGGGTTCCAATTACTCCAAATCTTCATCAACACTTGTTGCTTTCCATTTTATTGTTTGGGTTTTTTTTCCAAAAAATATTATAACCATTCTAATGTGTATAAAGTAGTACCTCATAGGATTTAGATATGCATTATTCTAATGACTAATGATGTTGAACATCTTTTCATGTGCTTGTTGACAAACTGTATATCTTCTTTGGGGAAATGTCTATTCAAATCTTTTGCTTACTTTTTAAAATTGGGTTGTCTTTTGGGGTACCTGGGTGGCTCAGTCGGTTGAGCGTCCGACTTTGGCCCAGGTCATGATCTCGCAGTCCGTGGGTTCAAGCCCCGCATCGGGCTCTGTGCTGACTGCTCGGAGCCCGGAGCCCGGAGCCTGTTTCAGATTCTGTGTCTCCCTCTCTCTCTGACCCTCCCCTGTTCATGCTCTGTCTCTCTCTGTCTCAAAAATAAATAAACATTAAAAAAAATTTTTTTTAATAAAATAAAATTGGGTTGTCTTTTTATTAAATTGAAAGAGTTCTTTATACATTTTAGATGTAAGTCCTATCAGATATATAATTTGCAATTCTATGACTAGTTTGTTTTTACTTTCTTAATGATACTCTTTGAAACACATATGTTTTTTAATTTTGATGAAGTCCAGTTTATCAATTTTTCCCTCATTGCTCCTGCTTTGGATATCAGATGTAAGAAACCACGGCCTAATCAAAGGCATGAAAATTTACTTTTATGTTTTCTTCTAAAAGTTTTATAATTTTATGTCATTAAATTAGGTATGTGACTCATTTTGAGTTAATTTTTATATATGGTATGAGGTAGGGTTCCAACTTCTTTATTAAGTGCTTTATATTCCTAAGACCTCTTATCTACAGTAGAAAACAATACCAAGAAAAACAAATGCTTAAAAACTGGTTCCATTTATCAATTTTTTTAAAAATCAGTGGTTTTAAGAATCAGATTTACAAAATGTTCTGACTAAATTCATTGGTATTTTCTTTGTTGCCTGGAGACTAAACACATTGATCTGGTTTTCCCTGTTTTATAATGCAGAAGAGAGATGTAAAAATAAAAATACTACATGAATTCAAAGTATCCACTTTCAAGGTCATTTGTTAGTTAGTACTGATTGGAAAGACAATTCATAGGACTAAGAACAAGAAAGGGGTACATGGGTGGCTCAGTTGGTCAAGCACCTGACTTTGGCTCAGGTTATGATCTCACTGCTCATGAGTTTGAGCCCCGCGTCAGGCTCTGTGCTGAAAGCTCAGAGCCTGGAGCCTACTTCCAGTTCTGTCTCTCTCTCTCTCTCTCTCTCTCTCTCTCTCTCTCTCTGCCCTTCTCCCACTCATGCTCTGTCTCTTTCTCTCAAAAATAAATAAACGTTTAAAAAAATTCTTTTTTAGAAGAACAAGAACAAGAACAATCCTGCCTTATAAAATATTTTAAAGAAGCCAAAAGAAGGTCAAAACATTGAGCTAGCTTCATGGTCTAATAGTAGCAGCTCAATATAAGTATTTATTGGATAAATGAAAGAATAATGAAAACTTCTCAGAGAGAGTGACAAGGCTAAGTGCTTTTATTTATTTAAAAAAAAATTTTTTTAACGTTTATTTATTTTTGAGACAGAGAGAGACAGAGCATGAACGGGGGAGGGGCAAAGAGAGAGGGAGACACAGAATGGGAAGCAGGCTCCAGGCTCTGAGCCATCAGCCCAGAGCCTGACATGGGGCTCGAACTCACAGACCGCGAGATCGTGACCTGAGCTGAAGTCGGACGCTCAACCGACCGAGCCACCCAGACGCCCCAAGGCTAAGTGCTTTTAAATAAGATAAACAGAAATCTTGTACCTGTAGCAGAACGGTCAGTGTTCTTGCTCTGAAAGTCATGTGCAGCTTTGGGGAACAATTTCCATACACACTGGTGACTTCCTCCTCAAGATCCTGTGTCTCACTGGGTAAGAGTCTTCTGTGCCTGCATGCTGGGCAGTCAGAAAAGCAGGGAAGTCAACACCCCTAGGAGCAAGCCCAAGACAATGGGGGAGCTAGTGGATAAATATGCCAGCTCCCTTGCTTTTAATGGGATAATTACAAGGTGCCTTCTACAGTCTCTCAGGGTCATCAGTGGGATCAGCCTCAGTCACCTCGTGATTGATAACCTGCTCATTATCTGTACTTTTTACTGGCTTTCTTCCTGTCCCTCTTTCACTCCCTCATTCACTTGTCAAGCTGGGGATCATCCTTCAAATAAACCAGTGCCACCAAATCCTTGTCTCAAAGCCTGCTTGAGAATCCAAATTAAATCAATTGGTGCCAAAAGTGGTCTGAGGCAGCAGGGGGTAAGATGAAGTTTAAGAACTGAAACACATGTCTACCTAGCTGGTCAAGAATATCCCACTCGTGTATATACTAGGGTTCTCCAGAGAAATAGAACCAATAGGTTATATATAAGAGGAGATGTATTTTGGAAATTGGCTCTCACATCTATGGAGGCTAGAAGTCCCCCAATCTACCCCTCTGCAAGCTGGAGAGCCAGGAAAGCCAGTGTTATAATTTGTACCAGTCAGAGGGCTTGACAACCAGGAGAGTAGATGGTATAACTCTCTGTCCAAGACTGAAGGCCTAGAAGGTAGCAGAAGGCCCAGTATTAGTCCCAGAATCCACTGGCCAGAAAACCAGGAGTTCTAAATGTTGAAAGGCAGGAGAAGACAGATATCCTAGCTCAAGAAAAGAGAGAGAGAATTCACCCCTCCTCCACCTTTCTGTTCTATTCCAGCTCTCAGTGGATTGGATGATTCCCACCCACACTGGCAAGGGCAGATCTTTACTCATTCAATTACTAGTCTCTTCCAGAAACCTTCACAGACACTCTCCAAAGCAATGTTTTACCAGCTATCTGGGTGTCCCTTAGGCCAGTCATGTTGATTACTAACTAACCATCACAACAGGGTATGTGAGGCTCATACAAACCTTGGCACAAGATGATGGCTCAGTAGCTAAAAATTTTACTGATGGCGACTTGGGGATAAAGCCTTCACCAGTTCAATGATTTACACATTTGAATCATTTAAAAAGTATGTAGAAAGCAATGCATATAAGACAATGGGACTGGCTGGTTACACCAGGGTCCATTGATCCCCTACAGAAGAATAAGGGTAATTATATATATATAATTGTCCTGCAGTAGGAAAGCAAACACAGCCTAGGATAAAACTCGGGACCTGAGAGTTAATGTTGCAGAGCTTCAAAAAAGACTGTTCAGTCAAGACAGGTCTGTTATACCAAGATTAGGGCCCTGGTTGAGAAAATCTTGGACCCGAAACACAGGATAAGACATTTGGCTGAATATCCCTGAAGATACAAAAAAGAGCTACAATGGCTCTTTAAAGTCTCCTTAACCCTCAAAGTCTACAGTGGTGGCCTGCCTTTCCCTGTTAAAAGCTGGAAGCATTTCCAAGCAGGAAGATACTATCGGATTCTCTTCCACACAAGGGAACAGATTCCCCCATCAGAAGCTACCTCTACTTTTTTCTGTGGCTTTGGCCAATAAACAGGGTTAAATCCCAACATAACCCATCTGGGGACATGATGGGCTTGATAAAGAAGAAGACAGCTTACCCACCCCAAAGCTGCAAGAATTAGCTAGCATGCACCAGCAGGAGCCAGGGGAGTAACCACCAGATTAGTTTCTAATGGTCTTAATCTAGGAGGTCAGAAATATAAACTGACTTGACTTAATGGCGCTATCTTGGGATATAAGATTTACCTCCCTGTCAAGGACACTAGGAGAGAGAGAAGACTCACTACCAGGATGACTCCAAGAATTCAGGAGAAACCAATGAGGTAGAATCCTTGCAAGATAATTCTTGTCTTCAAAATTCAAACCTCACCTCTCCTCAACTATCCTACACCAATAGTTAGTGTCAAGTTTATTATGACCTAAGTGAGAATGTACAGCCCCTGCTGTGGGAGGAAATGGGCCTGGATGACATGTATCAAATAAAGAAGATAACATACATTGGAAGAGACCTTGAGGGTGTTGGACTGAGGGACTGGAGTATAGGTGGGATAGGGGAGAACTGACTGATTGTAGGGGCCCTCTCCCGTGACTCAGGATCTAAATCTTGGCAAGGACACCCAGTGCCAGTCCTCATTACACTGCTTGAATTTCTTACCAGTAAAATGAGGCAAAGATGCCAGAACTTCCTTGGCAGAGCTTGAGAAAGCTGCCAGAAGAATAAGAGAGTGGACATGTTAGAATGGATTTATGTTAGAAGACTGGAGAACTTACTAGCTTCAAATATTTCCTGAGAGGGCTTAAAGGGCACTTCCTTCACCAAAATAATGTATAGACTGTACCAGGGAAGAAAGCATCACCATTACTGAGAGGCTCAGAACTTCTGTAGACCAGGGCTACAGCTGCTGTACTGGGTTCCCCCATAGCAACAGGATGAGAAGATTCTGGAATATCAGAGTTCTAGTGGAAGAACACAACCATCAGGGCCAAGGAAGACACAATTTCCCTAATGGCAAGCAACACCAGAATGTCAACTTAGGCCTTGATGTACAGAGTTCTATGGTGATGACTTAAAAAAGCATGAAGTGAGACAGATGGGCAGCCATTGAGAGTATTGCTTGGCTTATGTAATCAAAAGAGATCAAAGCTGGGTGAGAAGAAAGCTTATGCAACCTTCAGTAATGGAAAATCATGAACCCTCATCCAGTTTGCAGACCTGAGTCAGTGCTCAGGTCCAGAGCGCTTTGTCCCTTTGACGAACAACTTTGCAATGCCACCATTTAAGTATATACAATAATTATACCCCAATACTTCCCCAAAGAGCCCTCTGGAGGGTAACACCCAGATCTTTCAATAGCTATTATCTATAGAAACTGAGCTGATACTAATAAGGGGCAAAATGCCATCATGGTCTTCCTGTTAGAGAGAGGCATATGGAGGTCAGTTGACAAGGGCCCAAGTACCTGACAGTAGATCCAGTGACCCCATGCACTCATCCTGTCCCTGGTCCCTGAAGGTGTAATGAAAATGGATATCATGCTGATTCCCTATACATTATGTTAGACATAGTGAGCAGGAAACGGCAAATTCTCTTTTTTATGCTTGGGAAAGATACATTTATGTCAAAGGTTGTAGAGGGTTATAAATCCCTCAAACACTGAGGGGCCTTTTAAATCAGTAAGAGGGGTCCCATTATCTGGAGGCATGTTTGGAAAACCTCTTCTAAGCTAAAAGATAAGTTATTACACCTTATACTTCCTACCACTATGAAAGAGATGTGGCCCTTCGTAGGGCTCTTTGGATTTTGGAGACAGCATCAGTCATATTGGGAAATATAGCTCCAACACTTTTATTAGAGAAGATTCTAGTTTTGAGTGGTGTCCAGAGCAATAAAGAGCTCTGCAAAACACTCAGTCTGGAATATAAACTCTCTTGCCACCCAGGCCACATGACCCAGCAGATCCTATGAGACAGAAGAAAGATAAGGATGCTGTGTGGAGCCTCTGCCAGACCCCAGTGGGAACTTCTCAGCACAGACCCTCCCAGAATTCTGGAGCAAGTCCATGCTGTCTGCAGCAGATAAATGCTCTCCATTCAAAAGGCAGCTTTAGGCATGCTACTGGGTAGACTGATTACCAGGCCACGGACATCAGATGACTCTAAATCAGAGCTTTCCAATCATGACCTGGGCATTATCAGATTCATAAAGTCATAAATTTAGATATGCACAAAATAAATCAATTGTTGGATGAGACAGGTATATTTGGGATCAGGCGTAAGCAGCAGGTCCACAGGGCAGAAGTATGAAACGTTAACAGTTGGCCTTGACCTACATGCTGCATCAATGCTTCTCTCTCAGCTCACACCTATGGCATTGTTGGAGATAGGGGATAAGGGGAAGAGGTTATACCCAGATAAGGGGAAGAGGAAAATACTCAGGCATGGTTCACAGGCAGGTCAGCTCAATATGCATGATGGTATGAGCAGAAAAGAGACTGATGCTGCATTAGTCACATTCAAGTGTAGCCTTGAAAGATAGGCATGATGGGAAATCTTCCCAGCATGCAGAGCTTTTAATTTGGTCACTGACATTGTGTAAAGGGGTAAATGGCCTGAGAGAAGGATAAACTCATGGGCAGTTGCAAATGACTTGGTTGATTGGTTAGGGATCTGGAAAAAGCAAGAACACTGAAGACCAGAAAGTCTGGGGAAGAAGCATGTGGATAGACTATTAGCAGCAGTCATAAAGTGTGCAGATTTCTCTTTTCTTTTTCATGTCGGTGTCTACCAAATGCCCATCTGCCTCAGAGGAGGTAAAGAACAATCTGTTGGACAGATGACTCACACAATGGGTATCAGCCAGCTTCTTCATTGGCCTCCCCAGTGCTTGCAGAATGAATGGGTCCATGAACAGAGTAGCTCTGGTGGCAGAGATAGTGGCTAAGGTATAGGATCAACCACACAGACCTCCTCTCACCAGAACTGATGTTCCTCCTGTCAGCAGCAAAAACTGACAAGGGACCCCCATGAAGAAGACCAATAAGCCACATGGCAGCAAGCTGATTACATCAAATCCTTCCATCCTGGAGAGGGCAGCAATTCTTCCTATATGAGAGTGATAATTTATTCTAGGAATAGGCTTGCCTTCCCAGGACACAGTACCTCTGCCAGTACCATTATCTGAAGGCACAAAGAATGTCTGAGGTACCAACAAAGGAGCCAATATACTACCTCCTCACATCAAAGAACCCAATTTATGGTTAACAAGGTACAAGAATGAGCATGTGTCCACTGATTCTATAAGACAGCACTTCACCTGGAAGCTGCTGGCCTAATGGAAAATAGACATGGCATCTGGCTTGAGGATAACACCTTTCTGGATTGGTGGTATTCATGTTTGATAATGATATATCTATGTTGAGCCAAATGCCATCATATTGTGCTGTCCTCCATAGCTAGAAGATAGGTCTGGAAGGGCAATTTTTTTTTCTTAACCGTCAATTCCAGGGACCCACCTGGGAAATACGTTTCTGGTCCCTAAAACACTACCCTCCGATGAATTAGAGGTCCTGCTTCCTTGAAAAGGTGGGAATGAGATGCCTTAACCAAAGCACATAGTAAAGTTTCCATCAAACCTAAAATTACATTTACCATTTGTTTAATTTGGGTTCCTCATACTGATAGACCAGTAGTGAGAAAAAAAGAAGTTAATATACTAAAAAGAATAACTGACTCCAATCATCATGAGTGACTAAGATTGCTGCTACAAAAAAAAAAAAAAAAAAAAAAAAGAGGAGTGCAGGAGGAATATTCACTGGGGCATCTCTTAGTGCTTCCCTGCATGATGATATCTATAGCAACGATGGCCTGATAAGGACACTGTAACCAAAGACCCTCAGGGATGAAGATCTGGGATCATTCCATTGGGCAAGTTCCCTAGGTCAGCAGAATTCTGACCAAAGATGAAGAAATCTCAAATGGTGATAGAGGAGGGCGATAATGATTATCAGTTACATTCTTGGGGGAAAACTGCAGCTTATAAAATCAAATGAATTTAATGTGGAACGCAAGAAGATCTAGAAGATGTTGTGGGTGCTCCACCCACACCCCCCTCAGCCCACCTCAAAGTTAGATGCCACTTCACTGGAACAATCCCTGTATAGGCCAATGACTTCCTATCTCAAACATCTGGATCTCCTGGGGCAGGAGCATCAGGAGTAGACTCTGCCCATGCACAGGGCAGGCTGAAAGTGCCAGGGAGTTAATGTTCCCAGCAGCAATCATCATCTGATCAGGAGTGGGAGTTTCTGGATAGATACCCCAGCTTCCTTGGCCTTTGGTGAGACAACTGTAAGGTATGTTCTATACAGTGAGCTGACGCCCTGGCTGTCCATGGTGGGAGCTCACTTGTTAATATACTTGCTACCTTTTCTTCTCTTCCCTGTCTCACTGCCTCACTACACTTCCTGGTATCACCTCTGAAACCACTTGTACCCAAATGCTTGCCTCAGGGGCTACTTTTGGTGGAAGCCAAACTAAGATAGTACCTGAGTTAAAACAAAGGAACAGAATTTGTAGAGTTGGTAATTGGGATCAGAAATACCAAGTACACTCTAGGTTAAAGTTTTACTAAAACTATACCCAGATTTTAAATGAATTTATTTATAAAACATAAAATTAGAAGAAAAAGAGCTATCCTGGAGCTTCTATTTGGGAGACAATAAATTAAAAAAAAAAAAACCAAAAAGACAGGATCTTCCCACAGTGAAATCCTTGAAATATTAGATAAAATATTACCAATGTTCCTTTAAATGCATAAATTCACAAGAAAACTAGAGAAAGACATAGGAACTAAAAACAAAATGAAATCTGAAGAACTGAATAATAAGGAGGTAAAACTGGCCCTGGGTTGATAAAACCCAAGAAAGAGACTGAGAGCAGAAACAAATGCAAAACTTCTCTGAAGGGAGCCATTCGCAATCCTGGCCATACAAGCCCCACAGATACAGCTTTGTCAAAAATGAGCTCACAATCCAACATTTAAAAACCTCAAGCATAAAAAGCCATCTTGAAGCAGGAGGCAGACCTCAGGAAAGCTGAGATAATTGTTAGATAAAGACTATAAAATATCTATGTTAAAAAGAAACAGGAGATGAATCAAAATAAAAGCAATGTACAAGATACCATAATAATATTAGACTTTTAAAATAGAACTTATAGAAATAAACAGTGTAGGAACAGATAAAATATTCAGAGACTGGGTTAAACAATAGACTAGCTATAGCTGACAAGAAGATTCATGACCTAGAATATAAATCTAAAGACATTAAAAAAGAAGTCACCAGAGAGAAATTAAAAGTTGGAAAATAGAAGAGAGGAGTTAGAGATATAAAAGTGATCATGAGAAGATACAAAGTATGTCCAGGAAAGGTTCCAAGAAGAGAAGGCAGGGAGATTTGAGAAGAGAAAATATTGTGAAATGTTTCCATAAGTGATAAAGACAAAAGTCATCAGATTCAGAAGACATCATGAATACAAAATAAAATAAATCCAGGGGCGCCTGGGTGGCTCAGTCAGTTAAGCATCTGACTTCAGCTCAGGTCATGATCTCAACATTCGTGGGTTCGAGCCCCGCATCAGGCTCTGTGCTGACAGTTCAGAGCCTCGGGCCTACTTCAGATTCTGTGTCTCCCTCTGTCTCTGCTCCTCCCCTGCTTGCACTCTGTCTCTCTGTCTCTCTCAAAAATAAATAAACATTAAAAAAAATACAAAATAAATCCGAACGTAGGCAATTCAAATACAATTCACAGTCAAAGGTTCAAAAAGCCAATCTGAGGGGAATAAAGTGGATTATTTCTAAAATGACAATTTGACAGAGTGCCTGGGTGGCTCAGTCAGTTAAGCATCTGATTTCGGCTCAGGTCATGATCTCACAGCTCATGAGTTTGAGCCCCGTGTTAGGCTCTGCACTGACAGCTCAGAGCCTGGAGCCTGCTTCAGATTCTGTGTCAAGCATTAATGAGGATGTGGAACACTGAGAGCTTCCACACACTGCTTGTGGAAGTGTAAATTAGTACCACCAATTTCCAAACCCCTTTGGGAAACCACTTGGTAATATCTACTGTTGCTGTACATACTCCAATCTTAGGATCCAGCGATTCCCCTTAAACATGTATGTATGTTTCCAAAAGGTACATACAAGAAGGTCCACAGAATCAATCACTGTAATCATACCAAACTGGAAATAGCCCAAGAGTCCATAAACAATAGAATGCATACATAGACTGTGGTATATCCATATCATGGAGTACTATCCAGCAATCAGAACAAAGGAGGTAAGTCTCACAAACATAATGTTGACTGAAAAGAGTTGGGCACAAATAACTACCTGCTGGATAATTCCATTAATATAAAATTCAAAAGTAGGCAGAAGTTACTCTGCACTTTTATAAGTTACATTAGTTGTTGTGCTTTGGATAAGAGAGTAGTAGGAGCTGTAAGGAAGCACGAAGTGGGCTTTGGAGGTTTTGGTTATGTTCAGATTATTTACCCTGGTGCTAAAAGGTAAGTGAAAATTCACTGAGGTTTATACTTATAAATTATGCACTCTTCTGCATGTATATTCAATAAAAATGTACTTTCAATTGCCTTAATAAACACCAGCAGCAAGAAGTAAGGAAATGTAATTTTTGAAAAGATACCATTTATAAGCATAAATTTCCTAGGAGTGTATCTATCCCAAAAGTCAAGACCTTTATGGAGAAAATAATGAATTTTTACTGAGAAACCTCAAAGTGACAAGAAAAAATGGAGGGAAAAGAGTTTCATGAATAAGAAGGCTAAATGTCATAAACATGTTGCTTTCTTCCAATGTTATATACAGTTAATGCATAATTCTAATCAAAATCCCAAATTTCTTGGGGGGGTGGGAGAGGACTTGAAAAGCTGATTTTAAAATTTAGGTGGAGGGTCAAAGAGCCAAAAATGGCCAAGTCAATTTCGAAGATCAAAGTGGGAAGGTTTTTTCATGCCAGACATTAAACCTTATATAAAGTTATAGTAATCAAGAGATTGTGGCATCAGCACAGGGTGACAAATAGACCAACAGACCCATACCTAGGAAAAGGCCCCGGTGCTGCATTTTGAAGATCAATCACGAGTCTGTTCTAAATTAAAGATTCAAGGAATATATATAGCAAACGTTACAATTCCTTGCCCTAATAAAAATCTTCCATTAGCTAACCAACTACCTCAGTAATTTCACACAAGAGGACTTCTACCATTACCTGTTGTCTGACATATAAACGTCAACTGAAAACAGTATTTCTGAATCCATTAATTGACTACCTCGTGTGAGCCAGGATCTGTAGAAAACACAGGGGACAAAAAGAAACTTTGGATATGGTCCTTAAGTTCAGGGAGCCCATGTGACAGTATAACACCTTAAATCCCTATGTTTAACTAAAGACATTCTCGTTCTTCTCATACAAGACTCGTGGCTTCAGGAAAACAAAGCAGAGTAATTGAAAGGGCAAGGAGACCCATTTCTTAAATTGCTCTCTGATTCTACTTCTCATTTGCAAGGAAAAGCACTGCACCCCTTTAGGGAGGATGCTTCCAAACCCCTTAGGCTTCCTGTCTTCTCCCTCAGATACCTTTAACCACAAATGGCTCCAAACCTCTGCTGCCCATCCTTCCCATAACATCCTCTCTGGATGACTGCCCTGAATGCTGACGATTTTTCCAACTGTTAACGGATCATCCTGCAGTTTCAGCCACCTTCCTCCTTCGAAGTGCCAGATCTCTTGTGAACATTTCCCAACAATCTCCCCACCATAGGACCAAAAGCACTTCAAATTATGAGAAAGGGAAGGTGAGGGAGAGAGTCCCTGAAAATATGGTGTGTTTGAAATAAAAACATTGGCCACTACTGATCAGTTGGCAAAAGCAAATTCATTCCATCGGTGCCAAATAACATTTTGATAAGCACTGTTGCCATCTGTTGAGTCGTCTTTATTCAAATTGCTTTTCATTATGCAGAAGAGTGACCTTAGAGAATGAGAGCCCCAGGCACCGCTTTACTTATTTTGATCCCTTCTACCCTTTGATATTCCCACAGCCCCACTTACAAGAACACACTGCTTCAGGAGTTACTATGCTATAGAGGTTTCTCCAGATTATGCTATAATTTCAGTTAATATAAAAATGAAATGACCTTGGATTTTGATTCAGTTGGCAAAATACTATGTGTACAAAAAATATATCTAAAGAGGAACGTGAACAAAATCAGAGAAATTAAAAAATATCAGAGCTTTTACTCGATACTCAATTTGGATTTTACTGCCTATGGCTAAAAGCCAAATACTGCACCTCTTAACCCTTTTTTTTCTTTTTGCTGTTTAACTTCAAGCAAAATTTTTTACACCATCCCCGGTGTGATTGTGTGTGTGTGTGTGTGTGTGTGTGTGTGTGTGTGTGTGTGTTTACCTAGTCCATGCCTACTATTTCACAATTTTATAGTTCTTTTAATGAGCATTTACAAGTCTTTTGAAAGCCCAAGAGTCTGAAAGGGCGGGCCTACGCCAGCCGACTCCATCTTGTTCTGTGTCCTTCACCTTGACCACACCTCCTCCCCTTGAGTAAACCCCCCCTCACCTGCCTAACAGGACTCAGACCCTTCCCCAGGACCCTTCCCCAGCCAATCGGCTGAGGCCATAGCCATTACCTCACCAACTGCCCCCAGGCCCCAATAAAACCTTTGTCCTTTTGAAACTCGCTCTCTTTCCCTGGTATCTCACCGCTGCGTCGGTGCAGGTAGGGGATTGAGCTCGAGCTAGCTCGAATAAAGGCTCTTTGCTTTTGCATCGGACTCGGCTCCCTAGTGGTCTTTGGGGATCACGAATTCTGGGCATAACAGTCAAACAATAATAACAACAGCACGATTACCTCCACAGTCCATTGTTATGTGGTGAAATACACATAAGGAGGGAATGCTAATTATTAGGTTAACTTCACACTTCCTGGTAAAATCAAGAAAGTGCCAGCATCAAAACTTGCAGAGTAAGTATCAATAGCTATGAAGAAAATTCTGGAGCCTATAAAGGACTATGATATTAAGACATGCTGAATTCTCATAAACTGATGGTGGGAGTGCCAATTGATACATCTATTTTGTAAACTGTTGACATTATGTGCTAAAGGTTAAAGTATATAGTATTTCCATTCCTAGATATATGTCAATATATATATGCACATGTGTACCAAGCGATGTGTACAAGACTGTATATCGCATCATTATTTATAATAGGATAAAATGGAAACCATCCGTTTGTCCATCAACTAGAAAATGAAAAAATAAAATGAGGCATATTCATATAAAAAATCTTACATAGCAATAAAAGTGAACAAACCATGCTACATAATACAAGAATTGAGCAAAGAAAGTTAGAAAAGAAGGAATACATACTAAATGATTCCACTTATATAAATAAATACCACAAATGGGCAAAAACGCATCTATTACGATAAACTAATGAAATCAGTAGTGGTGGAGCAGGGATAGTGCCTGGGAAAAAGCACCTGGTGCTTCTTGGTCGCTTGACAATGCTCTCTTTCTTGACTAGCTAGCGCTTTAATGGACGTTTGCTCTGGGATAATCCATCCAGCTGTACATTTATGTAATATGTATTATTTCTTCAATAAAACATTTTAAAAGAAGTAATGATTGGGGCGCCTGGGTGGCGCAGTCGGTTAAGCGTCCGACTTCAGCCAGGTCACGATCTCGCAGTCTGTGAGTTCGAGCCCCGCGTCGGGCTCTGGGCTGATGGCTCAGAGCCTGGAGCCTGTTTCCGATTCTGTGTCTCCCTCTCTCTCTGCCCCTCCCCCGTTCATGCTCTGTCTCTCTCTGTCCCAAAAATAAATAAACATTGAAAAAAAAAAAAATTTAAAAAAAAAAAAAAAAAAAAAAAAAAGAAGTAATGCTTCATCCCCAGTAGTTTTTTTAAGTTTATTTATTGAGAGAGAGAGAGAGAGAACAAGTGGGGGTGGGGTAGAGAGAGAGAGAGGGAGACAGAAGATCCGAAGCAGGCTCTGTGCTGACAATAGACAGCCCCATGCAGGGCTCAAACTCACAAACCATGAGATCATGACCTGAGCTGAAGCTGGATGCTGAACTGCGTGAGACACCCAGGTGCTCCATCCCCAGTACTTCTGATGTGCAAAGGAGGCATTATGTGAAAAACACCAACAAATCTAAGTTAAAAAGCGATTCAGAAGAGTCGGACTTAGAAGTTTTCAGAATATCTCAAGCAATTAATGTGGCTTATATATTCCTTTTTATACAAGTACAAGAGGGATAAGGGTGCCTGGGTGGCTCAGTTGGTCAGCATCCAACTCTTGATATCAGTTCAGGTCTTGACCTCAGGGTCCTGAGTTTAAGCCCTGCATTGGGCTCTCTGCTGGACATAGAGCCTACTTTAAAAAAAAAAAAAAAAAAAAAAAAAAGATTAAATTCTCTATATAAATAATGTTTAAAGAGCTCTTTTAATAAACATCAATTTTGGGGCGCCTGGGTGGTTCAGTGGGTTAAGCGTCCGACTTCATCTCAGGTCATGATCTCACAGTTCGTGGGTTTGAGCCCTGCATTGGGCTCTGTGCCGACAGCTCAGAGCCTGGAGCCTGCTTCAGATTCTGTGTCTCCCTCTCTCTCTGCCCCTCCCCTGCTTGTGCTCTGTCTCTCTGTCTCACTCCGTCTCTCAAAAATAAATGCTAAAAAACATTTAATAAAAAAATAAAAATAAATAAACACCAATTTAAAATTCTAAGGGGGCGCCTGGGTGGCACAGTCGGTTAAGCGTCCGACTTCAGCCAGGTCACGATCTCGTGGTCCGTGAGTTCGAGCCCTGCGTCGGGCTCTGGGCTGATGGCTCAGAGCCTGGAGCCTGTTTCTGATTCTGTGTCTCCCTCTCTCTCTGCCCCTCCCCTGTTCATGCTCTGTCTCTCTCTGTCCCAAAAATAAATAAACGTTGAAAAAATAAATAAATAAATAAATAATTAAAAATTAAAAAAAAATAAAATTCTAAGTAATAAGAAAGCATAGAGGCATAGTTTAACTGGCAGGTGTTTTCCTTAGTGATACACAAAATAATGGTGCATTTTTACAGTCAATGGCCTCTTAGATTAGATGAAATATATTATAAAGGTGACTGTTTATAAATTCATTTTATCCAGGGGTACCTGGATGGCTCAGTCGGTTAAGCGTCCAACTTCAACTCGGGTCACAATCTCATGGTTCGTGAGTTTGAGCCCCATATTGGACTTCATCCTGACAGCGCAAAGCCTGCTTTGTCTCCTCTGTCTCTCCGTCTCTGCCACTCCCCCAGCCTCTCTCTCTCAAAAATAAATAAATAGGAGACTCTCGGAAGGTGGCAGCATAGGAGGATGCTGGGCTCATCTCGTCCTGCTGATGACTTAGATTCCACCCACATCTGCCTAAATAACCCAGAAAACAGCCAGAAGACAAGTAGAACGGACTCTCTGGAGCCAAGCTTAGACGAGAGGCCCATGGAAGAGGGTAGGAAGGGCAGAGAGGCGGTGCGTGCTACACGGACTGGAGGAGGGAGCCAGGGCGGTGGAGGGGCAGCCCCCCCCTCCCCCGGGGCAAGGCAGAGCCCACAAAGTCTGACTTGCAAAAGCAGAGCGGCCAGACTCCTTGAGTTCTAACAGCCAGTGGGACTTAACATATGGAATGTTAAAAGTCAACAGCTCTGCTCAGTGAGCGGGAGGGCAAGAGGACACCGGGAGGGAGAGTTGTTGAGCCCCAGAAGACAGAGCTCAGCTTGGAAAGGGAACAAAGGTGTGGCAAGTGCCATCTACTCTCTCATCCCCCAGACGAAATTCCAAAGGGAACCAGTTCCCGTCACCAAACTTGCTTGCACCACGCAAATGCCCAATGCTGTGCTTCTCTGGATCCATCCCTCTGACAGGTCTGCCTACCTGCTGGTGCTGCAGGGCCCCTCCTACAGGGTACCGCCTATGGCAAAGCAAGCTAAGCCTACCCCTCCTACCCCGGTGCACCTTGCGGATCCACCCCAGCTAATTGGCCAGATCCCATCGAAGCAGCACCACAAGCCTGGCAGTGTGCAAGTAGCCCAGACAGGGGCCACACCACTCCACAGTGAGTCCTGCCCCTGGGAGAGGGGAAGATAAGGTACACACCAGGCTGACTGTGGCCCCAGCGGTGGGCTGGGGGCAGACATCAGGTCTGACTGCAGCCCTGCCCACCAACACAAGTTACTCTGGACCCCACAAGGGAAGTGCCCTGCAGTTTGGAGCCACCACGGGGACTACCCAAAATAACAAAACAGAAGAACTCTCCTCAAAAGAAACTCCAGGAAGTAGCGACAGCTAACAAATTGATCAAAAACGATTTAAGCAACATAATGGAACAAGAATTTAGAATAATAGTCATAAAATTAATCACTGGGCTTGAAAAAAGCATAGAGGACAGCAGAGAATCTATTGCTACAGAGATCAAGGGACTAAGAAATAGTCATGAGGAGCTAAAAAATGCTATGAATGAGGTGCAAAATAAAATGGAGGCGGCCATAGCACGGATTGAAGAGGCAGAGGAAGAATAGGTGAATTAGAAGATAAAATTATGGAAAAAGAGGAAGCTGAGAAAAAGAGAGATAAAAAAATCCATGAGTATGAGGGGAGAATTAGATAACTAAATGATGCAATCAAACGGACCAATGTCCCTATCATAGGAATTCCAGAAGAAGAGAGAGAAAGGGGCTGAAGGTGTACTTGAACAAATCATAGTTGAGAACTTCCCTGATATGGGGAAGGAAAAAGGCATTGAAATCCAAGAGGCACAGAGAACTCCCTTGAGACATAACTTGAATCGATCTTCTGCAGGACATATCATACTAAAACTGGCAAAATATAAGGATAAAAAGAAAATTCTGAAAGCAGTCAGGGATAAACAGGCTCTAACTTACAAGGGTAGACCCATAAGAGTTGCAGACCTATCTACTGAAACTTGGCAGGCCGGAAAGGAATGGCAGGAAATCTTCAATGTGATGAACAGAAAAAACATGCAGCCGATAATCCTTTATCCAGCAAGTCTGTCATTCAGAATAGAAGGAGAGATAAAGATCTTCCCAAACAAACAAAAACTGAAGGAATTCATCACCACTAAACCAGTCCTACAAGAGATCCTAATGGAGATTCTGTGAGTGAAATGTTGCAAGGACCACAAAGTACCAGAGACATCACTACAAGCATGAAACCTGCAGACATCACGACTCTAAACCCATATCTTTCAATAATAACACTGAATGTAAACGGACTAAATGCTCCAACCAAAAGACATAGGGTATCAGAATGGATAAAAAAAACCAAGACCCATCTATTTGCTGTCCACAAGAGACTCATTTCAGACCTGAGAACACCTTCAGATTGAAAGTGAGGGGATGGAGAACTATCTATCATGCTATTGGAAGTCAAAAGAAAGCTGGAATAGCCATACTAATACCAGACAAACTAGACTTTAAGTTAAAGGCTGTAACAAGAGATGAAGAAGGGCATTATATAATAATTACAGGGTCTATCCATCAGGAAGAGCTAACAATTATAAATGTCTATGTGCCGAATACGGGAACCCCCAAATATATAAAACAATTAATCACAAACATAAGCAACCTTATTGATAAGAATGAGGTAATTGCAGGGGACTTTAATACTCCACTTACAACAATGGATAGATCATCTAGACACAGGATCAATAAAGAAACAAGGGCCCTGAATGATACACTGGATCAGATGGACTTGACAGATATATTTAGAACTCTGCATCCCAAAGCAACAGAATGTACTTCTTTCTCGAGTGCACATGGAACATTCTCCAAGATAGATCACATACTGGGCCACAAAACAGCCCTTCATAAGTATAAAAGAATTGAGATCATACCATGCATACTTTCAGACCACAATGCTATTAAACTTGAAATCAACCACAGGAAAAAGTCTGGAAAACCTCCAAAAGCATGGAGGTTAAAGAACACACTACTAAAGAATGAATGGGTCAACCAGGCAATTAGAGAAGAAATTAAAAAATATATGGAAACAAATGAAGATGAAAACACAACAATCCAAACACTTTGGGATGCAGCAAAGGCAGTCCTGAGAGGAAAATAC
Source organism: Leopardus geoffroyi (assembly GCF_018350155.1). NCBI lineage: Eukaryota > Metazoa > Chordata > Mammalia > Carnivora > Felidae > Leopardus > Leopardus geoffroyi. The sequence goes on along the minus strand of NC_059341.1, from coordinate 74,273,263 downwards.
ATTGCAGTCCAGGCCTATCTCAAAAAACAAAAAAATCCCAAATACAACATCTAACAGCATACCTAAAGAAAACAGAAGCAGAACATCAAAGACACCCCAAACCCAGAAAAAGAAAAGAAATAATAAAGATCAGAGCAGAAATAAACAATATAGAATCTAAGAAAACTGTAGAGCAGATCAACGAAACCAAGAGTTGGTTTTTTGAAAAAATAAACAAAATTGATAAACCTCTAGCCAGGCTTCTCAAAAAGAAAGGGGAGATGACCCAAGTAGATAAAATCATGAATGAAAATGGAATTATTACAACCAATACCTCAGAAATACAAGCAATTATCAGGGAATACTATGAAAAATTATATGCCAACAAACTGGACAACCTGGAAGAAATGGACAAATGCCTAAGCACCCACCCACTTCCAAAACTCAAACAGGAAGAAATAGAAAACTTGAAGAATCCCATAACCAGCGAAGAAACTAAATCAGTTATCAAAAATCTCCCAACAAATAAGAGTCCAGGACCAGATGGCTTCCCTGGGGAATTCTACCAACATTTAAAGCAGAGATAATACCTATCCTTCTCAAGCTGTTCCAAAAAATAGAAAGGGAAGGAAAACTTCCAGACTCATTCTATGAAGCCAGTATTACTTTGATTCCTAAACCAGACGGAGACCCAGCAAAAAAAGAGAACTACAGGCCAATATCCCTGATGAATATGGATGCAAAAATTCTCAATAAGATACTAGCAAATCGAATTCAACAGCATATAAAAAGAATTATTCACCATGATCAAGTGGGATTCATTCCTGGGTTTCAAGGCTGGTTCAACATTCGCAAATCAATCAATATGATACATCACATTAATAAAAGAAAAGATAAGAACCATATGATCCTGTCAATCGATGCAGAAAAAGCATTTGACAAAATTCAGCATTCTTTCTTAATAAAAACCCTCGAGAAAGTCGGGATAGAAGGAACATACATAAACATCATAAAAGCCATTTATGAAAAGCCCACAGCTAATATCATCCTCACTGGGGAAAAACTGAGAGCTTTCCCCTGAGATCAGGAACACAACAGGGATGTCCACTCTCACCGCTGTTGTTTAACATAGTGTTGAAAGTGCTAGCATCAGCAATCAGACAACAAAAGGAAATCAAAGGCATCAAAATTGGCAAAGATGAAGTCAAGCTTTCACATTTTGCAGATGGCATGATATTATACATGGAAAACCCAATAGCACCAAAAGTCTGCTAGAACTGATACATGAATTCAACAAAGTCACAGGATACAAAATCAATGTACAGAAATCAGCTGCATTCTTATACACTAATAATGAAGCAACAGACAAATAAATAAACTGATCCCATTCACAATTGCACCAAGAAGCATAAAATACGTAGGAATAAACCTAACCAAAGATGTAAAAGATCTGTATGCTGAAAACTATAGAAAGCTTATGAAGGAAATTGAAGAAGATACAAAGAAATGGAAAAACATTCAGTGCTCATGGATTGGAAGAATAAATATTGTTAAAATGTCAATACTACCCAAAGGTATCTACACATTCAATGCAATCCCAATCAAAATTGCACCAGCATTCTTCTTGAACCTAGAACAAGCAATCTTAAAATTTGCATGGAACCACAAAAGACCCTGAATAGCCAAAGTAATTTTGAAGAAGAAGACCAAAGCGGGAGGCATCACAATCCCAGACCTTAGCCTCTACTACAGCTGTAATCATCAAGACAGCATGGTATTGGCACAAAAACAGACACATGGACCAATGGAGTAGAATAGAAACCCCAGAATTAGACCCACAAAAGTATGGTCAACTAATCTTTGACAAAGCAGGAAAGAATATCCAATGGAAAAGAGACAGTCTCTCTAACAAATGGTGCTGGGAGAACTGGACAGCAACATGAAGAAGAATGAAACTAGTCCACTGTCTTATACCATTCACAAAAATAAACTCAAAATGGATAAAGGACCTGAATGTAAGACAGGAAACCATCAAAACCCTAGAGGAGAAAGCAGGAAAAAACCTCTCTGACCTCAGCCGCAGCAATTTCTTACTTGACACATCTCCAAGGCAAGAGAATTAAAAGCAAAAGTGAACTATTGGGACCTCATGAAGATAAAAAACTTCTGCACTGCAAAGGAAATAATCAACAAAACTAAAAGGCAACCAATGGAATTGGAAAAGATATTTGCAAATGACATATCAGACAAAGGGCTAGTATCCAAAATCTATAAAGAACTTACCACACTCTACACCAGAAAAACAAATAATCCAGTGAAGAAATGGGCAGAAAACATGAATAGACACTTCTCTAAAGAAGACATCCAGATGGCCAACAGGCACATGAAAAGATGCTCAATGTCACTCCTCATCAGGGAAATACAAATCAAACCCCCTCACGCCAGTCAGAGTGGTTAAAATGAACAAATCAGGAGACTATAGATGCTGGCGAGCATGTGGAGAAACGGGAACCCTCTTGCACTGTTGGTGGGAATGCACACTGGTGCAGCCGCTCTGGAAAACAGTGTGGAGGTTCCTCAAAAAATTAAAAATATATCTACCTTATGACCCACCAATAGCACTGCTAGGAATTTACCCAAGGGATACAGGAGTCCTGATGCATAGGGGCACGTGTACCCCAATGTTTATGGCAGCACTTTCAACAATAGCCAAATTATGGAAAGAGCCTAAACGTCCATCAACTGATGAATGGATAAAGAAATTGTGGTTTATATACACAATGGAACACTACTTGGCAATGAGAAAGAATGAAATATTGACTTTTGTAGCATTGTGGATGCAACTGGAGAGTGTTACACTAAGTGAAATAAGTCACACAGAGAAAGACAGATACCATATGTTTTCACTCTTATGTGGATCCTGAGAAACTTAACAGAAGACTGTGGGGGAGGGGAAGGAAAAAAAAGAGAGGGAGAGAGCCAAACCATAAGAGACTCTTAAAAACTGAGAATAAACTGAGGGTTGATGGGGGGTGGGAGGGAGGGGAGGGTGGGTAATGGGCATTGAGGAGGGCACCTGTTGGGATGAGCCTTGGGTGTTGTATGGAAACCAATTTGACAATAAATTTCATATTAAAAATAAAATAAAATAAAATAAGTTCAATTTATCCATCAGAAGGATTTGAACATAGTGAAATTAGGAAGTTGGCACCAGCATAATGAAACGGCTAAGCAGTGGCCTCTCAGCTGTAAAGCTGATTCAATGTTAGCCATAAATAATGTATCCCAGCGCATCTTCACTTGCATGGTGATTAAGCAAAGTGACAGTTAAGCATAAAGTCCCAGCAAAGAGAAAAGGAGTTCAGAAGATGGATTGAATGAGACCTGTATATCTACTGTTGTTTTTTCATTTCAAGTCAGCCTAGGGGAATGTTCACCTCAAGTCTACCAATTTGGGCTAATTGCGAGTACTAGTTATGAATATCAACCAAATACCTGTATGTTCCTAACTCCCACAGTTACTTTGTTTCTAAGTTATTTGTGCAACTGTATTATCTCCCCTACTTCACCATAAGCAAGGATGGCCACCATTTTCTTGCATCTTCTAAAGCATCCAGAAGATGCTGAAAATATAATAGTCAATAAATATCCCCCGAGGAAACGCTTCTGCACAGCAACGTCTAAATTCAAATTAGTATGATCCAAAAGGTTTTTGCCAGAGATGTCAAGAGGAAGCTAAAGAGCTCCTATTTTTAATTCACCTTCATTGATCCTAAGCACCATAATTACAGTCCTGTAACACACAGCTGAAACCTATCTTGCCAGTTTATAGTATAGGTATCGCTGGGGTGAAGGTGTAGCTTTGATTCATACTTCATAGACTCCTGGCCTCAAGTGCTAACTATCATATGACTTCCATCCAGACTCTCACAAAGCCCGTACCACCACACAAATATTTCTGGGAATCTCCAGTAGGTGGCTCACCTTCGCTCAGTAACAACTCCAGTCTTGCTGATAGCTACTGCCTCTGTTTTTTCTACCCAAAGTGCATCCTCCAGCCAACGCTATGCTCACTGGGTGCTTTGCTTCCTGTCCTCTCCTAGAGGGGAGACCTATGCTTCAGACCGCTCTCTTGGAAAGGAGGCAGATTGTCTGTGTCCTTTGGGGTCATATTCTGTTAGGGAACTAAAGAGGCCAGGCTGCCAGTGCACTAGAGTCTTAGAATTCAGAGAAACAGGGGCACCTGGGTGGCTCAGTCGGTTAAGCCTCCGACTTCAGCTCAGGTCATGATCTCACCATTCGTGGGTTTGATTCATACGTTGGGCTCGCGCTGACAGCTCAGAGCCTGGAGCCTGCTTCAGATTCTGTGTCTCCCTCTCTTTCTGCCCCTTCCCTGCTCATGCTCTCTCTCTCTCTCTCTCTCAAAAATAAGTAAGTGTTAAAAAAAAAATTAGAGAAACAGCCCTTTCAATCTTCACTCTGTCCCCCTCTCACAATAGTATCTGGGTATCCTTCCTCTGGGGGCTGGGCTTAGAGACAAATCCCCAAAATGCACTCAGAGATGTCATGAAAATAGCCTCTCCCTTTGGACTTGATAGCGTCCCTGGAAAAAAGTCTCTGGAACTTTTTAACAAAGAGTTTCTTTTGGTGTCACCCCACTGCTACCTAAATTATGTAGAAGTTGCTGTTAGGCAACAGGCTCAAGCAATGGAAACCCAAGTAAGGTAATAGGGCCCACAGTGACCACCAGGCTGAAGGCAAACAGGATCATTAGGTGACCCACCTCAAAATAGCCATAAGCCCTAGCTGACCAAAGGGTTACTTACAACTGGGCACAGGTACCAAAAAAGGAACATTCCATACATTGTTATACATGGCCATAGCCCGCACCCACCCCCCACCCCCACTGCCTTCTGGCAGACAGTCTCTCCTTTGCTGTCCTACCCACAGCTCCCTTGCAGTGTATTCAGTAAACTTCTATCTCTTTTGTTCTGCCTTGCCTTGGATAAATTCCTTCACCACCTGCAATGCTGGCTTCCACCCAACTGGGTCACCCCACAAATGAGATGAACCAATAGCCCTTAAATATACAGCTGGATGGGGCAACTTGATTTTAAATTAGCAATCAGCAACTTCAATCTGAGTGTTTGGTTTGAAACATAAAAATGACCGGCTTTTGTTTCTATATATTTCAAGGACTGTCGGGTTATCTGTGCCAGGATGGCCTAGCCTGTGAATGCCTGGCTATTCAAGCTAAGTCAGATCTGGCCCCTGATTAGACAACCCAAAGGCCATTTTCAGACAGCTGGGTGCATCAGGACTCGGTTGCTACTGTTGCTCTTGCTGAATTACTTAGTTTTTTGCTCGGGTTTCACTTGTACCTTCTAAGTTTATGCTACATCTAGTTTCTTTTCTTCAACCAAAGAGTCAGTCCTTATTCAGAGTTCTACACCAGTATGGACTAGATCTAACTTCCTTGTCTGACCTCTCCAGGAGG